>NC_090934.1:427162278-427474249 GCF_040938575.1 Ambystoma mexicanum | reverse complement strand
ATAAAACTGAACACGCACCCATGGTCCAACACTTTGTTTCCAAGGGTCATGGACATGAAGACTTTTCATGGAGAATACTACAGAAGATATAATGGTGCCCCAGTAGTACTGTAGACCCAAAACTATTCAAACTTGAACAGGAGACGATTTTTAAAATGAGAAGCGATCTTCCCGGTTTAAACAACTCTATTGAATGGAACAAAATAAAAAACTGATTTCTTCTAATATTCGAGATAATCTGTGTCTAGGGAAGTGCCCGCCTTTTGAAGGGCCTAATACCAATGTTGGGTACGATAATTGGGGGCTCTGGAACATTCCTTGAGGGATCCTAGAAAGAGTACCACCCAAGATAACCAGTTTTTTAATATAAAATAATTTTCTATGTATTTCTGGTTTAAGCATTGTAACTACAGAACTGTATATTATGCACCCTATGTATGCACTGATTAGGAAGGGCGAACTATGAGATAGCATGGGGAAGTACACACTGCACTTCTGTTATGCATGTATTGCATATGATATTGTGGATATGAACAAGCCACCCTTTGAGCATATACTAGAGGAATTAGAAATGCTTTTGTGTTATGTTTCCCTTGGAGGGCAGAATATCAAGTTGGACTAGGGGCACTCTAATATAGCCACAATGACCCTAGCTGCAGGACCACATCTACTGATTGATATTTTCATTTATAGACTGTCACCTTTATTTTTTTGCGTATTTTTTTGCTAGTTATTGCAACCATAGCAACACTTAGAACACTTTAAAGTTGTGCCCTGGCTAAGAGGGACATACTAGACATCCTCGGGATTCATATGTGGCAGTCGCCGCTCCGCTCCCATGTGACATTTGTCCACATTAGTATGGATGTGGACCAGCCGCCTATGTAGTAGGTATAATTAATCCTTTTGGATAACAGATATGTACTCACTGCACGGAATTACTGAACCGTGCAAGGACGACTCACTGAGCATTCCACATTACCCTCCAGGCTATCCCATCAATGGAGGGTGTCACGCCTTGTCATTTCGATCAGCCCTTGTTGTCCCCACAGGCGGACCCCTTTGGGACCTTCCGTATTTCATTATGGATGGGCTTGGCGCGTTCCATTCACGAAGGCCCAAGTTTCGGGCTACAGATACTGACGGAGGACTAACCGGACGGGTTATCCACACAGCGACATGAGGGACCTTACATTCTGCACGCCTTTCTGATCCGCACACGGTAAGCGAGTTTTACGCATTTGAGATCCCGCTGGCATTGCCGTTGTAAAGGAAATTCTATACCGGCAGTCTGCTCACACTGACTGTCTGACTGCTTGTCCCTGTGGGCACTCTCCACAGTACTTATGACCTCCCTACTGATTTGTATTCACATTGTCTCTTGGATGACAGAGTGAACAGAGGCCCGCCAACTGACTGCCACTTAACGTTAATTATTCGGTTTCACAGTAACACTGGCCACGCCGCGTGCTACATTCCGCAGGTATTTCATTCTATTTCATGTTAATTACCATTCTCTATTCTTTGTATATTTTGAAGATGAGAGGAGTGTGCTGTCTACCTCAGACATGCCAGGTCCTTACGCTGGTATCCAATGCTATAAACACTGTCCAGACCATGGATTGAGAATACCCCCACCTACTTAGTGTTCGCACCTCTATTGATATTTCCAGGTGGCAGCAGTGCCCACGGCGGGGGGATTTCTCCTCTTTAACTTTTGAGGACTGACAGGTTTACAAGGTGGCCGGGACCCCACCCACACGCTGCAGGCGATATACCTCCATAGCTCGAGTTTGAACACAAGCACCCACCTCAGGTGGGTTACATTCATCTTTTGATTTTGATGATGCCTTTTTCTGCCCTACCCTATTATATTTGTCTTAGAGAGCCACGTGCTCTGTGTGCATTTTTGGAGAGCTAAGCCTACGCTTTTCTTGCAGCTATGCTGTAGGAATACTGAATTTTCCTCCTACAATTCATCAGAAGAGTTGTACGCCCCCACAGGAACCATTTCAAGGTAATATTTTGTATCCTTGATTTTTGGTTGATTGTTCATTTGTTGAACTACCCGAGACCAAAATTAGGACTGATAGCTTTTCCAGACTCTCTCTTTTAAACCTTTAAACAGGTCGTCTTTCTTTACTTTACCTTACATAAACTGGATGCTGAATTTGAATTGATGTGAACACCTTCCTCCTGAAGAAAGTTCTGTATATGTGACACTTTAGACCTGAAACATGTCGAGACGCTAGGTTTCTGTATACCAACAGAGTCTAAAAAACAAGCATCAGCTGTTAATGTATTAACTAGTGCAAATTGTGATTCATCATTGTTGCACCTTTCTACTCTCCAATCAAATGTTAGCCCATTGTATGTTGTGATGTTCAGATGTCAGCTAGTACCTTGTAAAGGACTTACACTGTTTTCTTTTGACTATTGTCTAATGATTTAATACTTGTTTATCCATGCCTTAACTTATTAATACTATTTTTTGCTATATGTTTCACTAAAGACCTGTCAATATTCGTTCTATTTTTGTAAAGTTTAAGTGCTATCTTGGGCCCAATGGCGCCACTGGGCAGGTGTTAGGGACGCCCGGGCCCCTCCTCTGAAACCCTGGCCTTCCCCTTGTGCCCCCCCAACCTCAGCTGGGCTATTTTCTCTGCACTGTCTGCAGTGCTGTGTCTGCCTGCACAGCACACACACAGGGCCGCAATCAATGCTGCCGCACAACAATAAAGAGCTGTTAAGTTCCTCCTGCAGCTAAGAGCAGCCCTTCGATCAGAATGTAGCGCACAAAACCACTAATAATCGGTCATTAGTGACTTGATGGTTGTATGTCTACATTCTGATGGCAGGGGAGGTGCAGTGGGTTGTGGTAGTTGGTGTGCACAAATGATTCTCTGCAGGAGAGCTTCCAATGTCATACATTGCCCTTTTACAGGCGGGCCCCCCTACTTTTGTCAGTGGCCCCCTACGTGCCCCTTCTAAATTTGATTCCTGGCATCGCCTCTGATTGGGCCCAATGCGATTTCGCTGGTGGGTGTTCATGGCCGTAATGAGATGTGTGCAGGTGGGGCTTGGCGGGGGCTGAGTGAGCGACCCTAGTTTATGGTTGCGCTCTTTCACCGACGGTGACGTGCCAACATGGAGAAGGTGCAGCAATCTTGGGTACCCATATCAGGGATGAGTTGATGGTTCGTAATGCAGGGCAACATTTGACTGGTAGGCAGTAAGAAGAGGGAAGGTGGTGGGGTGGGAATTTCGTGTTGACAGCATAGTCTGATTTTAAGTATTTGGGCACCATCCAATAGGGTGTTATGCTCGAGGTTTTTGTGCAAAGCGTTTTAATCACCTGTTGCCTGGTATATTTACTGGGATTTACAATGCCTGACGTTTGTTTGAGCTTGTTCGTATTACGTAAATAGTGCGGACTGTGTAGTGGCTTTCTGAGGCCACATGATCCTGAGTTGCATGGAAGGGGGACTCGAGGATATATGATTGTGGGAATTCACTGCACGTGTAGCGGCGAAAGAAGGCAATTCCTGTTACGTTCAGCGGGGGATTTCTAGAAGGATCAGGTCAGGTGATTCATAAACAGGGGGCATCTGCGTCGACAACAGACTATCCTACCTATGTTTGTGAACTGTAGGCTGTCTCCCTAATTATAATTCTGCAGGTTCTGTTCCAGGATGTTCCTAGTTAGTTGCACTTGTGTCACAAGGTCAGGACCTGTAAAGGTGGAGGTCTGGTGGGAGGGCCAGGTTATTGCAGGTTTGTTTCGGGAGAGTAAATGTACTGTTCTGTTGATTATCATGCAAGACAGAAAAACTGTGTCTGACCTTGTTGTTATTTGAGAATGATTTTGTGGCCCCAGGGACTGATAGTACAGCAACCTGCTACAGCTAAATGACCGACATTTCCCCAATATATGCTCCCAGATTATCTCAGTTATCTGCCCTCTGGTTCCAACATAACACCACCTATGTATGCGCTTACACAGACGCCTGGGCATAGCGATACCATAAGTTTATCACAGATACCAATTTGGTCCTTGTTCAATGCATCTCTCAAAAGGGAAGGTACCCAATATAGGAGAGTCTCATGTGTCATCCAGGGACCGTTGAGACATGTGCCAGGGACTGCCAACAGCACTGATGGAAAGGCGGTTTCATAACAGAACACATCCTATGGTACACAGGACACCGAAGGAACCTAGTGAAGAAATGTCTGAGCCTCAGAGAATAACTTCAGTGTTTTGCTGAGGAAATGGAGATGGCCGCACAGTGCTATGACCCCTCTTAGTTTGAGAAAAATCAGCTCATGAGGTTGATCATGTCAGCTAAAGCTCGAGAAAGACTAACCCAACAAGGCTGGTGGTTGACTGATAACCCAAGGATAGCTACACATTTGGAACAACTTAGATGAAGACTGATGGCTGTAATCCCAAGGCGCCCCTCCCCCAAAGAACTGATTGGGCCATGATACATAACTGCAAGGAGAACAAAGGTGTGTCACCAGCGGACTATTGGGACAAACTGAGGGTAGTGTTTACCCATCATTCTACAATAGAGACATGGATGACGAGGCAGGGGCAAATGCATTTGTTTCAGGGTTGCAGCCCCAAACCCCAGCATCAGCTCGAAAGAAAGCACTATTTATAGATGATTGGAGGAAAACGGTTGAAAAATGCATAAATATAAATCACTATGCCATTTAGCCTCTGATCATAAAAAGGTGGGTGTGTTGCCCAAATACATGCAATACGTTCCTAACAGAAGGGGTAGAGAGCCATTTTTAAGAATTCATCTTAATATTTGACCAACTAGAGAAGTTTTAGTCAGAAGGATGATTTTAAGCCATGACCTAATCTTTTGTAGATTTTGTAAAAAAGATGAACACAGTTGAAACTTTGAGACATCATTTAGTCAATTGCTCAGAAATGAATTTTAAAAGATTGCTGTTTTTCAGACATTATGCATTACGGAGATATATATATATACTAAATGGCCATTTGAATTCTGTATCAGTTTTAAATTTAGTTAAATTTGATTAATTTTAGATTTTTTTGCTATTTTCGTGCTTGCTTCTTTTTTGTTTGATGAAATGAATGTATTCTTTTTTGATATTGATATTAGTGTTGATGAATATGTATTGTATAGGTTTTTTATTTACCATATACAATACAATACAAAAAATAAAAAAAAATAAAGAAAAGAGTCAACCGCCAGAAAAACCATGTTTTTTGATACCTGAGGAAGTGAGGATGTTATCTTGGGGATTGTTTCATTGGACATAGAAATATCGACCGTTTCTGTTAAAAGTAATATTGACATCAGAACGGGACTGTATTTTCTTAAAGAGCATCTACATGTTCACATATATAATTAAGGATTAGTTGATTACTTGGATCTTTCAGTGTGATGTTTTGGATCTATTGCTGAAACGAGTAAGCCTGTTTTCATGTTTTGTTTGTCTCATCTTGGATGTGTAATTGTCAGTTTTTTACAAATACTGTGCCAAAAAGTAATTAATATGACCCTTATTTATTAGAACAGTTGACATTAGAATGAATTCATATCCAGAATGAGATATATATGTTATGATTTATATGTTACAGGTGTATACATTTATGTTGAAATAGTTGATATGCCTAATGTGACACAAATGAAAGTATGGGTGAACACTTTTGAGTGTCCATTCTCTAATGTAGTGTTTGGATATGTATTGTTTTTTGTGTCTTTTTGATGGTTTTTTGATGGTTTTAATACGTTAATAAATTACAAGAACCATTCATGTGGAAACATAGGTTGATTCTGGATATTCATTTCTGACCTCTGGGGATCTGGAAACAAATGATTTCAAATACCCTGTGGACTTTCTTTCTGTTACAATGAACACAAGTAATGTTAAAAACCCTTGCCTTGTTGCGTACATCTGCAGCCAGGTTCTATGTGTTTCGACAACTTAATATTAAAAAGTTTTAATTTTGGTTGTGCACTTATTTTCTACCAGAATTCAACAAGCTTTTTATTGTTATCATTGTGAATGGTTCGCCCCCATACTTACCCTCCCTACCCCATACCCCCACCTCCCACCAGCCTACCCCACTACTTCCTTTACCACACATACACATATAAAAAACTGGTCAAACAAAGGTGTATAACCAAAATTAGGACTCGTAAAAAGAAGTCGTTCAAAGCATGGGATATGTTGCAGCCAGTATTAGCTCATAGCACTTTTGTTAGCTTTGGTAGGGCATCGGGCATGGCCAAGGATTCCTAGATACGTAAATCCCTGTTCATAGATGCCAGAGCTGAGGAAGGGGAGATGTCTTAAAAATGAAGATATCAGACTGTAGTGTGTGATGGTCTTTGACCTGCCTATGACACTGTGGCTACATACTTTGTGAATTTGTATCATGGATCGCAGGAGGTATTTGTGGGTGCAATAACAGAATGAATAAAAGCAGAATGGAAATGTCTTGTCAGATACTGTCTCTGGTCATGACTAACCGGTAGTATTTTATGGTCTCTAGTCCCATGGTTTCTGTGTCAGATACTTGTGAAAATCCTGGTGCTGTAGATGTGAGGCCCATGATAGGTGTGGTTGGGGCATGAGCTCAGTTATGCTTGCATGAGAATTGCACATATTTATCATCAGTACTTATGATTCCTACTGGCTGGGTGCAGCTGGGTGCTCTTTCGAAAAACCTGTGATTTTGATTTTGACTGTTCAGTGAGAAAGAAGTCAAAGGAAAATCCAGCTTTTCAGGGCTTTTTGAATGTGATGTTGCATCTATATTCTGTATGCATCTTGGTATTGAGTTCTAAACATTTACAGTCTTCACTGAAAATGGGCTGCCTCCAAATGCAACCTTGTGAAGGCTGGAGTACCACGTCAGGCACATGTGTTAAATGGTGGATTTGCTTGACAGAAATCAGATCAGTATGGCTGGTTTGAACTCTGTACAATCTCATCCAAAGTTTTGGGGAACTGTTCAAACAATGGGCCTCATGACAAGGTTAGCGGTCCGGAAATAAAGGTGCCGGTAGCAACGTGCCAGCACCCTCTCCGGACCACCAAACTATAAGTATGCCAGTATGATGACGGATCTCTCAGCAGGTCTGACCTGCCGGGAGTTCAGGCCCCTATCTACCGGCATGCTTTTCACTGAAGCACCGGCACCGTTAGTAACGGTTCCGGTGCTTCAGGTTTCCCATTTCCATGGAGTCCTATAGGACTATAGGACTTCGTGGGAATGGGAAATAACCGTATCGCCGCCTGTGATATCCCGGGTTGCACCGGGATATCAGGCGGTGGTAACAGTGGTACAGGGTTGCCGGTAACCTGCCTCCTACCGGCGGGTTTTACGAGCAATCTCGTAATGAGGCCAAATGCATTGAGGTTGCTCATGAATTATGTTTTTATTCATGTAAAATTCTTGTTTTGAAAATTGTTTAATAAAATGTGTGTATGTTTTGATAGAGATGTGTGAAGATAGTTTGCAATGAGTGAATTAAATGGTAGAGGCTGATCGGACAGAAATAACTAAATCATCACCTCCTAAAGAGGCCTTGTGAATTTGGGTTTAAACATCCCGGAATTGGGAGGTGTTGGAAGTTTGCTTAACTGCTGTGCTTGTTTCGGTAGTGTGTCTGGTATCGTTAGAGGGTACAGCATGTAGTCTCTCATCAGTGTTCGCAACTTAAGAGGCAGCAAAGTGGCCAACTTGGAGTGGTGTGCACTACATGGGCAGGATATGCCGAGCTCCCCCAGCTGCACAAAGAGGAGTGAGCGGATCCTAAGGATTGATTAATGATCTAGCAGCAGTGGAACACAGAGGAACTTGTATCCCACATGACGTGTCAATATACAAGTGTCAATATACAAGCAATTGTACAAGTGTTTGCAGACACTATGAGTGCGAGACACTAACTACACCGAGTGTCCATTTGGTGGAGAATACAGGGATCACGCGTTGATGGCCCTAACCCCCTGAGCCAACTGGCCCGCATTAAATCTGGCTGGGAGAAAACAATACTTTGGTGGAAATAGGGAAACAACTGCAAGATATAACAACATCCTAAGCAAGAAGTAACTTTGTCCTTGGCGCAGCCCTGCTAATACTGCACGAAGACACTAGATTTGAAGCCAACATACCTTGGTGGCTATCCGGGAAACACAGTTGGTCTACAGAAACTTGACACCCTGTAAAGCAAAAGAAATTACCCTTTGAACATTGGACAACAGTCAATTCATACCAACTTGAATTCTCTTTGTATTAAGAACTGTTTGTTGTTTGTAATATATATGTCCTGATGAGGTGCACCAGACGAAAATTGTATAGGCCGAACTGGTTGCCCGAAACTCGAGTCGACAACACCATAGAGCCCACTCCTTCCAGAGTTGGCTCTAACTTGGGTTTACATAGACAAAATGTGGTAATTGATATGTGTTCAAGAGCAACCACCTTGGAACATTTACCCTGTTTTTTATTCTTAAAATATTGTTAGCTAGACACTTGAAACAATTAAGGTACTAACCCAAATAAATGGGATGTTCTGAGTTACAGAACAGAATTATCAGGATTGCGATTTTTGCACAAGTACGAGTGGTGTTTTGTATGTATGGGGATGAAAGAATATGTGAGGAATGATATGCGAGATGTGAGTTTTTTGTTGGTGTGACAATATGTGTGCTTTGAGAATTGGTTTTTAATAGATGTGATATTAATGCACTTGATGTGTTTCTTTGTAAATGTTTTCCATGATTATAGTATGATCAAATAAATAAAATAAATGAATTCTGACATGCTGTCTTTTGTCTAGAACATATACCTCTTAAATAGGGCCATTGCTTTGGAAGGAATTATGTGGCATTTTTATGCATGAATTGCACAAATCAACAATAGCAGGGTGTGTACTTATCTACGGATAATTACAGTTCTGTATGGTGACTAAAGATCAGAGGCTGGGAGGCGAGGGCCATGGAGATGGTGATCAGCACGTGTGAAGACCGGTCCTGCTGAAGAGTTCTTCTCACCTGAGTAACCTTCCTTTCCGCTTCTGCTTCTGGTGCAGCTCAATTCCCCGTTCAGCAGCCTGTTTGAAATTGTGCATCTGATTTGTCTGCATCTGTCTTGCTGCTAGGCCGCCGGGTGAGTTAATCATGCATTGTGAAGTTCTCTGTCTCTCTCCCCCCTTCCATCTCTCTGCCCTCTCCCTCCATGGTGCTCTCCATTTCCCCTATTTACTCTAACTGCTACTCTATCACCTATCCTACCCCTCTTTCGAAGCCTGGAAGGAAAAAGTCCAAGAAAGATCTTCTGGTCTCCAACCCAGGCCTGCCCATCGCTGACACCTACATCAACGCTTCTTCCAGCCAGACTCTCACTGACATCCTCTTTGTAGCTCCCTCTATGGTCCTATGAACTCCCCATATGATTTCAGTCCTCTCCCCTTTCTCTTCTTCGCCTATTAATGGTGGAGCCAGATGGTAAGTACTCTTGGCACAATTCCCATTCTCTAGGTGCATCATTAATGTCTACCAGAATGGCACTGTCATGGCCCAGGGCTCTCAACCCAACATCCCCATTCTCAATAGGTGTCTTCCGTCTGTCATCAACTTCTTCCCTTCGCCTGCCACTCCTCTTCTGCCACCCCCCTGGCCCATCTGCTTCCACCGACGGGTGTACCACATCACTGTACCCCTCCTCTGAAAACCTTCAAAGGTGGAAACCAGCTTAACTTAGCTACCCCCAACTCTTGCTCTGCCGTTTAACACTCCTCTAACATTGGTCACTTCCTTGAAGACTTTGACCTTGACATCTTCGCTCTCACTGAGACGTGGTTGACTGCCAGCTCTGTCACTGTTTTTGACACACTCCTCCCTGAGCGCTACAAGATCCTCTCTAAGCACAGGCCTAAATGGTCTGGAGACGGTGTGGCCCTGATCTTCCCTGAATGGGTCCCTAATACTATCATACCTACTTAGAACTACTCTTCCTTCAAATGCTTCGTCTGCAGGCTCGCTATCTCTCATTTCATCTCACTGACTCTCGCCACCATCTACAGGCCCTCTGTTCCGGTTACCCTTTTCCTCTCGGAGTGGTCTGACCTCACCTCTTCTCTACTTGCCTCTACCTCCAAGATTCTCCTCCTCAGAGACTTCAATATTCACCTTGACTCTACTTATGCAGCCACTGGTTTCTTACGCAGCCTCTGTGACTCTCTTTCCCTCACCATTCTTTCCTCCTGTCCAACCCACTCAGCCAGACACACCTTGGATGCTCTCATCTCAGCAGACATCTCCATCTCCAACTCTCTCACTACACCTCTCTCCTGGTCTGACTGTGCTCTCCGGTCCTCTCATCTGGATCTCTTGGGTCCCCGGCCAAGCTTCTGCCCCCCACTGCCAGTCTCCTCCGCCATTCAGCCGATGAAGCAAGTGTCAGTTGCTGCTTTTGCCGCCACTTCTTTTCCCCCTCTCACTCTGGCCACTGACTCTGACACTGACACAGCCCTTGCTAACCTTCACCTATCCATCTCCAACACCCTGGACATCCTTGCCCCTATCATGAAGATTTTCATGAAGCCCGCCTCTAAGCACAAAACCTTGTATGACTCCGACATAGTGTATCTGAAATGCAATTGCAGAGTTGCCGCCTGCTCCAAAGTCAACACAGATTCTCCATCCACTCGAAGAAGAGGGCCCATATCCAAGCCTGCAAATCTGGGGCCACAAATAACACGACTGAACTTTTCAAAATCTGTAAGGAACTTGACAATCCTACTGCAGTCTCCACTTCTCCTCTGCCATCCCAGGCCCTCTGCACTGCACTGGTCTCCCACTTTACAACCAAAACTCAGGACATCCTGTCCTCACTCTCCCGTTCTCCCCTCTCTCCTCCCTCACCCGCTCTCAGCCCTCCCTCTCCCCTTCCCTCCTACTCTTCTCCTTCTCCCTCATGGCACCGGATGAGGTCTCTAAACAAGTCCTCTCTATGAATGTCTCCTCCAAACAGGTGTTCCCCTGCTCCCCCAGAACTATCAAGAACAACATTGCCTCCCCTGCTCCAGCCTTGGCTGATTTCTGCAATCACTCCTTTGCCACTGGCTCCTTCCCACTACCACTCAAGGACTCCCTTGTGCACCCTCTCCTTAGAAAGCCTTCAGCTGACCCTTCCTGCCTGGCTAAATACTGCCCTATCTCTATTACCCCCTTCCTGGGCAAACTTTTGGAGAAGTTGGCCATCTCGCAGCTTATCCACCACACTGAATCTAGTTGTCTTCACGACCACCAGTCTGGCTTACGAGCAGGCAGAGGCACAGAAACTGCTCTCCTGAACACCCGTGAAGACCTGCTCTCAAATCCAGATTCCAACTCTCCTTCCATTCTCATCCTTCTCAATCTTTCTGCTGCCTTTGATACAGTCAATCATGCCACCCTTATGAATTGGCTTTGTGATACCCTTGGCATCACGGACCTACCACTGGACTGGTTGACCTCCTTCCTATCCAACTGACATTCCCAGGTTCAACTTGGCCCTTTTCTCTCCTCCACCACACTCTCCACCTGCGGTATCCTTCGGGCTCCATCCTCTCGCCATGGCTCTTCAACGTCTACCTTGCCCCTCTGGCCCACTTGATCCCCACCTTCTTTCCCCACTTCCAGTGTTATGAGGACCACATGCAGCTCTCCTTTAAGCTTCCCTCCACTGCCTCCTCTTCTTCCTCTCTCATTCCTGACTGTCTGACTGCTATTCAGGCATGGTGCGCTGCTAGAAATCTCTGCCTTGATGCCAGTAAGACTGAGATGCTTCTCATTGGGACCCCAGCTCCCTCTTTCCCTCATACACTCTGGACGCCCTCATGGGACCCCCTCACTCCTCTCTCTACTTCTTGCCTCATATCATGGACCTTGCCAACAAGGCCCAATTACAGCTGCACCTCCTCAGAGGCATTCTCCCCTTCCTCACCTTCCTCCAGAAACTCAATGTCTCCAGAGCTCTGGTGCTCTGTAACAAGTGCACAAGTAGACAAGTGCAACAGCATCTTCCTCATTCTGCCTCTATCCTCCCTTGGCACGTCAACTAATCCAGAATAGGACTGCAAGACTTATCCTTGGCCTCAAGCCCAGGGACCTCATCTCTCCAGCCCTAGAATCTCTCCACTGCCTCCCAGTGGCTGCGAGGATCAGGTTCAAGACCCTCTGCATCATCCACAAGGCTTTCTGGGGCCTGGGACCCTGCTACATCCAACTCTCTCTCCCTAAATACTTCCCTGCTAGAGCCCTTCCGCCTTCTAGCTCCAACTCTCTGCAGATCAGATGCTTTCCGAGCAGAGAGTGGGGGGTAGATCTCTCTCTTTGGCAGAAACCTCCCTCTGGAATGACCACCCTGCTCCTCTCAGGCTTGAGCCAGATCTCCTTAAGTTCCGGATGCTTCTCAAGACCCTCATTTTCTCTTCTTCCTTTCCTCTTCCTCGCCCCTGCTAATGCCCATGGTTGGCATGTCGCACATGTCTAAACGGAAGGACACACCTTCACAATCTGGGCACAGATGGACAGCCACATGACATGCACCACAAGTACCAGAATGCATCACACTCATGTCACCTACTTCTGCATGTCCACACTGTGCCCATCCCCTATCGCCAGCGTCACAAGTATGTGAGTCCAATCACATAAACCTCCCAACCAGCAGTGAGTGTCACAGTGTGCAGCAAGGTGAATGTCCTGTGACAAATGCACATACCCATATGCATTGTCATAGACCTACAACCAGACATGGCTGCTTTGCCCCAACCACCCCAATGACCTTGCACCCCTTGTGTCCCTCCCATTCAGGTGAGTCCGGATACCCCTTGCTGCCATGGCTTATGACACCTGTCAGGCATCCACAGATCCACCAGGAGAATGCATACAACCGTGCACACATCAGGATGAGGTGCACCATTGAGCAGACCTTCGGACTCCTGAAGTCAAGGTTTCTCTGCCTAAGCCGATCGAGGGGGGCACTGATGTACAGTCGTGTGAAAGTGGGCAAGATCGTCCTGGCCTGTGCCATGTTACACAACATGTGCGTCAGGCGTAACATTCCCCTGCCCCTGGACATGCCACCAGCACAGGGATAACAGGGATGGGTGTGAAGCCCGCTATCAACTAATTCACAATTACATCTAAGCGCAGAGCACGAGCACACAGCCCAGGCCATCCACCGCATGTGGGACTGCACAAATAATAAAGCACACTTCCACAAAAAAAATCATTGTCCTAACATGTGTTTCAATGCAAAACCCAGTGTATTAACAGATGCATATGGAACAGAGAAGTGTTGGCCCAACACCCCCTCCCCAACTACCCATCCACACCACCCTTCCCAACTACTGATCCCCACACCCCCTCCCCAACTACCCATCCCCAGCTCCCCTCCCCAACTAACCATCCCCACACCCCCATCCCCAATTTGTGAAACTATGTAAACACCCTAGTGCACAATTGTGTCAAACCACGTGTGGCAAAGGTTCATTTTCATGACTTCTTGCCACATGGCCCACCCTCTGTGGCAGGGCTGACAGGCACAAGGACCGGCGCCTTGGGCTGCTCTGCTGGGAGCCTGCAGGTATTACGTTGGAGGATGGTGTGTCTGTTCTCAAGCGCCACACGCAGGGCCATTCAAGATCCTCAGCCATGGCTGAGATGGCCTCATTGCCTTCCCGGACACTCTGCAACAGGTGGACCACCGCAGAGGCAGTTCAGCCCTGGGTACGGCAACTCCGCCAGGCACTGGACTGAGCAATCTCACGTATGAGCTGCATCTCCTCCCGCATGAGTGCTGGCTCCTGGAGGTGCTGGCACACAAGCCCGGCCATCTCTGCATGTCGCTCCTCCATGCAGCAGAGCCTTAAATCCATATCCTGCTAGGGAAGGCGGGTAGTGTCGGGCTGTGCAAGCGATGGGGGCTGAAGGTAGGGCGTTCATAGGCTATAGGCTCAGACGTGCCATCAGTGATGTCACCGGTGTCCTGGCCAGCATCCTCATTGCTGGATGGACCCATGTCCCATAGGTGCCTGGAATGGAAGTGAGGCTGGCCTCCCTGGAGGAGCTGCTGCTGTGCTTGTCTGGGTTGGGACAGCTGCTGTGCCTGCCTGTGTTTTTTGGCCGGCTGCCCGTGTGATATCCACAGCAGTGGTGGGGTATGGCGCCTGTCTACTTCTCTTCCGTGGGGACGAGCTGCATGTGCTGGGGCCAGCTCCTTTGCAGTCCGAGGATGTGCCTGTGTGGGAGAGAAGGGTATGCGGTCAGTGGAGTATGTGGCGCCCTGTGGCCTTGCATCATCCTGTGCAGTTGTTGCATTCAATGGCTGGGCTTGAGGCATACAGTTCTTACATACATATGTGGTATGGGGCATATCCCCTGGTGTGACGGGTCACCACCAACTGGATGTCGTTGGGCATGGCAGTGTTTTCAACCAAGACAGCCATACTGGGCCTTGTAAGCAACACGCATGTGCATGGCATGCTTTCACGCTCCAGAGGGCAGGGGGGTTATGAGTACTGGAGTGGCTGTAGGGCAGGGGTGAGGGAGCACACAAGGGGCTGTTCACATATTATTGGAAGGAACGGGGGCAGGTGTAACCGGGGCAGGGGTAGGGGTGTACTCTATGGGTGATGGGGTGGGCCAGTCCCTGCCCAGTACAGGGCAGGGTGTCCATGGGAAGGTCCTGTGTGATGCCCTGGTGTGGATGGGGCCTCCATGGGCCGATCCCAGTGAGACTCATGGGGGTCGGGCTACAGATATTCTGGTGTGTGTCCAGTGATCATGGTGTGGGTCTGTGTCATCACAGGGAGCCAGTGCAGGGTTCCCAGTCCAGGAAGGGAGCAGTCACTGGGCTGGGAGTCCAATTTGAATGAAAGGATGAATAATCAGGACCTGCATGAGGGGGGAAAGGAAAGTGTGTGGTTACATGAGGGTGGCCTGTTGCTGTTGTCAGGCCCAGTGCTAACCAGGGCTCCACGGCCATTGGCGTTAGGGTGGTCAGTGCGCTGGGGGGTGCCTCTGCAGTGCTGGGGTGGTGGCTCATGGAGGATGGGCAGGGAATTGTTGGTTGGCAGGACACTGCCATCCGGATGTGGGCCTTCCCCATCTTGTCAGTGCGCATGTGCCGAGTGGGGTGCTTATGTGTGTGGTGGGGTATATGTCTGTGCACACTTGGCTGCCAAGTATGGATGGTTGGACTGGATTGCCAGTGGCCTGTTCATGTGCAGTTGGATATGTCTCTATGTGGTGTGTGCTACATTGGCATTCATTCTGTTACATTCCTGTTCTTGCACGTTTGACTCACTGCCTTCTGCCTTCTGCTGCGGCTCCAGCCTCGACCGACCCAACTCCTTCTATTCCTTCAAGGTGCAGCACGCTGCTACATCTGTCCTCCCAAGGCATGAGCTTGATGGGTGATGCCGTTCCACTGCCTGTCACCATGCATTCCCTCCTGTGCGCTGCCAGCATGTTTTTCACACAGAGGTCGTCCCACTGCTTGTGGCAGTCACGTGCACTGCAGCGGATAGGGCACAGAGACAAAACTTTTCTAACAACCTCCTCCCATATGACAGCCTTGTGTAGCTCGCTGTTGCGCCTTCAGTCAGCAGAAAACAGTTCCCTGGCCGTGGCCACTATCCATGAGCATGGTGAGTTCAGCCTTAGTGAATCAGGATTTTAGCATGCATACTTGGGGCACCCATAATTTTCCTCCTCCAGACATGTTGCCGGTGTTTCAGGATCCAGATGGATTGTGTTTTCCAAAATGACCATCGCCGTACTTCCAGTTCCTGCGATGACGATATTTCCTTCACCGGTGTTTCCGATGTGGACATGCCGGTAGTGGTGCAACCAGAACTGTGGGTCATGATGTCGAGAGGGGCTTTTTTTCGCAGTGATTCCATGGTCCCAGTTTCACTGTTGCTATCATGCCGGAACGCACATGCTCATGCACTTGGGATGGGCCGGTGATTCCGTGATTGCGGATGGCGGAAAACACTGCAACTGCCATCATGGAATCACTGAAAAATTACTGGGAAACTTGTAAGAAGGCCTCTAGGGAATATTCATGTACAGCACATGTGTACAGAGTCAAAAAGAGCAAAAGTGGGGATTTCATAGTTTAGTGTGTAAATACAGCCATTTCAAAATAGGTGCAAGGCACAGCTTTTTAGCAACAAGCCAATAAGCATTATTTTTTGAAAAAGCATTATTTTTTTCAAGGATTTAGTAAAACGTTTTCTTTTAAGCAACAAACCAGCAAGCAATACTTTTTGGAAAAGCATTTAGCCAAACCAGCAAAATGGGTTTAGTTTCAGAAGCATTTAGCACAGTGTGCTGTCATTTTAAAATGCAGAAAATGTGCATATTTTACAATTTGGATGTTTTCATCTGTGTGAGACTGCATTGAAAAAATATAATTAACTAATCCTATACTAATTTGTCCCACTAACTCATTAACTGTTTCTAACATGTAATGCTGTTCATTAAACACAGTGAGATTCAATCCATTTTCCATGGAGAGGAGAAATATGCACCAGCAGGAACTAGATGAAACAATTTTACACTGAAGCCTTCATTGTTCTAAACAAGCGAGTAGCTAGTGCAGGACATTCTTGTAATTTGATTGGTAAATGAAGGGGTGGAAGAGCTGATGTCAAGAGAGGGCTGACCTAAGAATGACAGACAGGGAGAGTTTTTTTAATCAGCTGAGCTGAGGAAAGTGGGCAGAGCTGTTTGGGATCTGAATGCAAACAGCCAGGGATTTGGATGCTGCCGCTGTCTCCTTGGATGGGGGCTCAGTGAATGCAGCTTTGAAAACAGCTGGCAGCCCATAAAAAAGAAAGTGACGGGTTGCTGGCATTGAAACCGGAGGGGTTCCGAACTCTGTGTCTGTGAGCTGTGAGGTCGCGCTGATAAGGTGGCAGCAAGAAATTAAGACTTCGCCTGTCTGGGTGAGTTAGTTTTAAGTGAGGGGTGAGGAAAAAATAAGTTTTTTTTTTCTATTATCTTTTGTAGGCTCAATGCTATGACCAATGGGGTAAGAGCAAATGATTGCAACATCACATCATGTAACCTTGTTATTATGATTGTATAATTTTACCACCAAAGCTAAAGTAGTAAACAAGGGAGAGCATATATATATCTCTCTGCAAGGTAGGAAGGTGTGTGTATGTGTTTTCAATGTGCTTTCTCTGCATGCTGTGAAGAGAAGGCAGTGCCTCAGAGCACATAGGTTACTGAATGTAAATAAGTCAGTAACACAAGTTACATACAATAAGTGGCATTCTGAATAAACTAACTGGGTTCCCTAAAAGTACTAGGTCTACGAATTATCTGCAGTCAGCCAAAAGTGGGTCACAATTGTAATGAGGGAAAGTTTGTTCTATGATGGGGCGATAGTATAAAAGACATGCTCGCCACTATACCACAAAAAAAGGCAATTCTAAAAATACCACCAAAAATAAGACACCACTAAAATTACTGCTAATATAAGCTAACACCATATTATCATGAAAATAGGGTAATACTGAACTATATCTAATGGTAAGACCAGTCTACTGCCAAATTACTACGGTAAGAAAGTACCGCCAAAGCCAGTAATCACCCCAAAAGGACAAAAACCCCTACATAAATGGTGCGTTGGCCCTGTGGGAAAAGACTGTAGAGCAACTACTGTGCGTGGCAAGTGTGTTCCACACCGCCATACGTGCATTAAAGGGAACTCATTTTGTGAAAGCAGTGTGACACTGAAAGTGAATCTCAGTATGTCTCAAATTGATGCCACATTCCCAGAATTGGTGAAATATTCAGAGGCAAAATTATATGGACATGGGACATGGTCATCAATTGATGCCACAGACTGGCATGACCGTATCTATGGGGAAGTTTAGAAAGAACCACTGGACAGCATTTTTGAAGAGGGCAGCATAATTCAGGTCTGTCTTCTGAGATTATTTAATGTTGCTGGCAAACATTCAGAAAAAGACTGTTTGATACAACTCTGCGCCAAAATGTGGTTCATTTTAAATAGGTCTCTGCAAATGCAAGAAAATGATGCTCAACTAATTAGCAGACTAGAAGTCGAATTAGATGGAGCTAGTGAACAGGAGAAAAAGTTAAGAGCATAACTGGAGTTTTGTCAAAAAGACATGCAATCAAAATGTAATGAATTTGACACCCAACTGTCTGAAAGAAGAAAACAGTTTGAGGACAGTGAACAAGAATTAAAACACCTGAAGGGGTTGGTAAGTCACATTAGACAAGACAAAGAGGAGGCTATTTTAGAGATGCAAGTTTTACAAAGAGAGAATCTAGAGAAAGAAGGTGAGCTCCAGGCTGTTGAACAAGAGATAGCTAAAATGTTTCAAGAAAGGGACAAGCGGGACAAAGAGTTTAATGAATGTCAAATACAGATGAGCGATATGTAAAATGTGATTAATAAAATGGGCGATGAAAACACTTACCTGCGTAAGGAGGCAGACCGACTCCTTAAAAAGTGCAAAGATTTGGAACAGCAGATATGCGATTTCAGGTCTCCGAACAAGCGACAGGGCACCACTGTGTGGGAGCGAGGGGCCAATGGACCCCTCTCTGGCATCACTTCTCAGTACAAAACTCAGACCAAGTGCCTCCAGTGGCGGGTACGCCCCTCGCCCCTTATGCAATGTTAACTTTGGGTTACATTCGCATAGATGGGACCACTGAGCAGGACACGGGGCATCCATTTTTTGTACCCCCTTTCGACTCCATCTTGGTGACCAGACCTCACTGCGATAGTACAAAATGCCTCTCTCCCTTTCCCCGCCGCAGCAGCTCGGAGCACATGGCCCCCACCCTCGTTCCCACTCTGACTGGAAAACTCGGCAGCTCCATTCTCACGCTGAAGCCGGAGATGCTTGCAACAAATAACAAATGTAACACATCTCTTTTCCTCTTAGATCACTGTCCTGCATGTGAACCAACATGAGCCAAGCACATAGCTCGCCCATCTCCACAAAAGTGTCCTTGCCCTCTTACCCTCGCCAGTTGAAACCTATTGCCATTCTAACCCTGTGACCCTGCAAGATATTCCTTTCATGTGCCAGACCGCTGACCATGCTATGAAGCCCACCCAACAGACCCCCAACTAACATTAGACCCCTGCTGCAGTATATGGTGCCTATATGGTGCCTAATAATAACAAATGCCACATACCTGAGATTCTTGTGAGACTAACCCCACAGTTCAATGACAGTATTATAGTGGTTAAGACCCGTAAACCTGTGATCTGTATAACCCAAATGTTACAGATGATATAGATACCTGTGTGTGATTTGTATAGTGACATGATAAACTACTGAGTGTCTTTTTGGTCAACCATTATTCAATGCATGCATTATTTAGAATGTATTTTCTTAGCTTAGATAGTGACCACCATGTTTCACAGCGACCTGACCTTCACCAATCCGGAGCACAGATGTTTGACGTCAATCCTCCCGCCAACCAACCCGGAGGAAGAGATGATGCCCACACCTAAGACACCACCCTAGCTGACCAATCCGAGTCCAACGTAGCATCATATGTTAGATATGCCAATGTGCTTATATAATGTGGTGTAACCTTGATGTGGTCAGAGCGCTCTCAGAGATCTAGATAAGCTTTTCCTTGAACTCTCGCAGCCAGCTCTTTTGTGCCTTATTCCCTGTCCAGGGAGTGTCTGTTTTATTCATTTTACACGTGTAAGTCAGGGAGGGCACAACATTTGGTAACCCCCTGCGACGTGATCGGAGAGGTGCCTCGAGGCCGGCGCTGTGCAGTGAGATCCGAGACGCCCCCCAGCGAAACCATCGCCTTCGTGGCCGACCAGCCTGTCCGCACTACGAAGAAGGGTCAAGGGTTCCCGGTTGACGAATACCCGACTGAAAAGCTGCTCACCGAGGCGGGCCACGGCTTGGTTGGGGTGCGGACCTGACTAGGGTCGGACTGCGAGGTCATCTGACTGAACACGTGAGTGCCGGTTGCGATGGTTACTAAGGAAAGGTAAGGGGGAAACGGGGGGGACAGGTGGTAATGGGTTATAGGGAAGAGTAGGGCCTGTGTGAGTGATGATGAGGCTTTTCTGATCTGTCCTTTATATGGCCATTAGGTTTTTGTGAGAAGTGAAGAGAAAAAGAGAAGTGGTATCCTAGCCCGAACGGGGTAGAAGGCGGCGCCGCGTAGCATTGTCTCGTCCAGTGCAAAATAAATAAATGAAGATACAGAGAAAATAGTAGGCGTCTCGTATATTGAGTAGACTCGGAGTAGTTATTTAGAACATTCTTTTTCTGGGTACGAAAGAATTCTTGGAAAAGAGTAAGAGGGTGTAAGAGGTGGGGAGTGAGTGAGAAGAGTAGGCGAAATGGGGAAGGGGTGGTAAAAAGAACAGACGGGAAGAAAAAGCGCGCAGGTAGTGCATGTGCATGATATGTGTTATATGTCTTTTGTGTTCTGTCCATTTTTGTCAAGGATATCCAAGTATTGTGATTGATTTGTGGGTAAAGTGGCAAAATATGCAAAAATGAACTGTTGAATTTGAACGTGCAACAATTATAAGGGTAGCATTAAAAAATAATTTATATATATATATATATAGATACATATATGTGCATACAAACTACAAGTAATTGAGAAGGTTCATGGTATATTGTCTAGCTAGAAGGAAAGAAAGGCAAGTGGAGACGTGATAAGAGGGAAAGAGAGACTGAAGGGCAAGTACAGACAAAGGGAAAAAATATTGTCATGGGGGAATAACACCACTAGCTCATATTTGTCAGCACCTTCCGTTATACAGTGAGAAGATACAAAAACACCATGATCAGTGGTTGACGGGGATAAAAGGAGATAGTGTGACGCCAATTTGGCCAGAAGGTGGGTCATTTGATAAAAGGGTGTTAGATTTAGTGTCCACACACTTGTTGGCAAGGTATAAGGGGAAACAGCTACAGAATAGAAGAGAAGTACTAGACCTGTGGCGAATGTTTGAAGAAGTTACGCCTACAGCAGAGGTAGGTAAAGAAAGAACAAACGAAAACCAGAAAACGCAGGAAGAAGTGAGCGGAACGCCAAAGGGCGAGTGCACAACCACTACAGCTGAGGGCGATACCACAAAAATATATCCTTTAATGTCAAGGCCAGCGGTAGGATACAGCGAGCCCCTGTACACACCAGCATGTCCCACCCTCAACCAGAGCAGTCGCCACGGCACCGCAGCCCTATGATAAAGGAGGTTTGTATGTTCCGACAAGTGCACCCGCCGTGAATTTGGCACACTTAACTGGAGAATTAGACCGCCAGCTAGCGCATGCACAGATGGAAATAACGCGGTTAAGGGCATTGTGCGATAGAGGCCAAATGCTGCCAGGGGGAGGAGAGGTGCCACCGTTATCCATGGCAGATCTAACGCCAACATTAAGCATAGCAGGGGAAGTGGTGCAAGCAATCTCAGAGCCAGCGTGATCAATATCATCACAAGGAACACGCATACCACAAGGGCGGGAGAAAGAGTGGCAGTCAGGGGAGTTCCTGTTTCATCTAAATGACAAACCTGTGAGGATTATACGCCCGCCCACCCCAGACAGTGAGAAAGGAGAAGGACGTGAAGAAAACAATGAGCAAGAATCAGAAATAGAAGAGGTATGGAGTGACTTAGATGAATATGAAGAGGCAGCTGCCGAGGCCGGGTCCCCACTGCCAAACCGCCGTTACCCAGATACACCATCGCCACCACTATGGCAGGGTAGATTAAGACAGTGAGGGGGGAATATGATGGTAAGTAAAATAAAGAAAGGTGCAGTAAGTAAGGTAGGAAAGAAACACAAGTTACAAATGCCATTGATACATAAAGGAGCAGGTAGGCCACACTACATTCCATGGGCTCAAATGGATAAAAACAACTTGCAGAAGGTCCACCCCCCATTTTCGGGAGGGGCTGGGAAATGGAAACACGCCTTTGAGAAAAACACGGAAGGAGTGCCACTAGCAATAGGGGATGTGAAAAGTTTATTAGTGTCAGCAATTGGTGACCAAGCACACGCAGTGTGGGAAAAAGCCGGATTCCCCGGGGTAACGATGAGTTGTGACTGCCACGATGGGTCGGCGTTCAACAACGTTCGAGCACAAGTGTGGGATGCATTGCGGCACACGTTTCCAGATATTCCAGATTTACATTTAGTGATGCAGTGTACAATGGAGGAGAACAAGGATCCTACGCAATTCATACTGCGGGTGCAGGATTTATGGAGAAGTGAAACTGGCAAGGCGTGGAACCAGTCCACCGCCTTGTTCTATTTTATCATCAAAAAGGGGCTCCCGAAGGAGGTACAGAAGGCCTTGGACAAAATAGCTGGGATAGAAGCCAAGGGTTGGCCTGAAATAGAGAGTATAATTGTGCACCACTGCAGGAGCATCAAAGAGAGAGAAAAGGAGATAGCTCAAAAGAAGCTGGCAGATGAGGCGAAGCTGATACAGAACAAATTAGTGAAGGTCTCCGCCATCAACGCCAGCGTAGCCACAGATAGAGAAAACGTGGGGGATGAAGGAGCGGGAAACAGACCAGTCACAATAGCAGCACTGCGGGCAACAGGAGGACAAGGACCATGGAACGGAGAAGAGCAATACGGCGGACAACAGTGGCAAGAAAGACCAGCAAGAGGAAGAGGTGGGTACCGTGGCCAGAAAGGGGGGTTTGGAAGTATGGGGAATAGAGGATTTGGTGGTCAAGGAATGAGAGGCGGACCACAAGTGTCATGCTGGAACTGTGGGAGATGGGGACACTATTCCAGAGATTGCAGAATGCGGCCTTCAGGGTATTTCCAGGGGCAACAGCCCATGGAGAACGAACAAGGCTGGGGGTGCCCACACCCAGGTAGCCCCTATGGAATACCTGTGGGAGGAGGGAGACAGCAGGACCAGTACTATAACGAACCGCAAATGCAGCAAGGACAGCAACCACCGCCACAACCTATGGCAAGACAAAACGCGGTAGGAAACGCAAACAATCATTGTTTTGCAACAGCCGCAAACGGTGCGCCCGTACCATACCGTGGCGTGACCGTGGTTGGAGACAATGGGCCTCATTACCAGGTAGGCGGTGAGCCATGGTGCTATTAGCGCCATGGCTCATGCCGGTAAAATACCGGCACCGCCTTGGCGGAAAGGGGATTTACCGCCCCATTCCAAGGTTGGAGGGGCGGTAAATCCCCTTTCCGCCATTGCCCTTCCCCATTCCCATTTCTGCCCCATAGGGCTCTATGGGAATGGGGAAGGCGCTAATTACGGCACCACAATTTTGGGGTGCCGTAATTAGCTCCGAGGTCCCTTAGCGGGTTGGATTTTAACGCCTGCTAAATCGCGTTAAGGCGTTAAATCCCCCAACCCGCAAAGGGACCTCGTAGTAAGGCGGTAGGGATTTACCGGTACCGGTATTTTACCGGTACCGGTAAATCCCTACCGCCATCCGTGTAATGAGGCCCAATGTCTTTTCAGTGCCAGGGCAAGAAAGACATTCAGATTAGGACAGCCCACAGGGAACACTTGCGTGTCCAGTCCTATCAACCACCCAACGTGCAGAAGAGGAACCATTAGTGGGAGCAGAGATAGGAAATAAGCAGTTTATCTTCATGGTAGACTCTGGAAGTCATGTCTTATGGAAGGGCGGTTTCCGCTCTCAGGCAGGAATTTGGAGACGCAGGGGTTCTCTGGGGCTATTTTAAAGGTTCCTTACACTAAAGATCTTGATATAATGGTGGGGGGAAAAACCGTGCGCGCACCTTTACTGTACCACGAAGACGCGCCAATCAATTTGCTGGGGAGAGATTTGTTAAGCAAATTAAATATGACCATCTCGTTTACAGAACGAGGAATAGTGTGTTCAACCCCAGGAGTGTGCCCAGTACGAGCCATGTTGATGATCAGCACAGTGATGAATGAAGTTGTGGTGCGAGGAATACCCATTGATATAAGCATGTTTATTTATGGCATCAAGGTATTAGCACTAGTGGTGCCAGAGATAACGAGAAAAGAATGGAGAACACCATCAGATTTCACATTCCGCCCAATTGCACACACAGATGTCTTGCCAGGCACGATAATGCCATAGATATCGAGGCAGTTCAGGTATCCAGCAAACGTATTGTGGTCATAGGACTGGACGCGCATGGGTGCGAGTGGAGAACTGTGCTATGCAAAGACCCAAACATAATGCTAAGAGAGATAACTGATGAGGAACTATTCACTGATAGTGAAGATGACGGAGAAATAATAATGGAAATAAGTATACCATGTGACATTATGATCCAGTGCAGAGAGGTACACAACCCACTCATGGCTAGCGTCAATGCCCCACTGACTATATTTGAGGATGACATGGCAAAGGTAGCACCTGAAATTTGGACCACAGGGCCCCACGATGTAGGGTTACTGCATGAGGTGACACCAAAAAAATAAAACTCAAGTCAGGTGCAATACCGCCGAGGGTAAAGCAATATCCCATATCAAGAGAAGCAGAGGAGGGAATTAAGGAAACCATAAATGCACTCCTAAAACAAGGTATCATAGTGCCATCCAACTCCCCGTGTAATACGGCAATTTTCCCGATCAAAAAAGCAAAAGGAGGGGCGTGGAGGATGATCCAAGATCTCCGCCCACTCAATGACGTCATTCAAAAAGAGTTCCCATTAGTGCCTAACACGGCGTCAATATTGTGCAGCGTATCGAAAGAATCAATGTGTTTTACTGTAATTGATTTGAAGAATGCTTTGTTCTCCATACCACTCGACCCGGGATCCCAATACCTGACAGCGTTCACATTAGGGAACAACAGGTATGAACATCGCAGACTCCCACAAGGGTATTGCGAGAGCCCCAGCATTTTTAACAGTGTACTACGTGAAGACATTGGAAATATAGATGTAGAAAGCACCATTATTCAACACGTAGACGATTTACTTGTCTGCAGCCATACAGAAGAAAAGTGCAGAGAAGACTCGATAGCACTGCTGAATGTGCTAGCTACCAAGGGGTACAAGGTGGACAAAGGAAAATTGCAATACTGCCTCGCCGAGGTTGTATACCTCGGACAGTTAATATCAAAAGATGGGAAGCGAATACTCCCAGACAGAGCAGCTGCTATACGCAACATAATAATCCCAAAAACTGTGAAAGACATGCAAAAGTTTCTTGGCATTTGTAACTATTGCCGAGCCTGGATCCTTGATTACGCGGCATACACACGTCCCTTACTACAAGCGTTAAAAGAAGCACAGAAAAATAGAGCTGCAAAAAAATGGACGCATGAAATGATGACACAGTATTTTAAATTAAAAGACCTCATTGCTGATGCCCCAGTTCTCACGAACCCAGATTATGAGAGGGAATTTTTTCTTGTTTTCACACTGTAATGGAACACTCATGACGGCAGTGCTGCCACAGAAAACATCATTAGGTCACAAACCATTGGCTTATTACAGTGGGACACCAGATCCAGTAATGCAAGGCCATTTCGCGTGCAAACAGGCTCTCGCAGCTGCGGCCTTCGCGATTGAAAAAAGCGCCATCATTGTCATGGGATGTTCAGTAACGCTATATGTGGAGCATTTCCTATTCGCCATTCTTGAGCGATCAAAATCAATACTAACAACACAGAGAGCAACAGCATATGAAATAATAATTTCGAGCCCCAACGTACACGTTGTAAGGTGTAAAACAGTAAACCCAGCAACATTCATCACAGAGCCATGCACGACAGAGGACATACAGGAGCACGATTGTGCCACATATGAGGGGGAAGGTGATGACATCCCAAAAGCGAGTGAAAATGCCCTAAAGGAGGGAGAAATATATTTCATGGATGGGTCAGCATCAATAAACCCCGAAACAGGGGAAAAACACGTAGGGATGGCGGTAGTGCGCATGGAGGAAGATGACTATGAGACGATTGTGCAGAAGCGCCTCCCATCCCATTACTCTACACAGGCAGCCGAACTAACTGCGCTGATCGAAGCACTGCACACAGCTAAGGGATGTGCAGTGACAATATACTCAGACTCAGCATATGCAACTACCACTGTCCACTCAGGGTTGTCACGGTGGTGCAGACGGGGATTCAGGAGGGCAGACGGTTCTCCAATACAGCACGCAACATTGTTTAATGAGTTAATAGATGCATTAGCAGTAACATCGGTAGTGGCAGTGGCGAAATGCCAGGCCCATACCAACAACACAGATGCAATCTCATTGGGAAACGCGGCAGCCGACGCAGCGGCGAAGGAGGCCTCGTATTTCAATGTAACACCAACACTCGAATGCGTTGCAAAGGCAACCATTACAGACCCACTAGAAGAAGCCTACAGCAAAGAAGAGCACCACAGGAGGAGCAAGAATTATGGAGCAAGCGGGGATGTAAACAATCAGCCACAGACCTCATTTGGAGGCAGGAGACAACAGGAAAGGTAGTAATGCCCGTAGAATTACTAGAAATACTAGAAATAGCATTTCAACAGCTGCATTTTCCCGCCATGTAGCAAAACAACACATTGCCGCAGACATCCAGGAATATTGGTTCGTCCCAAATTTCAAAGAGCACCTGTCAAAATTCATCGTAGAATGCATAACATGCCAAACATATAATTAAGGGATGACATTGAGAACACTGCGCGGTACCCTGCCCCGACCAACAGGACCATTTAGAGAGCTCCATATAGACTATGCTGATATGGGAGAGCGGTGTAATGGAGCAAGATATTTGATTGTGGTGGTATGCCCCTTTTCGAGATGGGTGGAAGCGGGCCCATCTCCCCACCCAGATGCGAAGTGTGCGGCAAAGTTCCTTGTTCGGGAAGTGTTTTCCCGATGGGGAATATGCGATGTGATAAGATCAGACAACGGTACGCATTTCCTGAACGACCTCTTTAAGGAAGTGACATCACTCTTGGGAGTAAAACACAAACCATGCTCAATTTATCATCCGATGGCGAATGGAGTGGTAGAAAAGATCAACGGATTGCTGAAGAGTAAGTTATCCAAGTTGTGTAATACACTGAAGAAGAACTGGGTGTATTGCTTGCCCCTAGCACTGTTCCAACTCAGGACGAAACCTTGTAAAGACCACCATCTGAGCCCCCACGAAATTGTAACTGGGAGGCGAATACACACGCCAGTATCCCCGATTAAAAGAGCATCGGATGCACACAGGGCTGCCACAGTGCTGGGGGAAGAGTTCAAGGAATACCTAACCCAGTTGACACGTGCAGTACGCAGCATAGCGCGACAAATAGCACCGCCTTTTACTGAAAATGTGTCGACTGATACTACCACACCAGCCACAGACAGCCCAAGCGGCCCATTGATGCCAGGAGCACAAGTGTACGTCCGCAGCTTTGTAAGGAGGTGGAATTCACCTAGGTTTCATGGCCCTTATGAGGTCATCTATAGTACGTGATAGTATAATCCCCCAGGAGGAGCAAGATGGTGCCACTGGTACCACAAATGAGGTTGAAAAGGGATAACCAAATTGTCAGTAAAGAAAACCTGCAGAGATAAAAGTTATGATATGCATCTTGTTTTGCACGACTTATCTCCTACTTCCTTCTTTGCCATTTTTTCCTTTTTTTCCTTTTTTGATTGTTCGATATCCTCTCTACTCTCTCTCTCTCTCTCCTTCCTTTTGATCATTGTTCCACGCTTTTCTCCATCACTCTTTCACTCTCCTCCTCTCCATAGTAAAAGCAAATGTGTAATAGAGAAAACGAGCGAACATGACTAAAAATGATGATTAAATGTGAAGTTGAACAAGAAATGTAAATATATGTATATATTGTAGTGACTTAACGAATTTATATCGCCCCTCCAGGTGACAAATGGCCCAACGAACCACAATCGCGGAGAACCAATTGCTGCTAGATAGTGATAGGGACGCCATTAGGGCTAATAGGTTCAGTAATGTTGAATGTGTTTTAAAGTGTGCTGCAGTTTTATTGTCAGTAATGTTTTTTATGGCTTGGTATTATACCCTTCTGTCTTTGGTTAATGACATGCACAAGGGGGGGAGCGGGGCTAACATGATACGGGAAGGGTCGCACTTCATATGGACTGGGGTGAAGACTATGTGGAAAGAGTCACATGAGATTAACATTAACGATACAGATGTGATGCAACCTTCGGAACACGCCACTGTAGGACCAACAAGTGTATCATTGTTACGTCTGAACATAAATATGAGTGATGCTTCTGAATATAACAAATACGATGGAGATTATTATTGGCCAAATGATTTAACTAACACCAGTACACATTCACAGACAACCACACGCCCTACCTCACGCGACATTGCTGCTACTGATGAAGATACACATGTCATATTGAATAACAATGATACAACCTGGGCTGCAATGTTTCCAATACATTACAAAAAGGTGAAAAACAATGACAAGGAAGGGAGACGGAGGAGAAAAAAGGGGGCGGGAGGGAAAAGATACGACATTCATCATGATCTGGGGTTAGAGGAAATAGAAGATCCCCGCCACCCAGATCAATCAAATAAATGGTATTCCGACATGAGTGCCACGGCGAAGCAAGCAACAAATGAAAGCTGCTACGTCTGTTCACTCATTCCGCATGCATCAGGAACACCGTAAATGTTAGTACCGCAGGAAGTGCCCTTGTCGGAGGCCCAATGTTTAATTCATCTGATTTTGTGCAGAATAAAGAGCACGTTCTAAGTGCACACGGTCACATTGAAAAAACTGGAGAATGAGAGAACGTGCACAAGCAGACACCAAGGCGTAATTTGCCTTAAGGAACCATTTCTTGTCATCAAGGGGACGCGATATGCAGAAAATAAGTGGCACGAAGAAACTATCGAATGCAAAGCAGAAGCACTTCGAGGCCTATCCAATGACACTTTCCAATGGATAAAGGAGGTATGTGACCCCATCTGGTCGCAACATGTCACAAAGCTAACGTGGGTCACAGCATTAGAAAAACCTATCAAAATACAGAAAGAAGTGCCACATGAACTGTCTTTCCATGGGGAGGGAAGAGTGAACATGGGGGAGACAAGGAAATGTAACAAGACGGTAATAATACCTGACATGAAGAAAGGCACCGCTGCACTAATGGATATTTATTGGGTTTGCGGCAAACAAGCCTACCTGCACCTCCCCGCATCGTGGAAAGGAACTTGTGCTCTAGCCACCCTCCACACAGCCCTGATGGTAATACCAGAGAGCCATATCCAAGGGGCAGCAGGGCAATCGGCTGGCATATATTGGCAGCAGGGCAAACGGCTGAACCATCAACAGTACCCCAACTAATGATAACAGAAGCTCCAGCGTATGAACTATTGTCAGAATATGAACTAAAGAGGAGATTGTCACGAAGTAAAAGATCCTCCAATTACATCTCATCCGAATCAACAAAGCTCCTTGCTGAGATCCCGCAGAAATACAAGCTCTTTTCATCAGCAGAGACATTTTTCGCCTCACTCCTTGTCCCTGGACTGCAAGCACAAACGAACGCCAAATGGTTGCAGATAGAGCGCTGGGAGCTCATCCAACTGGCTAACGACACTGAAGAAGGGTTCAACGTGATAAAAATGGAGCTCCGCGCACTGCGCCTAATGACAATGCAAAACAGATATGTCTTAGATCTCCTCACGGCGATGGATGGTGGTGTTTGCCAAAAAATTGGGGGGGCGTGTTGCACATTCGTGCCAACTGAAGATGCTGATAACGGGACACTCTCACATGTGATAAGAGCAGTACACAATTTAGGAGAGAGGATGAGTACAGAAGGAGGCGCATAAGAAAGCACGTGGTTCGACAATCTGTTCAGTTGGATACCATCATGGGTAAATGTGGCAATGAAAACACTGGTCCCCATCATCGTCTTTGTGCTCCTGTTCTTCTGTGTGTGCCAACTGGGACTCCGGTGTTGTGAGAAAAGTATGCCAACCTCAGCTATGATGATGGTAACAATGGGCCGACCGACAACGGTAGCTACCATGATAGATGCACAAATACAAACAGGGGAGTACACTACACCACAATACAGGATGACAGCAATTTACAGGCAATATGGGGATATAGTTGATAATTTGCATCATACAACGATAAAAGAACCAAGGGAGTCGCAATGGTACCAAGAAGTATGGATGGATCTAGATGGGGATTGAGGAATTTACTTAATGTGTACACCAGACGAATATGCCAGAAGAGGAAATATCTTAAGAAGTGTATGCAGAGCATGGATGCCAATAAAAGGCACCCCCGCGTGGGACGAGGCTGTGGCAGAGGCTGAGTACTACCGAAGGGAGAATGAAAAGAATAAAAAATAAAATATTCGTTACTTTAGATTTAACGAAAGGGGGGAATGTGTGGGAGCGAGGGGCCAATGGGCCCCTCTCTGGTATCACTTCTCAGTACAAAACTCGGACCAAGTGCCTCCAGTGGCGGGTACGCCCCTCGCCCTTATGCGATGTTAACTTTGGGTTACATTCGCGTAGATGGGACCACTGAGCAGGACATGGGGCATCCATTTTTTGTACCCCCTTTCGACTCCATCTTGGTGACCAGGCCTCACTGCGATAGTACAAAATGCCTCTCTCCCTTTTCCTGCCGCAGCAGCTCGGAGCACATGGCCCCCACCCTCGTTCCCACGCTGAAGCCGGAGATGCGTGCCACAAATAAGAAATGTAACACATCTCTTTTCCTCTTAGATCACTGCCCTGCATGTGAACCAACATGAGCCAAGCACATAGCTCGTCCATCTCCACAAAAGTGTCCTTGCCCTCTTACCCTCGCCAGTTGAAACTTATCGCCATTCTAACCCTGTGTCCCTGCAAGATATTCCTTTCATGTGCCAGACCGCTGACCATGCTATGAAGCCCACCCAACAGAACCCCAACTAACATTAGACCCCTGCTGCAGTATATCGTGCCTAATACTAACAAATGCCACATACCTGAGATTCTTGTGAGACTAACCCCACAGTTCAATGATAGTATTATAGTGATTAAGACCCGTAAACCTGTGATCTGTATAACCCAAATGTTACAGATGATATAGGTACCTGTGTGTGATTAGTATAGTGACATGATAAACTACTGAGTGTCTTTTTGGTCAACCATTATTCGATGCATGCATTATTTAGAATGTATTTTCTTAGCTTAGATAGTGACCACCATGTTTCACAGCGACCTGACCTTCACCCATCCGGTGCACAGATGTCTGACGTCAATCCTCCCGCCAACCAAACAACCAACCCGGAGGAAGAGATGATGCCCACACCTAAGACACCATCCTGGCTGACCAATCCGGGTCCAACATAGCATCATATGTTAGATATGCCAATGTGCTTATATAATGTGGTGTAACCTTGATGTGGTCAGAGCGCTCTCAGAGATCTAGATAAACTTTTCCTTGAACTCTCGCAGCCAGCTCTTTTGTGCCTTATTCCCTGTCCAGGGAGTGTCTGTTTTATTCATTTTACACGTGTAAGTCAGGAAGGGCACAAACACCACATTCAATGGGATTGAGGTTAACTCCATTTCTACATGGGGAAATAGCGTCCCGGTGGCTGTGCCGGTGTCTGGGCTTGGTTGCAGCACCTTTGGGGGGTTTGACTCACCCATTGGGGGTTACCACCAATTCCATACACCCGAGACTTGAACCACAAAGTAATGCAACCTCAAACATAGCGCTGAGTAGCCCTATCAAGATAATGAAGTCAATCAAGGCCCTGATCAATCCGTTCAAAAAAAGGAGGGGAGTGCTGTATAGAGGACCACCTAGAAGCAGTGCACAATATATTTAAAGCCCTAAACATACCCAAGGAACAGACAATACTTTCACTTAACTCTGGATGCTCCCACAGCGAGCATCATCAGAGGATTGAATGAGCAGGAGAACATGTCATGGGGAGGATTTGGAAAAGAGGTTAGGCATCATTTTTCTCCATTTCAGTCACTGCAGGATGCAAAAAAAGCTGCCTATACGATAACAGCTGGGCCAAACACGTCACCTCGCCAATTTCTCCAAGAGTTAAAAAGAGCCTTTTCTCGCTTTGATGTATCTTTCAATCCCAATTCCAATGAATTTAAAACTGCCTATTTCTATGGTTTGCAGAAAGACATTATATCACAGTTAATTCACGAGTTTGATCGTGAGAAGTCCTTGAATGGATTGTGCACCAAAGTACCAAACTGTATGAGATGCTCTACTGTCAGGGTGGAGAGGGAGATAAAATAAAAGAAACAAGATCAAAATCTAAAGAATCCTCAGCAACAGTAATGGAGATCAGATCGGCTAAAATGTCACTTGAGTCTGCTCAAAATTCAGGCAAAAATAATATGACACCCGAACAGAGGGGTACTCCACAAAGGCTGTTGCCCCCGACACCGATGTTTCAGGCACATGATCCAAGTAATAGAGAGAGTAACATTAGTCGTAGGTGCCTAGGAGACAGACCCCGGGTAGGATACTGGCCCGATATGTCAGGCATAAACAACAATCAGAGACAAAATCAAGATCAAAGAAGAAATAGTCCCTACCAGACATTGGGGACACAGAGCAGATTTGACCCCAATACCATGATATATGGTAACCAGGACAGACCACGGTATGTGGATCGATTTATTGAAAATGGGAATCAGCATAGGGAATAGTACTCACAAAATGAGAGACGACAGAACATGAGGCAGAATATGAACTATGCTCCACGTCAATACAATCAATCACCGCCAGCAGGGGATTACAACAAAAGAATGGGTACAACCTGTTCCCCGCCTCACATGAATCAAGAGTTCATAACAATTCAAATAGGGACCAATCCCCTGAGAGATATCAGAACAGATTTAACCAGGGGGAGAACAACCAATACCGGCCTAGGCTGCAAAAAGAAGATTCTAGAGAAATGGACAGGTTTCAATGTCTTGAGGTCAAGGTAAAAATGTTGGCTGAACAAATAGGAAAACTCTGTACAGTTCAAAAACAGTCATCAAATGAAGGGGCAGAAGGTCATAGAAGTGACTAAATATTCATGACACCTGCAATGATAAAAAGACAGATTCCCATGAGCCAGTTTTGCGTAATGGTCCTGAGCTGCTTGATGATTTAAACATGAAAATGCCTGCAAATGAACATGAGGCAAGAATTGCAATCACATCTAAAAAAGAGGTTTGGTTTAACCTTGCGTTGAATCAAACTTTGGAAGTCTATACAAATGAAAAAGGAAAAGGAGAAAAACATGAAGTTCCAAAGGAACAAAGAGACGGATTCAAGACAGACAACGTATGCATTGATAAAATAACTAATGGTGGAGTAGATATGAATGTTAGGACACCCTCCCTAGACAATCAAGATGCTGATAAAATGCAGACAGGAAAAATAAGTATTAAAAAGGAGGGTACGGATCAGTCACCTGAAGAGATTTTTTAGCCCCATATTGTTGAGGAAATCAAAAAGGCTGATATCATGCCAAATACCAATAAATGTCCAGAATTAGAAAATGAAACCTATCATGTGATGTTTATAAGCATGTTCAGTTGGAGAATTACAATGTGACCGCTGATGATCCCCGGACAGATCGACAAACATTGACCACACTACAAATGACCTGTGAACATGGAGAGATGGGCAAGGTTTCTCAAATGGAAATGGGAAAAAAGGAGGGAAAGATATCTTTTCATTTACCGATGTGTTTAGCCAAGAGTGAGAAGGGTCTGAGAAAAGTGAGTCCTGAAATCAGTAAAAATTTGCACTTTCTGTGTGTATTGGAGGAAGTTGAGGACAGATATTATGCTCCTATTACTGTGGAAGAGAAGTTCAATACATTTGCAATGATTGACACAGGTGCACAGGCCACAATTACGTCCAAAGAATTGGTAAAAAGTATCAATGAAGGGAGATCCCCACAGAATCAGATCAAAGTGAGACAAATTGAAGGCCCAGTACATAACTTTAACAGTGAGGAGGTACCCATTGAAGGTGTCACTGAAGTTGACATACAGATAGGAAAACACAGAATGAAACAGGAAGTATTGATCACATCTATTTGTTAAATTCCATTCTTGATGGGAACAGATTGCCTGAAAAGATTGTCGCCCCTCATTGATGGAGTGAATGGGGTCCTGTGGTCTTTAACCAAAAAACAATTAAGGCCTAGGAAAAAAAAGTCACAAAACAGTAGTTTAAATGAATGCCATAATGTTGCTAAATCAAATGATGCAGTGGAAGTGTATCTCCAGAATAGCTGTGTGCCTAGTGTCACTGTTATTTTAATGTGTCACGACCAAAATGCAAAGTGAAAAAGAAAAATAATCTGTGCAGATTTATTTGAATCCTAGGAAGAAATGGCAAACTGAAATAAATGAACACACATTGTGCTTCTATTTAAAAGAAGAGAAGTGCAAACAAAACACCATCCCTAAAGCAGGCACAGAAAAACACATCACCCCCTTGCTGAAATACATATGGAAGATGAGCAGCCATGGATTCATGTTGGTATAAATAGCCATTCTGAAGTGGTACAAGCCACTTCGGCACTTAAACAGGAAAGGAGTTTTATTAATGAGAAATAATTTCAGAGAATAATGGAAAGGGAGGAGATACTGAAGTTTAGAATTAAAAACCAATACGTCTATGGATTGGACAATCCAGATTTTGAAAATCGAATTACAGGAAGTTGCATGCTAAAGATTACTGTTGGACAAAAAACCATCTACCACAATGTGTGAATAGTGAGTGGAACACAAAATGCCCAAATTTAAAGACAAAAGAAAGGCTTATCATTGTGCACAATTGGTGCCATATTCAATTGAACTACAGGCGAAGAAGGATATTACTATTCCTGCATTCACATGCACATACACATACACATGTGTGTGAGGACTGATAGGCCCTATTTGGGTTCTGATTCACTTTTGCTTTATGCTTATGCAATTGTTTGTTGTGAAATGTTTAAATGTTCATTTTATTAAGATGCTATTATTTCAACCGTGATGCTATTGGCAACAATGGAAAAAGAGAGATGTCCCGGGACAGATACATTTTGAAGTTTGATGCGCGTTTCCTCCAATTATAGTTTTATTAGCCAGAATTGTCAGAAAAAGGAGGGTATATCAAGAGAATATTTGTGAACAGCACATGTGTACCGAGTCAAAAAGAGCAAAAGTGGGGATTTCATAGTTTAGTATGTAAATGTAGCCATTTCAAAAAAGGTGCGAGGCACAGCTTTTTAGCAACAAGCCAATAAACATTATTTTTTGAAAAAGCATTATTTTTTAAAAGGATTTAGTAAAATGTTTTCTTTTTAGCAACAAGCTAGCAGGCAATAATTTTTGGAAAAGCATTTAGCCAAACCAGCAAAATGGGTTTAGTTTCAGAAGCATTTAGCACAGTGCGCTGTCATTTTAAAATGCAGAAAATGTGCATATTTTACAATTTGGATGTTTTCATCTGTGTGGGACTGCATTGAAAAAATATAATTAACTAATCCTATACTAATTTGTCCCACTAACTCATTAACTGTTTCTAACATGTAATGACGTTCAATAAACACAGTGAAATGCATTCCATTTTAGTGTTTTTTCCTTGGAGAGGTGAAATATGCACCAGCAAGAACTAGATGAAACAATTTTAAACTGAAGCCTTCATTGTTCTAAACAGGCGAGTAGCTAGTGGAGAACATTCTTGGAATTCGATTGGTAAATGAACGGGTGGAAGAGTTGATGTCAAGAGAGGGCTGACCTAAGAGTGACAGACAGTCAGAGTTTTTTTAATCAGCTGAGCTGAGGAAAGTGGGAAGAGCTGTTTGAGATCTGAATGCGAACAGCCAGGGATTCGGATGCTGCCGCTGTCTCCTTGGATGGGGGCTTGGTGAATGCAGCTTTGAAAACAGCTGGCAGCCCATAAAAAAGAAAGGGACGGGTTGCTTGCATTGAAACCGGAGCAGTTCCGAACTCTGTGCCTGTGAGCTGTGAGGTCGCGCTGATAAACTGGCAGCAAGAAATTAAGACTTTGCCTGTCTGGGTGAGTTAGTTTTAATGAGGGGTGCGGAAAAGAAAATGAAGAATGAGAAATAATATATGCTTGCCAGAAAGTGTAGCGAGTCAGGGTTAAAAATAAAATGTGTCCGATTTCTCTCTGCATAGTGGCATTTGCAATGTGTTTTGTTTCTGTTGTTTCTTTTTTCTATTATCTTTTGCAGGCTCGATGCTGTGACCAATGTGGTAAGAGCAAATGATTGCAACATCACATCATGTAACCTTGTTATTATGATTGTATAATACATTGTGTACTGAAAGTAGATTGGGTTTTTCCTTTGTGCTACATTTCATGCGTCTGTTGGTTTTTTTCAAGAGAAAGGGAAATCATAACGGTTTGATGTTCATGCTGGGGCGCTAAAGCATTTGCCATTTTACCACCGAAGCTAAAGTAGTAAACAAGGAAGAGCATATATATATATATATATATATATATATATATATATATATATATATCTGTAAGGTAGGAAGGTGTGTGTATGTGTTTTGAATGCGCTTTTCTCTGCATGCTGTGAAGGGAAGGCAGTGCCTCATAGCACATAGGTTACTGAATGTAAATAAGTCAGTAACACGAGATACAAACAAGTGGCATTCCGAACAAACTCACTGCGTTCCCTAAAAGTACTAGGTCTACGAATTATCTGCAGTCAGCCAAAAGTGCATCACAATTGTAATGAGGGAAAGTTTGTTCTATGATGGGGCGATAGTATAAAAGACATGCTCACCACTTTACCACAAAAATAAGGTAATTCTGAAAATACCACCAAAAATAAGATAACACTAAAATTACCGCTAATATAAGCTAACACTATATTATCAGCAAAATAGGGTAATACTGAACTATATCTAATGGTAACACCAGTTTACCTGCAGTCTACCGCCAAATTAGTATGGAAAGAAAGTACTGCCAAAGCCAGAAATTGCCCCAAAAGGACAAAAACCCCTAAAAGCCACATGTGCGCATAAATATTGCTAGTAATTGTGTAGATAATTAAGGTTTGTTTTTGTTGACGAACGAGGAGAAGGAGGTGCCTCAGGGTTAGGTGTCTTTTGTTGGCTGTATGAAGTCATTGGTTTATTAGTGTGTAGTGAGTAATGGAGATAAGGCACCACTGCATCAGTGTTTATTTTTTTTTTTGTGTCCGAGTAAGGTTGCATCCTTTTGGTGCTATGGATCATCCATTGGAACATACGTGCAAAGCACACCCGCAATAAAAGGAACATTTTTTAAAATATCACAAAGAATGGGTTCAGGGTACTGTGGGTAACCTGCTTAAACTGTGGTCCGAAGAGGGCATGCGCAAACATATTTATTAGAACATATGCACACGTATTTGCTATCAATTTGTAAAGGTAAACAGTTGAAAAATAGACAGAGCATACCTGATTTATGGAAAATGTTTATAGAAGTAGATAATGTCCCAGAGAATGGTAGCGATGGATCCAATCAGATGCATTGTCAGGACACCGCCCCACCCCCTTATGAATTCTACCCTCTTCAGCCTTCCATAGGATACACTAACCCAAAGTTCACCCCCCCCAACCGAAGACACAAAGGAAACATTAGAGAAACCCAAGGACAAGACTAAAGACCAACTTAAGAACGTGTTCCAGTCTCACTGCGCCAACAAAAAGACATTTTTGGAAGCTGCTTCAATTGCAGATTTATTTAATGAAACCATGTACAGCCTGACACGTGTTTCGAGCAGTCCTTGCTCTTCCTCTGAGGCTGATACAAATTACATATAGAGTTTGATTCAACACAAACAAAAATACTTTGAGCAAAAAAAAATACATTATATAAATAAAATTTAGGGCAAATGGCATGGTATAGACAACCATGTCCGTTTGAGGCAGGGGGCATGGCAAAACCAAAAACCGGAGGTGATTCGCCCATGAATTAACACAAGTATACAAAAAATATCATTTTGCAAGGCACAATTGTGTATACAGTTTCAAATTTAACATAAACCAAACAGAGTAGGGCAATGGGTACACACAATTAAGAAATAATAGCATGTTTTGATATATGTGAGATTTTTAAATACTGTGAATATGATGCATGCCAGTTGCGGAAGAGACCAAGATTCAAATGGGTCAGTTCATCATTAGGAGAGAAGAAAATGAAAAAGAAAGAAGAAAGGAAACAGGGCAACCAACAAATTAATCCATCAATGTCGATCGCATTTGCTGTTATGAGAGATTAAGATAATTATGAGTCATTTAATTAATCGTATATAAATTAAGGTTGGGTACATTGTATTGAAAAAAAAAGAATTTTCTGATGTAGTTGATCGTATAGTTGTGTGGTTTGACTGCAAGAATACAATATGTAAATAGAATAAACATTAGCATGGTCAATTTGTCATAATAACCATGTTGGCAGTTTTGCATTCATAATTAATATAATTCAAATGCAGAGGATAACTAAATAATAACGCATACCTTTTATTCCTTGCAATTGCGGTAGCATTATAATTAGAAGCCGGACTGTAAACGATGAAGAAATTAGGTGAGCATGGACATGGGAGCGAATCCAAAATAAAAGAGGTCTGGATTGTGCACGAGAGAGGGAAAGATAAACACAGCAGGTCTTAGAATTATTGGACGTCTAAGCTGTAAAGATCCACTGCAAGTACATTTGTGTCCACCTTAAACAACAGGTCTAAAAATGCGATCTCCTTATTGCTAGTCTGAATAGTAAACTTCAAATTGGGATTAAGATTATTAATCCATAGGAAGAAAGCATTGTAATCCCCTCTGGAGCTGTCCCAGATGATAAGTATATCATCAATATACCTCTTGTATAGTTTAAGAGCTGGTCTAAAGGGATTCGAGTCTGTCATGATGTTTTAATTGTATATTTTGTTTGCTTTTAGAATTTTGTTAATGTTCATCCAATCCTGATGAAGACACACATAATTTGTCAAGTCGAAACTATTTACCAACTGGGAAGCCCTTTTCAAAAAGAAGACTGATACTCACAGGCACCAATAGTCGATATTTTGTCTGGAATGAATTGTCATCTATTATGAAATGTTGTTTGGAACCATTAATATTATAATGGAAATGAATTGTCATCCTCTTAACATCTCAGAATATCTATATGTTTTAGAGATTTATTTAGTGAGTGAATGTATGAATGCATGATTAGTAGAATGTGTTTTTTAAGAATTGATTAAAAGGTTCTATGTTTTTATACATATCTAAATAAAATGAAAATAAAGATTTGAATTATATATTCTTCTGCCTTCCTTCTTCTGTTGTTCTCGTATTCCTGGCACCACCTTTTGTTGTATTATATGTCTCTACCTCAAAGTGCCAGTGACTACTGAGGTTCCCACCTTGGGTTTTGTGTATCCCCTGCCTGGAACTGACATGGTTGTCTATTCCATGCCATTTTCCCTAAATTCTATTTATATAATGTATTTTACTCCATATTTAAGTTGTATCAGCCTCAGAGGAAGAGCAAGGACTGCTTGAAACACACGTCAGGCTGTACATGGTTTCATTAAATAAATCTGCAATTGAAGCAGCTTCCAAAAATATCTTTCTGTTGGCGCAGTGAGAATGGAACACGTTCTTAAGTTTGTTATTTTCCGTGGAGTACTTGGGCAACGTACCCACAATCTCCAGCCACCTGCTGCCTTCTTTGTGTTCATTTACTTTGCAAGCGCAGTGTCCCACTGGGTTCCTTTGCCCATCTTTCTTCTTGTTCAAGACTAAAGACCCATTCATTTCAGAAATCGATACTAAGGCTTGCCGCCAATTGGAAGAGCATTACAGAAGGTAGAGGAGGAGCTGATGAAGGCAGTACAGGGGCAACGGGAGGGGCAGAGTGTGCCAACAGGGTAAGACCAATGGAGGACAGGACGGATTGTTTTAAAGATTGATAGTAAAGCTATTGAAGATCATCAGATAGCCACAAAAGATGAAACACCCAATTTAGGGGAAGCCACAGGGGTGCCACATTATATGGATGGACGTAAGCACAGTCTCAACTATGACACAGTATTTACTGATGGAGAGGTAGAGGATGATAATGATGATGGGTGGGAAGCAGAGGACCCGGAAGAAGTAACACCATGGAGCCACAGGTTTAGAATGTAGCTCGGCCATATGGTCCTAGCAAAGGGTAAGAAGTGAGGGAAAGTACAGTACGGCCACCTGGTCAAATTTCCTCCTTCCTCTCTGAGTGGGCTGACCTCTCCTCCTCACTCCTGTCCTCAACCACTCAACTCCTCTTTCTTGGTGACTTCAACATCCACCTTGATGCCTCCTGTCCCCCCACTGAACTCTTTCGTGACCTCTGCGACTCTCTCTCACTCTCTATTCTCCCGTCTGGGCCTACTCACTCTGCAGGGCACACTCTTGATGCTCTGATCTCTTCTGACCTTCCCCTCTCTGTCCCTCTCTCCATTCCTCTCTCCTGGAGTGATCACTTTCTCCTAACCTCCCCCTCACCCTCCCTACCCCACAGGCAAAGCCACCCTCATCATTGCCACCCACCTTCTCGGTCATCCGACCCATGAAGCGCGTGTCAGTTGAAGCTTTCGCTGCCACCTTCTCGCCCCCCCCTCCCCCTTCGGCTGACTCCCACCCTGACACAGCCCTCTCCATGCTCCACTCTGCTATATCTGATACTCTTGATATCCTTGCCCCTGTCATGAGAAAAGCCCAAAGCCAAATGTAACTCCTGGTATGACTCGGATCTCGTCACCCTAAAACGCAAGTGCAGGGTGGCTGAGAGGAAATGGCGTGCTTCATGTTCATCCTCTGATAAACTGGCCTGCCGCCTGCTCCAAAGGCAATACCGTCTCTCCGTTCTCACCAAAAAGAGAGTCCTTATCCAAGCCTGCATCTCTGCGGCATCCAACAACTCGGCTGAACTCTTTAAAATCTGCAAGGAGCTTGCCAACCCTGCTGCAGTCTCTACCTCTCCTGTCCCCTCCCAGGCCCTCTGCACTGCACTGGCCTCTCACTTCATCTCAAAAACTCATGACATCCTGTCCTCACTCTCCTCCTATCACCTCCCTCCCTCTCTTCCCGGCTCTTCCTCTGGCCCTTCTGCAGCCACCCCTCCTCCCTCATTCTCTGCCTTTCCACTTTTTTCTGCTGACGAGGTTTCCAGACAAGTCCGATCTATGAAAGTCTCGTCTAAACAGGTTCACCCCTGTTCCTCCAAAACTATCAAGGACCACATCGACTCCCTGGCTCCTGCCCTGGCTGACTTCTGCAACCACTCCTTCGCCTCTGGAGTCTTCCCATCCCCCCTCAAGCACTCCCTTGTGCACCCTTTTCTCAAGAAACCCTCTTCCGACCCCTCCTGCCCGGCTAACTATCGCCCAATCTCCATCACTCCCTTCCTGGAGAAACTGGCCATCTCCCAGCTTAACCTCCGTGCTGAAACTGTTGGTAGTCTCCATGACCATCAATCTGGCTTCAGAGCGGCCAGAAGCACGGAAACTGCTCTTCTGAACATCCGTGAGGACCTGCTCTTGAACCTCGACTCCAACACTCTGTGTGTTCTCATTCTGCTCGATCTCTCTTCTGCCTTTGACACTGTCAACCATGCCATCCTGCTCAACCGTCTCCGTGATAACCTGGGTATCACTGGTCAGGCTCTGGCGTGGCTGACCTCTTTCCTTTCCAATCGACCCTCCCAGGTCCAACTTGGGTCCTTCCTCTATGACATCTTTTTCTCAACCTGTGGTGTTCCCCAGGGATCTAATCTCTCTCCCTGGCTTTTAAACCAGTATCTGGCACTCCTTGCCCACCGCATCGCCGCTCTCTGCCCCTACTTTCAGTGCTATGCGGACGACACCCAACTCATTTTCAGGCTACCCTCGGCCTCCTCCTCTCCTTCCCTCATCTCTGACTGACTGTCTGCCATCCAGGAATGGTGTGCCGCCAATGACCTCTGCCTTAATGCTAGTAAGACTGAGATTCTACTCATCGGCACACCCACTCCCTCCTTCCCTGTAGCTCTCTGGCCAGCTTCGCTTGGCCCTCCTCCTGCTCCTACCTGCAAGGCAAAAAACCTCGGGGTCATCTTCGACTCCACACTCTCCTTCTCTCCTCATATATCTGACGTCTCTAAGAAGTCACACTAGCAGCTGCACCTCCTCAGAGGTATTCTTCCCTTCCTCTCCTTCCCCCAGAAGCTCACTGTCTCTTCCGAGCCCTGGTTCTCTCGAAGCTGGACTACTGTAACAGTCTCTATCTTAATCTGCCTGCCTCCACTCTCCGCCCCCTGCAACTCATCCAGAACAGAACTGCGAGACTTGTCCTTGGCCTCAAGCCCAGGGACCATATCTCTCCAGGACTGAAATCTCGACACTGGCTCCCAGTGCCTGCGAGGATTAAGTTCAAAACCCTCTGCATTGTCCACAAGGCCTTCTGGGGCCTGGGGCCTAAATACCTTCAACTCTCTCTTCCTAAATATCTTCCCTCCCGAGCCCTTCGCTCATCCATCTCCAACTCCCTCAGGGTCAGCCGCTTCTCGAAGCAACGAGCTGGGGGTAGATCTCTCGCCGTGACAGGGTCCTCCCTCTGGAACAGCCTTCCTGCCTCCCTGAAACTTGAGGAGAACCATCTCTGGTTCAGGAAGCACCTCAAAACCTTCCTCTTTGCTTCTGCTTTCTCTCTCCCTCTCCCCTGCTAAATTCTCGACTGAATCTACACCTAATCTGCAACTGGGCCACTCTCACCGACCTCGGTCCTGGGCCCAGCCACTCTCCTCTTGCACTGCCTCCCTGGCAACCCCTGCACTGAGGGACTGTTTCTGTATCCCTACAGCCCCCCCCTTTCCCAGCACTTGTCTGCACTTACCTTGCACTTGCCACCAGCTGGCCCTATTTATTTACTTTATTCTACTTACTTGTACTGCACTTCCCCCCTCCCCTTCCCCTTGCACTTTTCCCTTCCCCCTCCCCCTGCACTTGCGCGGTCTGAATGACACCTGGCCTAGTAGGATCGTTGTCTGTCTTCCCCTTGCTCCCCCCTCCCTGCCTCGTCGCGCCTTGAAACACTTGTGTATAGGCGCGTTACAAATGCCATATCATATCATACCATAAAATGCTAGGAACACAGTTCCTGTTGCTGCAAAAGGGACCAGAAAGATCTCACTATGTGCCTTGGCCGTACATGGACTGGAATAACCTAATGCGCACCTCACCCACCCTCACCGCGGAAGCTGGCAAGTGGATCTATGTGCTCGAAAAGCATACAACAGGAATCACTTTAGCTGGGGGAGACATAAAAAGTTTGCTTGCCTCCCTATTGAGAGAGCAGGCTGACAAAATATGGAAAATGCAGGTATGTGGGAGTGACATTGAATGATACCTCCCACAATGGTGCTCCATTTAATATCGGTCGTGCATAAATATGGAAGGTATTGATGAAATACCCAGACCTACCTGACATAAACTCCATCATGGCCCGCACAATGAGGGTAAATGAGGACCCTGCACGCTATATTCAGCAGATACAAGAGATGTGGCATTTAGAGACGGGAGGGATGGGACACATGTATTTCCATTCTCTAGCACATATTACGCAAGGGTTTCCCCGCAGAAGTACAAGCAGATTTGAAAGTGGTTGGGATCGAAACAAAGGGATGGCCGGAGATACAGACGTGCAAAATACATTATGGCAAACAGAAACAGGACAAGGATAGGGCAGAACAAACACAGGGGGCAGAGGCAAAGATGATGCAGAACAAACTGACTAAACTGAGCATGGAAGGGGCAGTAATAACAAATACTGTGAAAGGGCAAGCTGAACATAGCACTGTGCAGGGGAGGACAGAGGGACCGACAGATGGTAGAGGGGAAATGGGAGGATTCTCAAAACGGAAAATGGAGTTTTCAGAGAAGTCTAGGAGGCAGACTTGGGGGCATGAGACCCAGATTCAGGGGACAGTGTTGGTCCTTTGGGAGGATAGGCCATTTTGCACGAGAATGCTGAAAAAGACCAACCATACCCTACCATACTAACGCCTCAGGGTATCGCCCCACCTTTTTCCAACAACCCCATCTATTGCAGCCCCAGTCTGCACTATATGCCCCAGGTTCCATGCAACAACAACCAATGCAGTACCGAGCACCAAGTTTCATCCAGTCACATATATAGCAATCACCTGTTCAACTGTGGGATAAGAAACGTGGACAACACACTGTGCACACCTTGATTTAGACGATCTTATTACATATAGGTTGCATATTTTTATATATATCCAGAGATATTAAACTAAGTAAAGGTGCGGGGGAGAGGTGCTCAGCCTTGGTACCTAGGCTGGATATAGAGGACAAAAGAGAGTGTTTTCCTATTAGGAAAGCTTCGTCCCCTGCACACTATCTAAAAGGCCAAAGCCTAATGGTGATTAGAGAATCGTTAAAGATGGAAAGTCTTTTAAAGGCATTTCAGATATATATTGAAAATTTCACTAAATAATTACATTTTGACACCTTGAAGGATAAATTCATAAGCAAGACGATTTATTATTCATACAAGATGGTAGGCCCAACGCGTTTCGAGTAGCAAACAACTCTTCATCAGGGACATTTTTTCTTTAAGAATAACATTTCTATAAAGAAAAAGAAACATTTTAAATTTAAACAATATAATATTTTTAGTCAATAAGCAATTTCGAAAGCAACAATTTCAAAACAACCTCAATTCAAGGACATCTCTGAGATACATGTCGACACACAGATCCTGGACTTAAAGTGTACAGTGCATAATTCAAATGGACTTAATTGTTTTAGAGTGTCTAACAGCCTTTAGAGTGAAACCGTTATCAAAAATTGTCAAAAACTTAAAACTCTTAATTTGAATCAAAACAGATATATTTTTTCGTGCAACCAGGTTATTACTGGTGCTAAATGCCTGTATATGCTATTCACGGAGAGAATAATTCAATGCTCTAAGTGTTTTTGAACAAAAATGGATAAACTGAAGTTGTCACATAAGGAACAATTATAGCTAGTTGTTCTTACCTATTTAAAATAGGCCAAAAAAGATGGTGTGTCTTGTATGGCCATAGATGAAGGTGTTCCTGAGATGATTTCGCAAAGTTTGTTCTTGACCTGTCGTGAGATCTGGTCTAAGAAGCAATATTCAGATAAGGAGAAAGACGCTGTCTTAATGACAAGAATATAGGTATCTGGTTGTCATGTTTATGCATAAGTGAACACACACTTACAAGTCTTTGGTTGAACAACTGGTCCAATGGTAGAGCTGACCAGTCAAAGGTCACTGGGTATCTTAATCTGGTAAACGGTTAATCGATGAAAACTAATCCAAATGAACTGTTTCCAAGAAGAGTAACCTAAAAAACCAAGGTGGTAGAGGTAAGTAAAGGGGAAACGGGGTATTTTTTAGAAAAGCTGTCACGGACCAAGTAAAGGCTATGTGGCCAGAATGGAAATGGTTAGTCTCTTATTATGATTCTACATAAAAGTGTTTGGCAGAAGAAAAGCTTTATTCCCCAAAGTACCTGGCATAGAACAAGTTAAGGCTATGTGGCCAGATTGGGAATAGTAAGTATCTTATTTCGATTCTACATAACTAAGTGATACCAAAAAAGTGATAAAGTCCAAGTCAACTTACTTCTCTTCCTTTTTTACAGGTCCCAAAATGGAGCAACATCCAGACCGGCGAAGGCTGTGGAGGCGTCTGCCATTTTGTGATGGAACTCGTCTTTATGTACCTTTCGGACAAGCTGACGACGTCACTGTTGTTTATATATTGAGTGAGTGACGTTGTTCGCGCGTGCGCGTGCAACGTGTAAATAAAGGTTTCTATGTAATCAACATGGAATATTAGGCGATCAGGTGCTCCAAGGGGCATGTCGTCTTGTTACAGCTAGAAAATGAGTGGGAAACGATTCCAATGAAGGTGGAAAAGGTGCATGTCACATTATAGGTAATGACTCCAACTTAGTGACGTCAATCGCACATACGCGTTGTACGTCCACCAAGTTAAATCTCTATATGTGTGTTAAAACACTTAGAGGGGAGAATGAAGAAGATAAGCCAGTGATAGGTTTGGTGCAAATGGCTGTCTGTATTTTGACTAACGTCATGTTTACACGTTTGACTAAAAATACAAATGAAATTTTATCGGATGTAACTGTGAGGTCTTATTGACTGCTTTTCAAAGGTCCACAGGACATGCTTGGGTAAACGAGGGGGTTAAACCTAATGATAAGTAGAAAAACCTACATGGGCACATGGTCATAGATGCAAAATAGTCATGGAGTACCTGCCTGATTATTAATGGTTAAAGAAATGGATATCTTAGTGTCGACCATTATCCACATTTAAACATGTGATTGGCCTATTTGACAAATCTAGGACCTTGTGTAAACCATTATACACTTTTTATCATGTTGTGAACCTTTTTGACAAATATAGGCCATTGTCTTAGCACTACCCCCATTGTATGGGTGTACAATCTAAAGCAAAAGCATCACTAAAAGCAGTTTCTTGAAGATGAAAATCACAAGTGAATTAACAGCAGATAATGTAACTAAAACACTCATATGCGAAGAAAATAAAGGTCTTTGTTCTAATATTCGATACCCCAGTAATGCTAGGGTATGTTTGATGGGATAATCTATTTAAAAACAAAGAAGCAATAGTAACCTATAAGGTTTAAACTGGTAGCAGCAATTGGTTTACTTTCATAGATGTTAAAACTTTAGAGGAATGGTCCAAGGTAATAGTCCTCATTCATGCCTAGTGGTGTCATTGTGTCAAGCCGTTGGATCCAAAAAAGTTCTCTTTGTAAAAGTTGTCTTTGTAATTCGCCACCCCTCGGGAGTGGGTGTATTACTTCCAATATGATCATTTTCATCTGTGAGATGTTGCGGTTATGGTCTCGGAAATGTCTAAATACAGGAGATTTGATATTTTTTGTTCTTATGGAAGACTTGTGCTCTGTCCATCTTTCTTTGGCTTTTCTGTTGGTTTTTCCTATATAATAGACTCCGCAGGGGCAACGGATGGCATAGATGACGTTTTTGCTGTCACATGTAGCATAGTGTCGCAGACTGATTTTTTTACCGGTATTGGGATGTCGTACATATTCTCCTTTAATGATGTTGTTGCAATGTTGGCAGTGGAGACATGGAAATGTGCCTGCTTTTTGTTTAGAAAATGTTGTTTGCAGTGTTTTTTTTGGCCTTTCCGCTTTAATGAGTTGGTCCCGTAGATTTCTTCCTCGTTTGTATGCCATCATAGTGGGTTCTGGAAACAATTCTTGTAAGGTTTTATCTGACTTAATCAGGTCCCAGTTTTTGTGTATTATTCTTTTGACTTGAAAGCTTTGTCTAGAGTATTTCAATGAGTGAATCAAATTTTTGGGAACTGGTTTACTGTTGCTTGCTAGGAGTTCTTTTCTTTCCTGTGATTCGGTTCTTGTTATGGCTTTCTCTATTGTTTCTCCTGGGTAACCTCTTTCAATGAATCGATTCCGCATGGTTTCATATTCCATCTGTAATGTGGTAATATCAGATGTAATACGTTTCACCCTTGCATGTAATTTTTGAGAAATCTCTCGTCTGATGAGTCGTTCTAATTTATGGATTAGCCGTTCAGGGTTCTCTCCCGTTGGTGTATCTTTACTAGTATCTGATATTAAACCCAGAATTCTTGTCGCCTCTTCATCTGAGAAGGCCAAGGTTGTAGCTGCTTTGTCTGTTAAAGCGCTGATAGTCGAGAATGACATTCTAGTGTTCGTGGGTGCTCGTGTGTGGCTATGGTACCAACCCGTGAGGGTAAACAATACTAGAAACGTGGACAACACACTGTGCACACCTTGATTTATTATATATAGGTTGCATATTTTTATATATATCCAGAGATATTAAACTAAGTAAAGGTGCAGGGGAGAGGTGCTCAGCCTTGGTACCTAGGCTGGATATAGAGGACAAAAGAGAGTGTTTTCCTATTAGGAAAGCTTCGTCCCCTGCACACTATCTAAAAGGCCAAAGCCTAATGGTGATTAGAGAATCGTTAAAGATGCCAAATACTTAAATACCCGCAATGAAAGAATCGGGTTCACAATTGAAATTGGGAAACCTTCAGTTAATTTTCTGGATGTTACAGTGGAAATACATGGACCAGGTCTTAAGACAAAAATATACAGGAAACCAACAGATGTTAACAGCTGCTTACATCATAGCAGTTTTCATCCGAAACATTTAAAGGAGAACCTCCCCTACAGCCAACTTTAAAGTGTGAAACGTATTACATCTGATATTACCACATTACAGATGGAATATGAAACCATGCGGAATCGATTCATTGAAAGAGGTTACCCAGGGGAAACAATAGAGAAAGCCATAACAAGAACCGAATCACAGGAAAGAAAAGAACTCCTAGCAAGCAACAGTAAACCAGTTCCCAAAAATTTGATTCACTCATTGAAATACTCTAGACAAAGCTTTCAAGTCAAAAGAATAATACACAAAAACTGGGACCCGATTAAGTCAGATAAAACCTTACAAGAATTGTTTCCAGATCCCACTATGATGGCATACAAACGAGGAAGAAATCTACGGGACCAACTCATTAAAGCGGAAAGGCCAAAAAAAACACTACAAACAACATTTTCTAAACAAAAAGCAGGCACATTTCCATGTCTCCACTGCCAACATTGCAACAACATCATTAAAGGAGAATATGTACGACATCCCAATACAGGTAAAAAAATCAGTCTGCGACACTATGCTACATGTGACAGCAAAAAAGTCATCTATGCCATCCGTTGCCCCTGCGGAGTCTATTATATAGGAAAAACCAACAGAAAAGCCAAAGAAAGATGGACAGAGCACAAGTCTTCCATAAGAACAAAAAATATCAAATCTCCTGTATTTAGACATTGTCGAGACCATAACCGCAACATCTCACAGATGAAAATGATCATATTGGAAGTAATACACCCACTCCCGAGGGGTGGCGATTTACAAAGACAACTTTTACAAAGAGAACTTTTTTGGATCCAACGGCTTGACGCAATGACACCACTAGGCATGAATGAGGACTATTACCTTGGACCATTCCTCTAAAGTTTTAACATCTATGAAAGTAAACCAATTGCTGCTACCAGTTTAAACCTTATAGGTTAGTATTGCTTCTTTGTTTTTAAATAGATTCTCCCATCAAACATACCCTAGCATTACTGGGGTTTCGAATATTAGAACAAAGACCTTTAATTTCTTCGCATATGAGTGTTTTAGTTACATTATCTGCTGTTAATTCACTTGTGATTTTCATCTTCAAGAAACTGCTTTTAGTGATGCTTTTGCTTTAGATTGTACACCCATACAATGGGGGTAGTGCTAAGACAATGGCCTATATTTGTCAAAAAGGTTCACAACATGATAAAAAGTGTATAATGGTTTACACAAGGTCCTAGATTTGTCAAATAGGCCAATCACATGTTTAAATGTGGATAATGGTCGACACTAAGATATCCATTTCTTTAACCATTAATAATCAGGCAGGTACTCCATGACTATTTTGCATCTATGACCATGTGCCCATGTAGGTTTTTCTACTTATCATTAGGTTTAACCCCCTCATTTACCCAAGCATGTCCTGTGGACCTTTGAAAAGCAGTCAATAAGACCTCACAGTTACATCCGATAAAATTTCATTTGTATTTTTAGTCAAACGTGTAAACATGACGTTAGTCAAAATACAGACAGCCATTTGCACCAAACCTATCACTGGCTTATCTTCTTCATTCTCCCCTCTAAGTGTTTTAACACACATATAGAGATTTAACTTGGTGGACGTACAACGCGTATGTGCGATTGACGTCACTAAGTTGGAGTCATTACCTATAATGTAACATGCACCTTTTCCACCTTCATTGGAATCGTTTCCCACTCATTTTCTAGCTGTAACAAGACAACATGCCCCTTGGAGCACCTGATCGCCTAATATTCCATGTTGATTACATAGACACCTTTATTTACACGTTGCACGCGCAAACAACGTCACTCACTCAATATATAAACAACAGTGACGTCACTCGCGCATGCGCGAATGACGTCAGCTTGTCCGAAAGGTACATAAAGACGAGTTCCATCACAAAATGGCAGACGCCTCCACAGCCTTCGCCGGTCTGGATGTTGCTCCATTTTGGGACCTGTAAAAAAGGAAGAGAAGTAAGTTGACTTGGACTTTATCACTTTTTTGGTATCACTTAGTTATGTAGAATCGAAATAAAATACTGACTATTCCCAATCTGGCCACATAGCCTTAACTTGTTCCATGCCAGGTACTTTGGGGAATAAAGCTTTTCTTCTGCCAAACACTTTTATGTAGAATCATAATAAGAGACTAACCATTTCCATTCTGGCCACATAGCCTTTACTTGGTCCGTGACAGCTTTTCTAAAAAATACCCCGTTTCCCCTTTACTTACCTCTACCACCTTGGTTTTTTAGGTTACTCTTCTTGGAAACAGTTGATTTGGATTAGTTTTCATCGTTTAACCGTTTACCAGATTAAGATACCCAGTGACCTTTGACTGGTCAGCTCTACCATTGGACCAGTTGTTCAACCAAAGACTTGTAAGTGTGTGTTCACTTATGCATAAACATGACAACCAGATACCTATATTCTTGTCATTAAGACAGCGTCTTTCTCCTTATCTGAATATTGCTTCTTAGACCAGATCTCACGACAGGTCAAGAACAAACTTTGCGAAATCATCTCAGGAACACCTTCATCTATGGCCATACAAGACACTCCATATTTTTTGGCCTATTTTAAATAGGTAAGAACAACTAGCTAGAACAACTTCAGTTTATCCATTTTTGTTCAAAAACACTTAGAGCATTGAATTATTCTCTCCGTGAATAGCATATACAGGCATTTAGCACCAGTAATAAACTGGTTGTATGAAAAAATGTATCTGTTTTGATGAAAAATGTATCTGTTTTGATTCAAATTAAGAGTTTTAAGTTTTTGTCAATTTTTGATAACGGTTTCACTCTAAAACAATTAAGTCCATCTGAATTATGCACTGTACACTTTAAGTCCAGGATCTGTGTGTCGACATGTATCTCAGAGATGTCCTTGAATTGAGGTTGTTTTGAAATTGTTGCTTTCGAAATTGCTTATTGACTAAAAATATTATATTGTTTAAATTTAAAATGTTTCTTTTTCTTTATAGAAATGTTATTCTTAAAGAAAAAATGTCCCTGATGAAGAGTTGTTTGCTACTCGAAACGCGTTGGGCCTACCATCTTGTATGAATAATAAATCGTCTTGCTTATGAATTTATCCTTCAAGTTGTCAAAATTTAATTATTTAGTGAAATTTTGAATATATATCTGAAATGCCTTTAAAAGACTTTCCATCTTTAACGATTCTCTAATCACCATTAGGCTTTGGCCTTTTAGATAGTGTGCAGGGGACGAAGCTTTCCTAATAGGAAAACACTCTCTTTTGTCAACTGTGGGATAAGAACATCGTGCCACAGGGCACAGTAAAACACTACAGCAGTGCAAGTGTGTTAGTGGCAATCCTTTCCCACGCCAAGGCACAAGTGCCCATTCACAATAGGACAGTCCTCAGATAACTCTGACATGCCCAATATTATCAGTAACTGCCGACCCGGATGAAGAACCCCGAGTGGGAGTTAAGATAAGAGATCGAACATTTTCTTTTTTGTTCGACACAGGGGCTACCAAGTCCTGTATTAAGGAGGGGACCTTTCCTTTGTCAGACAAAATGATGGACACACAGGGATTCTCAGGGGCCATTGTATTGGTTCCTTTTACTGAAGACTTACCCATCACTGTAGGGACACAAGAGGTGACAGTACCACTATTATATTCGCGAGACACTCCAGTAAACCGTTTGGGCACGGATCTCATGAACAAGCTGAATACCCATCTCATTCACAGAGAAGGGTATACTACCGTCTGCGCCAGGCACACAGAATGCTAGGCATGTCACAATGATACAAGCACTTTGTGTCCACAGCCCCCTGTGGGGTATACTACTCCACCCAGATTTGTTCTTCCACGGGGTAACAGTACTGTTAGGTTGGATGCCCAGGACTGAGAACAAAACTTTGTGCATCCCTGCAGAGTTCTTATTCAAACCAGCTGTCCCCAGGAAAGGGCACCAGACACTAACATCACGTTGTATATAGAAGCAGTAATACAAAAGCAGACAAGGTAATCCTGTATGGCCTGGATGAGGATATTGAATGGCGCACAGTTTTGCGTATTGACCCAAGGGAACAATTGACAGTCGTGTCCTATGAACAGCTGTTTGAAGACACTGATGTCACAGGGGAGATGGTGTTCCAAATAAGCATACCATGTGTGAGAACCCTGACAGTGTCTCCCTGGTTAGTCCCTGGGGATCTGTCATCCAGGTGGCCATGACACAGCCATTGCTATTGGATCCAGCTCCTGGGGTGGATGAGAGAGGGAGGATCACCTGGATGGGGGGTCCTTGGGGAGTGGGACACCGACGGGTGAGACCTTGGAAGAAGGTGAAAAGGGGGTCCAAGTGGTCATACAGGGGTCTTGCAAAATCCTTTGCACCGTCGAAAGTCTTTGATCAACAGATGATTGTGGAGCAAAAGGAAATGAATCCAGCTTGGTGAAATTAGCAAATGAACAGTTTGTTATAAAGGTTGGCAAGAGTAAACCCGGCGGAGGGATGCTAACGAGAAGGGGCGAAGTCTAAAGTTCCATAGTGAACTATATCTGTAAAGGTTGGCCAGAGTGTACCCGATGGATGGATGCTAATGAAAAGGGGCAAGGCCTGAAGTCCCTGTGAACAGTGTATTGACAAAAGTGAACCCTACCGGGGGATGTCCACAGTGAACTGTTGTGCAAAAGGCGGCCAAAGTGAACCCAGGAGAGGGAGGCCGAGCAACAAGGGTGAACCCTGAGGAACTGTTTAAAAAGACATTAAGATTCATGAAAACAAGAAGTATTGCAAGACCAGGGGAAGTGAATTGTCCCCCTTGTCATTTGGCGCCACAAGCCCGGCCGAGGGAGATTCAGGGGTGAAAAGTAATCACCCAAAGTTCATTAAGAAAGGAACTGTTTCGTTGATTTGTTGAATACGGCTTGTGAGAGGTCCGCACCCGGAAGAGGGGGAACCAGGGGTGAAGCCATCACCTAACGTATACGTGTAACAGAACTTTATGTTTGTTTGTTGAAAACATCAGGCCCTCGAAGGCAAGAGACTATTGTTAAAAGAAACATAACCATCAAAGAACCTGATAACTGGTGCAGAACTGTCGACTTGTGCTGGGAAAGCTCGAGTGCGTGCTGTGCTCAGGAGATCCGCCTTGTCCCGTGCTCAAAATGTGGGGAAAGGAGAACCCTAGCAATCACATCCTGACTTATCATTTGTGAATACTTCTTTCTTTATTGAAACCCTATCCCACACTCTTTCTGTAATTAGTTGTAAGGAATTGGCGATAAGTTTTATTTAACATAGGCCTTTTTATTTTGACATAACGCCACAAGGACTGCCTTATTTGTCATTTGATGGTCGAAGCTTGCTCCCATCTTAGATTTAGGTTAGATTAGGTGTTTTTCCAACCTGCATATTGTGTAAATAAACACCCTTGAATTGTGATCACTTGTGTCTGTCTTTACTGTTGCCACCATGAGTTCCTTACACATGTCAGATACTTGTAGAACACACAGAGGTACCCCATACTATGCTCCTTGCTAGGACCCTACCACCACATTTACAGTAAGATTTGGAGAAGGTACCTGATTAGTTATGGGCTAGTACTCCCTACGATGTAGGGCTACGTAAAGGGATCGGTGCGGTTCGCAGCAAGCTGAAAGCAGGCAAATTGTTGCCCCGAGTAAAACAGTACTCAATGTCAAAAGAAGCGGAAGAAGGGATTTATTCAACAATTATAGCTCTGTGGCAACAGGGCATAATACAGCCATCAGAATCACCATGTAACACGGCCATATACCCTGTCAAAAAAGCTAAAGGGTCATCTTGGAGGATGGTTCAGGACCTCTGACAATTAAACAACATATTGGAGGCAGGATTTCCACTGGTCCCCAACCCCGTCACTATCATGTGTAACATTTTCATAGAAACAACATATTTCACTGTAATAGACCTGAAGAATGCATTTTTCTCCATCCCATTACACCCTGATTCCAACATACTCGTTTGCTTCAGGGCTATTGTGAATCCCCTAGCATCTTTAACATGGTCTTGCAGCTGGATTTAAGAAACTTCTAAGCGCAAAGCACAGGGATTAAATATGTGGATGGCCTGCAAGTATCTAGCACAACAGAAAAGCAATGTAGAAGTGACTCAGTGGAACTCTTGACTTTACTGGCAGATAAGGGTTACAAAGTAGATATGGAAAAATGTCAGTATTGCCAGCAAGAGGTTGTGTACCTAGGACAGAGAAGATCATCCACAGTGAAAAGAGTAACCCCAGAAAGAGCAACAGCAATAAATAGCACACCACAGTCAACCACGGTCAAACAGATGCAACAGTTCCTAGGGTTGTGCAATTACTGTCGTGCATGGATATTTGATTATTCAATGTACACCAAACCCCTACTTCAAGGTGTAAAGGAAGCACAGAAAGCAAAGAAGCCCAGCACGGTGAGATAGTTCCACGATTGGTCCTGCACTGCGGTATTCACCTGTGTCGCACATTCTAATCGTGATGGTGCTCCTGACTGTGGGAGCCCGAGGGTGCTCTAGCGGGAGACTGTTGCTGGGTGCCTCCTCGGCTGTCTCATCTCCGATGGCGATGGACCTCAGAACTATGTACAACTACCACTGTGATGCCTGGACCCTGCCTGGCCCCCTCAGCCCCCTCGCGGAGGTGGTCGGCATTCGCCCAGAGCAGGGGATCTGCAGTATGGACACATACTATCTGCCTTCATGCAGTCCCACGGCTGTGCACACATGGCCCACAGTTAATGTAGTGTGATCACCACTTGCTTCTGAAACCTGAGTCTTGGCGATGATTCGGGGCCCTTGGGGTCCAGAGGCTGCCACCGGAACCACACCCATGGGACACACCTGCACAACTGACCATACACTACACTGTGTTGGGGTCGTAGACATACACATACCAGTAACACCGGAGTAAACGCTATAGGTACTATACGGTGGGATACTCTGTAGATCCTACAAGACTGGCTACTGAGCAGGGACCTCTTGAAGCACGCACAAGATCCTGGGAGACATGCTGATGCAAGTGCCCCTCACGTGAAGCGTGTGCCCTGACAAAGTCACACCAGATGACCCGGCTGAGGCCGTGGCCTGGGAGAAGTTAGATACGACACCCTAATCCTTGTGACAAAAGCCTGGGCTGGGAAAGCCCCATAGAAGGGAGATAAGGATCTTCATTAAATAGCATTGGGCATGCTCCCCCGCTGCCATACAGGTTCTGTCAACGGGGCTCACCCGGCTGCTCTCTCGCTGAGACAGTACTGAAGGCATTGACAGGTTGGTGGTGAGGCAACATGACTCAACCTTTCGAAGGGCTCAGGGGGCAAGAAGAAGGGCCCAATGGAGTCATATACTAACTCCCCTGCCAAAACCACTGCAACTGCAGAGCCGACACTCTACGAAGAGCTGCCCTCGGCATCTAGCTCCGCCAGAGATGACCAATTGCTGGCGGCTATGCAAAATGGGTTTATTGCAGTGAATATGAAACTGGACAACATAGCATCAACCATAGGCTCCTTGAAGTCCAAACTGGAGAAGGAGGGTGCCCGTATAACGGAGGCGGAGATGAGGATTGGCAAAACAGAGATAAACATGATTGTGATATAGCGCAGCTGCAACAGAAAGTCATCAAGAATGGCAACAAATGTGAGGACTTGGAATTGCGCTCACGGTGCAGTAACATCTGCATTATTGTGATCCCAGAGGTGGCTTGCAGAGGTCCGATGGAGCTTTTCATCGAAAATCTCTCCAAAACATTGTTCGAGCCAACAAAATTCTCCCAATATTTCCTCATAGAGAGGACTCATAGTGTTTTTGCTCCTGTCCCCAAACCAGGGGCTACTCCCCGTACCACCCTGACTAAACTCCTCAACTACCGAGATAGGGACCTCATCTTACGCATGGCCAGAGAAAAGGGAGCGCTGAGCTATGAATCCTCTGACATCCACATATATCCTGACTTCTCTGCCAATGTTCAGGCTAAACGTAGATTGTACGACTCAGTTAAAAAACTGCCACGCATGAGACAAATTCCACACGCATTATTATACCCGGAAAAATTGCATGGCAGACACACTCACTTCTTTGAGAACCCGTCAGAGGCAACACACTACATAGAAGCCACCATTCCTATACCGCTCCCAAGGAGGTGCCGTGGGGGTGGATGCAACCCTGGCCCATGCAACAATGAGCCTAATATTATGGACAAAGATTGATCAACACACAATGTGCTGCGTCCTCCCACATCTCTGAAACTTGGATATACACATTTTATCAACTGGGGCTGGCTGCAGTTGTGTGCCCATCTGGAAAGTATCATTCCCTGCTCATGGCGCACCCCAGGGAAAGTCCCTTTATGGTATGTTTTGTATTGGGTTCCATCTTCAAGTTGGGGGTGATGATGTGGGTGGTAGGGAGGAAAGGTGTCAGGTTTGGGGTTAATGACACACAATTGACTCATTGCCACCGAGGTTACACAAGTTTGGTTTTGATGGTTTGATGAAACACTTGTGTATAGGCGCGTTATAAATGCCATATCATATCATATCATGTTACTATGTACTTTTTTGAAAATCAGTGCAGACTGCTCCTCAATTACTCTTTGCAGTCTTATCCTCTGTCTCCCTCGTGTGAATATGGGCTCTCATTTGAAATACGTAGGACGCCATAGACAATACAATCAAATTTTTGTCACAGAATATCCGTGGTCTCAATCACCCTATCAAATCAGGCAAGGTTGTGGCTTACATTGGCTGTCGGGCTCCGCAGGTTGTCATGCTCCAGGAGACGCACGCCCAAAGTATGCTTAATGAACAGTTTGCTGCAACCTGGGGGCCTAACTACTCATCACAATCTAGAGGTGTTATGACACTAATACACCACTCTATTCCCTTTCAGTTTTACATATTATGCAGAATCTTGATCTAGTAGACGCATGGAGAGATTGCAATCCTGGTACACGAGTACATTTATTACTTGTCGGTTCACAATGCTCATTCCAGGATTGACTATTGGCTGGTCCCGGCCACTTTAATGGCACAGATAAAGGACTGTGGGATTCTCCCTCGAACAATCTCTGACCCCTCCCCCATCGCAGTGTCTGTGCTTTGGGATATACTGCCTGGGCCCCGTCCCCCATGGTGCATGTCCTTGGCATGCCTGCTAGATCCTGTCTTTCTGAAGACGCTTCATGATGGAGTCATAGATTTCTTTCATAGGAATGAAGGGTCTGTACAGCATCACTACACAGTATGGGAGGCTTTCAATTTTGTACACGGTTACCATAATGCCTGTATGGCCGTTATAAGGAGGTACGTCCACAATGAAATCCGTGGATACCATATGCCATGGAGCAGATGGACAGTCAGGTTGAGTGAGTTTGCACACTGGTTTCCCATGCTGGTGCTTGTATTGAGCACAGACAGGATAAGACGTCACATATCGTGATATGTCTTTTTCCAATGATGGCCACCAGAAGTACCTTTTAACCAGTTTCTTGGTTGCATGGGTCCTCTATACCCTGCAATTTGAGAATCGTGACAGACCCAAAGTCCTTCTTGTTGGAGGTCTTCAGAAGGGAGGTTTATGTTGTAACCATTAAACAAAAGTCCAGAGGTCTTACGAAGTTCGACAGGAAGAGTATCATTAGGTTAAGTGTCTAGAGCACTGGATTGCTTAATGCATTCGAGGAAGGTATCTACCACAGCGACAAAGGCATCAGCAGTAAACATCTTGGTCTTGTCATCGTGGGGCCTAATGCTGGTCCCTGTACTTCTGGACAAGGCATCAGCAATGGTGTGCTTGGCTCCTGCATAATAGGTAATTTTAGATCACAGTCATGAAAGAAGTGAACTCATATGCCTGGTGGCTGTTTCGGAATTCGAAGTCCTGTAGGTGTTTAAGATTACGGTAATCAGTGCGAATCAATGTAGGAAGGGGTGCTCCCATCAGGAGGTGGCCCCATTCCTGGCAGGCCAGTTTTATTGCTAGGAGCTCCTTCTCTTGTACTGAATAATTGTTTTCCGCTGGAGACAAAGTCTTTGAAAAAAAATTCAGCGGGTGCTCCGAGTCTTTTTGAGTACAGCACCAACTGCTTGGTCCAAAGCATTGGTCTGCAGAATGAAATGACGTCCAGGATCGAGGTGACACAGTATGGGAGCTGAAGTGAATTTTCTTTTCAGTTTTTGAAAGCACCCCTTCTGCCTTTTCAGACCAGTCAAAAGGAATGTTCTTCTTGAGAAGAGAAGTTATAGGCAAAACGATTTGGGAGAAAGCAGGTATGAATTTGCGATTTAAATTTGCCAAACCCAAGAATCTGTGATGTTCCAGGGTGCTTCCCATGACACATGGCTCTGATTTTGCATGGGTCAGGGAAATGTCTGTCTGAAAAATAGGTTACTTCAATGACCCCCAACACACATTTCTCAGGTTTAGCTCTCAGGTGGTTTCTGTCCAGTCTTCTCAGTACTTCACAACTGCGATTGTGATGTTCTTCTTTAGTTCGTGAGAAGATTAGGGTGTCATCAAAATAAATGAAAAAGGTGTGAAGAAGGAGATCTGAAAACAGGCGATTGACAAATCTTTGAAAGACAGCAGAAGCATTAGCCAAACCAAATGACAAAGCACGCTACTGGTAATCCCCAAAAGAGGTCCAGAAGGGGGTCTTCCATTCATCACCTTCTTTAATCCTGATAAGATGGTAAGCACCCCTTAAATCCAGTCTGGTAAAAACCTTGGCTGTTTTTACTGCCTCTAGATTATCAGGAATCAAACGAAGGAGGTACTAATCCTTTTTAGTGATTTTGTTTAATCCATGGTAATCTATACAAGGTTTGAGTTAAGTAGTATCTCTTTTGGCCATGAAGAAAAGGGAAGCTCCCGCTGATGATTTGGACTCTGTTGTGAGACTGTTAGCCAGGTTCTCCCGCAAATGGTCCCATAAAGCTGCTTTTTCTACAGGTGAGAGAATGAACATACGACTAAAAGGAACCTCATTGTCCAGTAGTAGCTCAATGGCACAGTCCTCAGGTCTGTGAGGAGGTAGTGCTTTGAGCTTGTCATTGGTGAAGACTGCCTTGAACTCTTGATATTCAATTGGTAGTAGACAATTTATTGAAGAAGGGACTGTACTGACCTCGGTAGGTATTGGAAAACGTACAACAGACATACTAGTAGCAAGACAGGTGGAAACACAGTACTCGGAAACCCGAAAAGAGGCTGTGTGCCTTCCGATTAATGTAAGGATTATGCTCCTCCAGCCAAGGCATACCCAGAATGATTGGGTAATTGGTAGTCCAGAAAACACCATAAGACTGGATCTCATGATGGTGATGTATCCTCAAGGACAAAGGTGTGGTGTTGGCCAAAATAGGTCCACTTTCCAGTGGACGGCTGTCGACTTCCAAAATGGGTATGGCTATTTCATTTTGTTGAGTGGGAGTATTCTTTGAGTTGGCCCAAGTAATATACATTAACCCCCCCCCCCCGCTGCCCCAGAATCAACCAGGGCAGTGGTCTCCTGATCACCGATCTCAGGGTTAGAAAACACAATCTGGAAAACAAGCAAAGTGGATCCAGTTCCCGAAGTAGTTCCTGCAAAATGTAAGGGATGTCTTGCCTCTTCCCGAACCAACATCCCTTCTAAGGACGTGAAGTGGCGTTTCCCTGACGCCTAGGTGGGGCAATTGGACATGCTCAAAGTAGGTGTATAGATGACCAACAGTACATACACAGGCCTTTTACTCTTCATTGTATTCTTTCTTCATCCGACAATGGGCCCTTCATGGATCCTACTTGCATAGTGTAAGGAAGGCATGGTATCAACAGTAAGACAGGCACAAGTGACCACAGTTCAAGGGTGTTTATTGAACTTCAAAAAGGGTTTGAAAAATGCATATCTAATCCTAAATCTAAAGATAGGAGCAAGCTACGAACATCAAATAATGATAACGGAGTCCTAGTGATGTCTTGTTAAAATAAAAGGGCCTATACTAAAACTTATTGCCAATCCTTACCTCTAAATACAAATAGTGTGGGAAACAATGTTATGCAAAAGAAAAGTGTTCAAGAAATCATATGTCAGGATGTTCAGGCCGTTGGCCTCCCTTCCGGAGTAATTCTTTTCATGTGGGAGGAGTTTGCGACTAGTGAATAAAATCGGGTGTTCCAATCCATTGCAAATTTGTGACAAGCCTGCTCCTAGCCCTGTAAGGGAGGCTTTTGTTTGAAGCACAAATTCCTTTGAGAAATCTACTACCTTAATGATTGGGTGTTGGCACAGGGTTTGTTTTAGATTGTTGTAACATACATCTTCCTCGCCAGTCCAATGAATTTTCTGGGGTTCAGCGTTCTTTCATTTGTCTGTCAGCCTAGCTGTCCTGTCTAAGAAGTTAGGTTTAAACCTACGGTAATAACTGAATAACCCAAAGAATGCTCTGCAATCTCTCTTAGTTTTAGGAGTGGGGGTATCTAGGATGACTTTCACTTTTTCGCGTTGAGGTTGAACACTACCATTCTCTACAAAGAAGCCGAGGTATTTCACGGCTGATTGAGCCAACTTGTATTTGGATGGATTGGCAGCTAGGCCGGCTTCTCTGAGGACTCTTATAACAGTAAAGAGATGGAAAAGAAGTCTTCCCAAGTTTTACTATAAATGACTATATAGTCAATATAAGCCTCACAGAAATCGGAGTAGGGCTGCAATATTTTGTCCCTAAGTTGTTGGAAAGTGGGGGGGCCACGTGTAAGCCGGAAGGGAGGACTTTGAACTGGAATAGTCCCAGGGGCGTTGAGAAAGCTGTCCTTTCCTTATCAGGTCCATGCACTGGGACCTGCCAGTACCCCTTGGTTAAGTCTACGGTTGATAGGAAGGTGGCATTTCCGAGTTTATCAATCAATTAGTCGATTCATGGCATGGGATAGGCATCGAAGTCAGAGATGGCATTGACTTGGTGGAAGCATATGCAAAAACTCCAGGAATGGTCAGGTTTTGTGACCAATACCATAGGGTAGGACAATAGGCTTGAAGAGGCTTTGATGATTTTCGCCCTTAGCATTTTGTTAATTTCCTCAACCACTATCTGTCTATAGGCTTCCGGGAGTCTATATGGTTTCAGGTGGACCACTTTTCCCTTGGGGGTTCTAATATAGCGTTACGTGCCTTGTACTCTTCCTAGTGTCTCAGAGAATACATCAGGGAATGCTGTAACTAAATCTTTTAAATCGTGTTGTTGACTAGACAGCTCTTGGGGAATTAATTCAAAGTTATCTATTTCTTCGGGTACCAAACAAAATATTATTGTGGCATTGACGGTAGAAGGATTTTTCCTCCACTCTTTTAAGAGATTTACGTGGTAGAGATTGGTCTTTTGCTTCCTGTCAGGTTGGGCGACCTTATAGGTGCAGGATCCTGTTCATTCTAATATTTCATACAGACCATGCCACTTTGAAACAAGTTTGTTTTCCAAGGTAGGTAAGAGGACTCGTACCTTTTTTCCTATTGAAAATGATCTTAAGTTTACCTTTTTGTCGTACGTGGACTTTTGTTTTGCTTTGGCTTTTTCCATATGATTATAGACTATATTTCAAACAAGTTTCATATGCTGTCGCAATTTGGTGGCCCTTTCTGAAAGGGGAATGGGTCCCTCTTCTCATTCTTCCCAGGTCTCCCAGAAAATGTCCATGACATCTCTAGGTTCTCTACCATAAAGTTGTTCAAAAGGAGAGAATCCAGTGGACACCTGAGGGGTTTTCCTCACTGCAAATAGGGTCCAGAGGATCATACGGTCCCAGCCTTCCCATCCTTATCTATCAACTTTCTTATGATCGTTTTCACCAGGCACAAAGCAGGCTCCACCGCCGCATGAGACTTGTTGCTGTAGGCACACAGCACACAGTGTTTCACTAACAATTCTACTTCTGCATCCATATTGGGCCACCAGTAGGTTTCTCTAACTCTTCTCTTTGTCATATTCCTCCCCAGATGGCCCTTGTGTGCAATCTCCAAAATGAGATGCCTTATGCCCCTCGGCGCAATAACTTGCTTTGCTTCTACAAAGGACTTTGCCATCAGTCCACAGTTCAGCTTTCACTTGCCCAAATTGCGCACTAACCCAAAAGGCCAGCCCTACTCCAGCAGATGACGAGTCCTCACCATATCCATGTCCGACCTGCCCTCCTTGTACCACTCTTCTTGGTCCAGTGCCCCTCCATGAGTCACTTGAGCTATCATTGACCATTCGCCAATCACCTTATTCTCACTTTCCTTGCCTTCTCCTCCCCTCCAGGGGAAGCTGGAAAAGACGAAAAAGCCAGTCCGCTACAACATTGCATGGTCCAGGTACTTAAACAACAGAAACATTATATTCTTGCAACGCTAGAGCCCAGGGATTAATCCTAGGTGACCCACTCATACTTCCTTTCAGCGCATGAATCAAGGGTTTGTGATCAGTTTTCATAAAAACGGAACACCCTTCATGAAAAACCTGAAATGGCTACCTGACCAAAAGCTTGCCAGAGATTCTTGCTCCACTGTAGAGTAATTCTTCTCAGCACCCTGCAGAGCACTGGACATGAAAAGCAACTACATTCTGAAGACCATCTTTAATCTGAGTGACAGTCCCTCCAAGTTCAACTCCACTTGTGTTAGTCAACAAAATCTTGCTACAGTGGTCGCACATACTCAGGAGGGGGCCCTTAAAATATTCTCCTTAATCAGTATGAACGCCTTTTCACAATCTGTACTCCACTCAAAACTGACATTTATTGAAAAGAATTGTCTCAGCGGAGAACAGATGGTAGAAAATCCCTTTATAAACGTCGAACAGTATTCAGCCAACCCAAGAAATGCTCTCAGGCAATCCTTGTTGTGTGGAGCAGGCGCCTTCAGTGCAGCACCCACCAGGCTTATTTTGAGCCCAATTCCCTGCCAATCTATCACATGACCAAGATAAGATACCTTTGTTACTTTGAATTTACATTTCTCCTTTTTAATAGTAATACCTGCCTGGTCTAAAATTCTCAAAACGTCATGTACACATTCATCATGACAATGAGAGACAGCTGCAAAAATAAGAATATCATCTTGGAAGCACCTCACGTTAGGCATATCTTTGAATAACATTTCCATAACCCTTTGGAAGACTGCCGACACGGAATCCAAGCCAAGCGGCATCCTTCTAAATCTAAAGGCCCCATAGGTGTAACAAACAATGTCAGGGACCTTGAGTCGGGTGCAGTTCTATCTGGTGATAAGCACAGGACAAATATATTATCGAAAAATACTTCGCACCATGGAAAAGGGAAATAATTGTTTGTACCTTGGCCAAGGGATGACAATCAACCTAAATATTATTCAGGGACCTGAGATCCACACACATCCTTATATTTCCACCCGGTTTCCTTGCAATGACAACTGGAGACAACCACTCAGTAGCCTCAATTGGCTCAATATTCATGTTCTGGCATTGCTTATCTAGCTCCTCTTTAAGCTTGTTTCTCAGGGCTAAAGGCACTGGCCTAATCTTGTGTACAATTGGCCTGTCCCACTTTTTAATACTATCTTGTGGTTGACATTTTTCAAGCAACCAATCTTGTCTGAGAACACATTCTTGAACCTCACACACAACTGGTCCAGTATGAACATGACTGGTTCACTAGCATTCAGATTCAGAAAAATGTGTACCCCTTCTGATGCCTCCAGATCAACAAGGATACTCCCTTGTCTGCTACATATAAGATAGACTCGATCGCTCTCTCGTTGAATTCAATGGGCCTCATTACAAGATTGGTGGTAACCCGCCGGTGCTGCCACTTGATATCCCGGTGCCACCAAGACATTACAAGTCACGGCGGCCCGGGAAGTGAGGGGGCGGGAACTGTAAATCCCCCTTCCCATGAAGCCCCATGGGGCTCCACGGGAATGGGGACATGGAAGCACTGGCACTGTTGCTGATGGTGCCGGTGCTTCAGTGAAAACCATATCTGCAGGGGCCAGTACTCCCGGCAGGTCAGACCTGCCAGGAGATCCTGCAGACAATCTTGTAGTCTGGCAGTCCAGAAAGGGTGCTGGTACGTTGATTTGATTATTATTATTTTTTTAATTTGTAAACGTGCACCGGATGAATTCAATCATATCTGGGCAAGATGTAATCTTTATGCTTGGCAACTGGTTCAGATCGAGTTCAATTCTAGGGTATAGCAGAACAGATAGGTCTTTACTGCCCTGCGGAATGCTGCGAGATTTGTAATTCCACGGATTTCTCTCGGTAATTTGTTCCATGCTCTTGGACCGTAAACTCCAAATCTACGGTCCACTTTATTCACACACCTGGTGCATGGAATCTGAAGCAGATTATTGTCTGCTGAGCGTAGTTGTCGGATGGGGGCATACTTCCTAATTTTGTCTGATAGATATCCTGGGCCAATGTTGTTTACCCATTTGAAAATTAGGCAAAGAATCTTAAATTCAATTCTTTGCTTTACAGGCAACCAGTGTAGGGCTCTCCTACGTTTCTACCGGCACCCTTATTTCCAGATCGCCAGACTTGTAATGAGGCCAAATGTCCACTAACACGGACCTTTACATTTTGATAGGTGTACCTCTGTACCCCTTCAGCCATATGTCAGGAGCCTTCAAATCTGCTAAAGCCAAACCAAGTTGTTTGAAGACATCTGCCTCACCCCAGTTTTTCTTGACCCTGAATCAGCCATCATTTTCAACTCGTGTCCATCAATTCACACCACACACCACAGTGCATCCACATCTTCATCATCGATAGTCGCTATTATTAGGTCACTCATGACTTCTTGGAAAAGATTGTCCACTTTCACATCACCTCCTCCTTTAGACTTACACACTTTCACTATGTGTCCACGCTTCGCATACTTCTTACAAATGATGTTTCTGGCAGGACAATGCACACTCGTGGAAATATGGTCATTCTCCCCACATCCGTAGCACACCACACCTCTTCTCTGTCCCCTCGAAGGGTTCTAAACCACTGAGGACACAGGCACCACCACAGACTAGGGACTCATGTTGTTAACTTCTCCCTTGGAGGAGCTAAGAGTCAAAGCATAGGCAGAGGACTGTCCAGCTAGCTTGTCCAAGGTGATGGCCTGTTCCAAAGAGGGATCGTGGACCATAGGCAGTCTCTCTTGTATCCTCTTATCTGTGGTACAGCGTACTATTTGATCTCGCACCAGGCTGTCCATGAGAGCCCCAAATGCACAGTGTTTGGCCAGACATCTCAGAGATGCCACGTAAACATTTATTTTCTCTGCATCTTGCTGCAAGCGTGTGAAAGAGAGGTCACGCTCCATTACCACATTTATGCATGGACCAAACTGGTTGAGTAGAGTGCGCTGGGTGGCCTGGTAAACATCTCGAGCATTGCCCTCAAAGGACTCAAAAATCTGTTGCCCCACCACTCCCATGCTGTTAAGTAAAATCGCCTGCTTCCTTTCAGTGTGAACCACATTTCTCCCTATAGCAATTAGATATGAATCAAACATTTTCTTCCATTGTGCCCACACAATGGCTGGCTCAGCTGGGGTGAACTGAAAAACTGGCACGGGTTGCATGGTAGACTCCATGTCAAGCTAGACCCCAGAGCGATGCGGCGCCCAAATAACAAAGTTCCCAACATCCTTTGGTCACCTCCAAACAGCACTGTTTCCTTGCTGCTAATGTAATTTTTCTTTTCACCAGCGGTGGGAAGTGCTGTTCCGCAAAAGGCTCACTGCATCCATGGTACACCCATGTCACAGCCGAGGGAACATCAGGGTTTCAGCAACTTGTCACCAAGATGTTGCCAGCAGCGACAGAGCTCGCATAGAACCGAGTTTCCATATCCTGTGCGCCGCACAAGATCCCACTACACACCTTCCCCCTTAACCAAATAAACTCAAAACAAGGCTTTTGAACTTGGATGGCATCCATTGCATCCATGTTCCTCAACCAACACCACCCTCTTCAAGATGCCACCATGCACCCATTCCTTCCTCTTCCAATGTAACCTCCACAGATGTGGACCTCAAAGAACCACTTCTGTCACAATACAACCCTTCTGAGCTTCCCTCCCTCTCTTGCACACTGACCTCACTACACAAGCTCTCAGCTGAAACTCTTCCCTTCAGCTTCATGGCATCTGACCAGCTGTTTCTGACTCCACTTAATACCATCCTCCAACACTACAACCGTGCCCATGACCTTCACAATCCTATGCGGGGAGAGAAATACAGTACATTGTTTGGTTGAGGGGGAAGGTGTGTAGTCGGAGCACGCGCAGCCTGCATGCCGCAAAACTGCACAGAGATTTACATTCACGCTGGTAAATCACAACATGGTGTAATCACTCAATATATCAGAACATAACTAAGCATAGATTAACACACCCAAACCTTACATCTGGCAAATACAAGTGCTGGTATCACCAACAATCACTCGTAACCAACAATCATTCGTAATCATGACATCACTAGGTCGGGAGAGAAGAAAACAATTGAAAACTTCTTTATTACGATACAGAAGAAACCAACAATGAACATCAGAAAGCTTCTAAACCCAAGGTAATTTGCTTTAGGAAGTCCAGGAGTTCTGGATGCAGTTCCTGCAGCTCTTTAATGTATTCTCCTCCTTTCATAGACAGAACATCTCCACAAATAAAACAGAAACCCAGTGCTAGAGCCAAACGTTTGTGAACCAGACCCCAGTGGAAACACTGTTGGCAGAGGGAACATAACTGTGGTGTCGTCATCCACCCCGGTCACATGGGAAGGGACACGGAGCAACAGGAAGGGGAAGGACGGGGAGAGGGAAGTTCAGTTCCTGAGAAGTATGCATAGAATAAAGACGTGTTCAAACAGTCTCCTGTCTCTGTCTGGTTTGTGTGTGCAGATAACCACAAGGCCTGAGGGTGGGATAGATCTGTGCACGACACTAAATTGGCGTCGAGGCGGTAAAAAACACCGTCGTACCAGCACACCTTCCCCGGCGCTTCCGCGCTCGTGGTCTCCAAAGCACCACTCGAGCCGCGGGCTGTGGCCCAACGGAATCGCAACGGTAAGGTAAGGCGGGTGGGAGCGGCAAGGCTCCCCGCCAACTAGCCAGCTCCCTCCAGGAATCCGGGCGAGGTACAACACGTACCCGCCGACGGCAACGGCAACATCCGCGGGTGTAGCACGTCGGCTCTCTGTGCTCTGGGCGGGCAGAGACAAATCTCCCACCAACGGCAAAGTCACTGGTGGGTGGAGCAAGTCGGCTCCCCACTCTCCGTGCAGATTCTCCTGCTAAAGGAAGAAATATTGGTGGGTGGAGCACATCGGCTTGCCACAAACAAGGCGACTCGCCCCGCCAACAACGGCAACACAGGTGGGTGGAGCAAGGCAGCTCCCCACACTCTGGGCGGATTCTCCTGCCAAAAGGAAGAAATATTGGTGGGTGGAGTGCACTGGCTCCCCACAATCAAGGCAACTCACCCCGCCAACAGAGGCAACACTGGTGGGTGGAGCAAGGCAGCTCCCCACACTCCGGGGTGGTTTTCCAACAGTTTTCCCGCCAACGGCGAACCAGAAGCGGTAGAGGCACAACACTCCCGCTCTCATAATTACAGGGGACCTCGAGCAGGACATACCACGTGTTTTCTCACATCCAGGGCAAGAAACGCTGAGCCATATCAGCGACCAGAAGAGGGCCCAAGAACCGAAATATAAAGCACAGCTGCAACAGCAGGACAAGTTCTGTGCCATCACAACCCCAAAATGAACGTTAACTTGATCCCCGCCGACCAGCTGCAAACAGTAAGTACACACCTCAACAAACATTGTCATGCTGGATAACCCAGGGGAGGACTCTTTAACAGTGCAAGTAACACCTGTCAGGGTAGCACGCACAAGAATGACAGACAGCCTAATTTCTCAGTTGCCTTCCAACTTTGATCTCAATGACACCAGCACACTGTGGCCAAGGTGGAAGAAATGGCTAAGAGATTTTGAAGTGTGCCTCAAAGCAGTAGGCCCACTGGAGGATGAAAGGAAACATAGTCCACTCACCCACGCCATAGGGTCAAACGTTGGAGACATTCTAGACAAACTCTCTGAAGGCAACATAGACACCTACAACAACCTCAAAACAACCCTCACAGAGTATTTCACACCACACACAAATGTGGACTATGAAAGACATATTTTTCACACCACAAAACAAGTGAAGGGCGAAACGATGGACGCTTTCGTGATGAGGCTGAGGGTCAAAATGAAACACTGTGACTTTAACAAGTATTGAAACGAGGAGGCGCTTCGCTCATAATTCATAGTAGGATGCGAGAGTGGTGAATTTAGAAGACGGCTACTACAAACGCCACGAAACCTCGAGGAGATCAGACATCTGGCCCGCTCAGAGGCAGTGCTGACAGCGCAAGTGGAAGGTCTCGATGACATCACCATCACCCATGGGAAACATGACAACCTACACAAGCTCGCGAGCACCCCAAAAGGGAACAGTGATTCGTTCTGCTACCGATGCGGTCACGAGTACCCACACGAAGGCCAGTGCCCTGCCATGGGACAAATCTGCTCTGCATGTGGAGGAGAAAACCACTATAAGTCTGTCTGCCTCATATACCACAGCAAAATGCGTGGGACTGGGAGAAACGGGCGCTCCACGCCAGAGAGGGACTAGAGACATCCAAGCCCATAACACAACGCACCCCACCCAAGTGACCCAGCATGCCGCAGGAATCGTGAAGAACCCTCTGACAGAAAGCAGACAAGGCCCTCAAATGAAGGGCGAGACAGCAAGCCCTCGTCCTCCAGACAGAGGAGACGCCCTCAGAGATACGTCAGGTGCTAGTGGAGCAATCTCAATCGGATAGCGCTTCCAGTGCCTCATTGGAAGACAACCCCAGAAATGGAGGAAGACGGAAGGGACAACCAAGGAAGATGGGCTACCTATACGCATTAGGGAACACAACGGCAAAAGAGAACAGCCACTGTCAATGTAATCAGCGAAGAAGTGTACAACAGCATACCAAATGCACCACGCTTACAACCAGCAAGAGCACTTATTTTCCCGTACAGCTCCAAGACACCCCTAGCCTGCAAAGGTTTCCTAACAGCCTCATGCAGATACAAAGATCATGCAAAAGAAATACCCATGCACGTCCTAGAAGCTGCCACAGACAGCGTGTGCATCCTCAGCTGTAAGGCAGAAATCGAAATGGGGTTAATCCACGTACTATACAGACTCATGGTGCACAAACATCTGGATCCCACTGCGAGCATCGACCAAGTCTTCCCAGCACTGTTCAAGGGTTTGGGAAAATTGAAAGACAGACAGATAGAACTACACATTGACAGCAATGTCACTCCCGTAGCACAGCACTACCGAGGAATTCCCATTAACATCCAGAAGCAGGTAGAAAACAAACTGATTAAACTCTTGGAAGCAGACAACATTGAGCCAGCAGAAGGCCCCACTCCATCGGTGGCGCCCATAGTGGCAGTGCCGAAAAAGGACTCCCCCGACATCCTCATATGTGTGGACATGCGAAGACCAAATGAAGCCATCTTGAGAGAACGTCATCAATCTGCCCGAATCACAGACATGGTACATCTCCCTAATGGAGCCACGGTTTTAGGAAAACTGGACCTCAATAAAGGGTACCACCAGTTAGAACTCCACAAAAGATCCAGATACATCACCACATTTCGCTATGCACCTTGGCCTATATAGATACAAACGACTCAGTTTCGGTGTATCGTCAGCAGCGGAAACCTTTCAATCAGAAATTCATAATGTGATCAAGCACGTGCCCAACTCTCTGAGCTATAGTGATGACATCTTAGTATTTGGTCAAATTCAGGAACAGCACGATGGCACACTCATGCGGGTGTGCATGGCTTTGGAGGAAGCTCACCTCACACTGAACAAGGAAAAATGTGAATTCTGAAAAACAACTCTACGGTTCTTCGGACACATCTTCTCTGAAAGTGGAATGACACTTGACCCGAGAAGGTCAGTGCCCTCACAAACACCATACCACCGAACTCCACTACCGATCTACGATCATTTCTCAGCCTGGCAAGCTATTGCACACGATACATAAAGGACTTTGCATCAGTCAGTGCACCCCTTAGAGCCCTCACCAAGCTCAACTCAGAATTCAGGTGGTCGGACGAGTGTCAAGAAGCATTCCAAATCATCAAGAATCGAATTGCAATTGCCAAAAACATGGCATACTTTAATCCCCAAAGACACACAGAACTAATTGTGGACGCAAGCCCTGTCGGCCTAGGGGCCATCCTGACTCAACTTGATCGCAAGGACAGCCAAGGCATACATGTGGTATCCTATACCAGCCGCAGTCTCTCAAAAACCAAGCAAGCCTACTCACAGGCTGAAAAGCAGGGCCTTGCAGTGGTCTGGGCATGCAAACATTTTCATTTATTTCTCTACGGAAAGCCATTTACAATAGTTACGGATCACCAGGCATTGTTCTTCATGTTCGGAAATGCCCAGGCAGAAATGCCTCCACGGATAGCCCGGTGGGCCCTTAGGCTACAAGACTACCAATTCGACATCATTCATCGGCCCGGGAAGGAACAAAATCCAGCGGATTTCCTCTCATGCCACCCCAGCCAAAAATGCTTGCCAGATCCTTCTATCGTGGACCAATACATCAGGTACGTGGTCCAAGAAAACGCCCTGCAAGGGCTGGACATGGAACAAATTGGCCGTGAATCAAACACAGACCAAGGTCTGCAAGTCATCATGAGATGCCCTGAGACGGGTCGGTGGAAACATGCAAAGCAGCTCAAAGAAATCGTGGGAGACGAAGCAAAACAAGATATCACATGCCTGATGGCCGTAAAAGATGGACTCGCCAAATCCGAGGAAGGACTGCTAATCAAAGGCACCAAGCTAGTGATTCCCAGGACCCTAAGGAAAAAGGTCCTAGAACTAGCGCACGAAGGACATAGAGGTATAGTGTCCAAAAAAAGGATGCTGCGACAAAGAGTATGGTTCCCTCATCTTGACACACACGTAGAAAAACTACTCAAGGACTGCCCCACATGCACTGGCCTCAACCCGCAAACCAGACCAGAACCTCTCACCATGACAGAACTATCAGAAGGAGCATGGGAGGAAATTGCGGTGGACTACTATGGCCCACTAGAAGGGGGTGAACAAATCCTTGTAGCCATTGATGAATACTCAAGGGTCCCAGATGTGCTAATTGTACCATCTACAGCAGCATATCACGCTGGAATGGATGCTCGCCACTTATGGCATCCCAAGTGTCCTGAAAACCGACAATGGGCCTTTCACAGGACAGGACTTCAAAGGTTTTGCAGAATTCATGGGTTTTCGTCATCGGAAAATAACACCTTTGTGGCCCCAAGCAAATGGCACAGTTGAAAGATTCATGGGTAACATCAAGCGCGTCACACAGATAGCTCATCTCACAGGATAGCCGGTGGAGAAATTACTGTGTCAACTAATGAGGGACTATCGCAACACCCCACACAGCACCACAGGGAAAACACCCTCGGAAATAATGTTTGGAAGGAATGCGAGAACCAGACTGCCCCACATAGGTCTGGAGGAGGAAAGGTACAAAGGTGATGCCGAAATGAGAAAACAGGATGCAGCACAGAAAGCGGACATGAAGGAAACAGCCAACAAGAAAAGGAGGGCTGAAGACAATACTGCATAGTCAGCGTAAGACGAACACAAAACCGCAAGAACATGGCAGCCTTCAACGAGGAACCCCTCACCATAACACAACGGAAAGGGTCTCTCGTCACAGCGGAAGGCAGCAGAAAAACCACGAAAAGAAACTCCTCACTTTTTAAGAAGACACCTGGAACCATACCGTTAACTGAACAAAACACACTAGAAGTTTCCTCTGAGTGAGATGCACCCTATGAAGGAGTTAGGGAAGACTCTGGCACAGAAGAGCCACAGTGGATGTCACTGGAAGGAAGCGAGAGAAGCAACTGGAGACCTCAGAGGGCTCAAGGAAAACCACACTGGCTCATTGAAGAGATGCCATAACCCTGAACTAAATGTTTAGCATCAGGGGCGTGTGGTGTCGTCATCCACCTCTGTCACGTGGGAAGGGACACGGGGCAATGGGAAGGGGAGGGACACGGGACAACGGGAAGGGGAGGGACGGGGAGAGGGAAGTACGCATAGAATAAAGATGTGTTCAAAGAGTCTCCGGTCTCCACCTGGTTTGTGTGTGCAGATAACCACAAGGCCTGAGGGTGGGATTGACCTGTGCAAGACACTACAATAACCCTCTCCATGTGCACAGTACCTTTCTTCATCATCACGTGAACTTGCCACTTAGCACCGGGGTATGCCTCCTGGAATACCTGGAACCCCTCCGATCGCCAGCACTCGTGTCCTCTTGCCACAGATATACCACTAGTTGCAACCACTCCTGTGGCCGGTTTGTCTTCCAAACTCTCCCACACCTGTGCTGCAGCAACACCATCTTGCTTGCGTGTTTGGGGAGAACACACATTCTAGGAAGGCGGGACCCACCTCTTCCCTAAACAGACACTATATGGCTCTCCAGGGCCCCACTCTTCTTTCACATTCATTAATGCCCCCATCCAGTCTGATCCCCAACTGCAGCTACAAAAAGTCTCACTGAAGTGACAAATCTGTTCCACCCTGCTTTTGACACTGCTTTGGCAACTAAAACACAGCTGAATCCTGAGCTGTGACACAAGCGTGTTGCTTAAACTGTGATGATAAAAATGTTCTAGAATGGTGTTTGAAGGATAGGTCAAGAAAGATAGACAGTCCTAGTTGTCTCTATGGCAATAGATATACCTTCCTTTGTGTTCTGTGTTGTCATGAATCCTAACAAAATCCTCCCCCTCCCCACCTACACTGACTCTTCCCCAGCCCTACAGACATTTCAAGGTCATTAGTCGGATGGGAAAGGTTCATATTTCTCTGTTAAAGGAGGTCTGCCCGAGTAGAGTGAGTGATAATGTAATTGTCCCCTCCTGCCCCATCACAAGCCCACGAACCCAGCCTGGGAATAATAATAATATTAATAATAATCCTGATATTTGATATAGAGTTGTGTTAGGATGAAAGTCCAATGTCCCACACATGAGAGAACATATCTCTATATTTATATAAAACACTTAGGTACATTTCCATACTTAGCTGATGCAATTTATCAGTGTTAGGTTGCCCCTCTGCTGTCCAAATGGCAAAGTGCACCTCTCTGTGCCCTTCCAATTCAACTACAGCTATCATTTTAACAAACAGAATGAGCATGGTTCTGTGCGATCACATTCACCTTCCACTATTGCAAATATTCTGAATAATTTCAAGTTACTGCTTTCCACCCCCACTTCTCTTCACACATGGCACGGCGGTTCCAGTGTCAACGGGCCTCATTTCGCGGTAGCAGGTAAAGGATTACCGGCACCAGTAAGGGTGCCGGTGCCGGTAATTCCTTACCTCCATATTCCAAGGTCCCTTACTGGGTCCCTTCCTTAACGCCTGGTCTGACCAGGTGTTAAGGAGGGTATCCGCTAAGGGACTTCAGAGCTAATAACGGTACCGCAAATTGCGGTACCGTTATTAGCTACTTGCCCATTCCCATTGAGCCCGATGGGGGCTCAAATGGGAATGGGGAATGGTTCTCAGAATGGGGACTTACCGGGTCCTCCAAGTTTGGAAGGACCCGGTAAGTACCCATTCTGAGGACCCGGACCCGGTATGCGGTAAGGGGGTAGCCATGGTGCTAGTAGCACCATGGCTACCTCCTACCGTGTAATGAGGCCCAATGAATAGTTAATTACCGGCTCAACGTTTCAGTCTCTAAAGGGGGAACCGCTGTAGGACAAATACAAACGTTGGTAGAGCATTAAAATATGCAGGTCACTGCGCTGATCACAGGTAAATATGGTGGACCCTACTGCCTGTGAGGGGTTCTTGGGAGACAGTGTCCTTCCATCTCAGAAAGGTTAAAGTAGGCTTGGGTAAGAACCAAAATCACACCGATGCTGGGTCAATGCGTAAAATGACTGTATAGTGGTGTAGAATTCTGAAGAATGTATTGAGGAGTCTTGTTACTTCGTATTGTGGTGATTCTATTACATAATTCAGCCGACATGTGTTTTGACCCACAGGGGTCTTTTTCAAGGCATGTGTTGTATGCAGGATATAAGTATGTTGATTGTGAGCTCTGGGTTGGAGGCTCTTGTTGAAAAACGAGCTTATAGGCCTGCCTGCAGGCCTCTGCATAAAGATGGGCAGTCACGAAAGATTGAGCCGATGAAGACCCAGCATTATACATTAATTCAATTCAGGAAATGTGGAGGGTGGAAACAGGTGAATCAGGGGATACAACCATGTCCATATTCTACCATGTGTTATGCAAAGGCCTTGCAAAAGAAGTACAGGCAGGGCTAGATAAAATAGTGGCAAAAGTATGGGGTGAGATACAATTGCAAGCAGAAGCGTGAAAAAGAAAGAGAAAAGGAAGAGCAAGCACAGCGAGCAGAAGCAAAGTTGGTGCAGAAAAAGCAAGCAAGTTGAGTATGGAAGGAGCGGTAATCACGAATGCCACAGATGGGCAACAAGAATAGAAGCAGCCACGGCGATGGACAGATAATGGAGTGAAGGACAGAAGAAAGAAGGGAGGGGTACAAGTAGCAAGAGGTAACTCCCAGAGAGGGCAGGAGGAGGTTTTGGAGGGTTGAGACCAAGAATTGGAGGGGCATGTTGGACATGCGGAAAAGTAGGGCATGTAACGCGAGAATCTCAAAGTGGATAACCCATGCAATATCATCCTGGAGCACATCCAAACCAATATTCTGCCTATGATTCATCTTACAGGGTATCAGCATATGGGGGATATGCCCCAGGGTCTGCAGAGCCACAGAATAGAGTCCCAATGCAGAGAGCAGGCCCCACACAGAGACGGTCCATACAGTACCTGGCCCCAAATGTCTCACAGAATGCTACACAGCAGGCACCTCCCCAAGCCATTACACCACCATGGGAGCAGAATGCCCTGCCACGAGGGACAGTCAAACATTATGTGGGAGCAAGTGTCACAGGAGACAATGTTATGGGGTAGATGAATGCATCATTCACAGTGTCAGCCCCATCCCACCTCTATAGCACAGGAACAAAAGGAGTGCATCCTTTGTGGCATCTGTCCCTTCTCCACTGCCATACCGCAAATACGACAGACGCTATTCACTAAGGAAACCCTACCAACCTTATCCTGGGGCGATCGAAGAAGAGATGGATTTGCAAGCTCTTGCAGAAATGGACATGTTGCAACTGAAGAGGACAAGCGCAAGTGACCTCATTGCCACACTGACACACGTAGACGCATGAGACACAAAGCAGACATGCACTCACCATGAAGATACACAGACACTAGGTCAAACTTGCATTTAGACATGAAGAATGTTACCTTCACCAATACAGACTAGAAAATAAATAATCAATGTATCTGCTGAAATGCGCGACGCACAAGAATATATATAAAGCTTGCTAACCGCAGAAGCACAACAATAGCGAGTGGCCACGTTGGACCAAATGGATAGCACAGCCACGTTCAAGTGAATGGGGGGCATCGAAAACACATCGAAGCTGCAGAAAGATTAGACTCACTGAAGAAGCTGAAATACAGGCGCTAGCAGGCCAGACAATTGCTGCACAACTCCTGCCAGGGTTATTGTGTAGAAAGGGCAGTTTGGACTAGCACAGAGGAGAACAGAATATACTAATTCCCAAGCATAAAACACATTTCTCTTAGATTAAGTAAAGAAACAAACAGCCCTTGAAAGCCAGATGCTCCCTAATCAAGATTTAATATTGGAGGAAAAGTAGATCAAACAAGCCTCCAGTTACCAGTAAGGGTAAGGACACCCGCATTAATAAGGGCTTAAATCTCAGTAAAAGTCAAGCAGAATAATTCAATGCATGGTCTCACATGTGACTTATAGTTGGAGAACAGTAGCTGTTCATTGATCCCAGACACAGATAGTCTTAGGCCTTCACTCCCCCCAAGTTCTCAGAACAAAGATGCCAGGCAAAGCCAAGTTCAAAGCTAAAATCCTGGCTTGTGGCCTAGGAAATTAGAGATGGTGTCTTATTAATTAGGAAAAGCAGCACCATAATGATGCTTCTCCTGCCAATATTGTTGTTCATATGCAGATGACCTGCCAAGTAGTCAAGGTTGGTAAGACTACTGCCAACCAATGACAGTTCTGAAATAAGGCTATCTTTTAACTGTTGTAATAGCCAATAGTCCGCGGTATTAATGATGTCTTCTTACCTGTAATCTATATAGAGGTGGTCCGAGGTGCGGCCAACAGATAAGTACCGACCAATAGAGGAACTAATCCTTATACAATGCATACATAGACAATTCCCCTAACCAATTCCACCTTCCCGTAGGTTTTTGTAACGAAGATTGTAATGTGACATCAGTTGTGACATATTTTCTATTCTTAAACTGTTATCAAGCTCGAGAAGCACGAGAGTGTGAAGATGTTTTTGTGTGTACTGCTGTCCCTGTTTTATCTGTATTATTAATTTTAAAAAGCCTTTGTCAAGTACCTTGACGCTGCCATTATTTAGTGCGGGGTTTCTAGCCTGTCTGTTGGGCTTGGACTGGAGATTTCCACCCGTCCATTACATAAAGTAGCAGAGGATGGTTCTGACCCCTTCCCCCTTGTCATAAAGGGCAGGAAGACGGCTGCAGTGTAAGGGTCTTTTTGTGTTGTGCTTCATTGAGGGTGCCCCCATATGTGAAGTTATTGCTGGTGCCAGCGGGAGGGTGAGAAGTGGTTTAAGCTGGAGGAATAAATCAAGTCTTTGTGGATATTGGTTTACGTGCTAGAGCACATGGAATTGTGGTTTGGACTCAAAAGGCAGAGTCTTGAGCATGGGTGGTGTCCGTGGTGCTTGTCCAAACAGTAGTTGGTGTAGCCAAAAGGCTGAGAAATAAGTGTAGAAAGTGTTGGAAGTAGAAGAAAGTATTGTTGATAAGAGATTGTAAAGGAAGAGTGAAGGGATATTGGGCCTGAAGGGTATTTTAAGGTCCGGTAAGTTTCAACAGTCAAGAGCGTGATTTGCCATCATGGGAGACATGTGTAAGTCTCTTCCAAGTTACACAAGTAAAATAAATAAATATCATGCAGAGTTGGTGCGGGGCACAGCGAGCAAAGTGTTTATGACCTGGCCCAAGCAGGAGGGCACACTTTCAAAATCAGTGCTGCAACACATGACAACGTTTTTTGATGCTGCATATGGCATCCAGTGATAATATTGCAAGAAATAAACAATGAATTTACAAAGATGAAAAAATATTGCAAGAAATAATAGAGCAGGCAAAATAAACTAACAACAGAAAAAATATCGAAATAAAGAAAACAAAATGTAATGATGGGGTGGCTTTTACGTGTAAATAAACTGATTTAGGTTAAAATTGGCATAAAGGGGAGGGAGACAAGGAGCATTTAGGAGTAGGAGAGGTAAGGGAGGATCGCGGGGTCCCCCCCCGAAATTAGGTATTTTTACAATGTGCAGTGTAAAAGGCATATTGATATTTTTTCTTGCAATATTTGTTGCACTCTGTAATTGTGCGTTTCTGTTATTTCTGCAATGAAATCACAGTGAACCATGCATATAAAGGAAAAAGGTTCCAGAAGAGATTAGCCATTCTAGAATTATGGAAAAAGTACAGGGTCCAGATGGAAGAGCCACCTCAGAGACAATGGATGGTTAATCAACATTAACAAGAGAGCACAGCACCCTCGACTCCTCCTCCTCCTCCTCCCCAGAGCATCGATCCGCCAGACCAAGGATAGGGATTCTACCCATTGAAAGAACAGCAGCAGCAGGATACACTGAACCCACATATGCCCCCCACTTATAGTAGGGAAGATGCTATCAATGGAGCCAAGTTGAATAATCTAAAAGCCAGTGTCTATGTGTGATGATTATAAAAAACGCTGCAAGCTGCAGGCAAAGCTAACAGATTGAAGAAGGGGTACAAAAGCAGAAAGTTAGACAGAGTGATAAAGAAGAGACAACGATCATCAGTCTGAATGAGTGGGTGGAAGGACAGATATGACTGAAATTGTACCGGAGGAACATGGACTCTCCTAAAGACAATGAAAGGGACATTAAAAAGAGACAGGGAAAAGAGGAAGAAGAGGCGTGACGGAGAAAGAAGGAGGAGGATGAAGAAAGAGAATGGGATGGAATAATGGAGGAATTGAAAGATGGAAAGAAAAGGAGAAGAAACGGCAAAAAGAAATGAGAAGAGAGCTAGAAGAAAGAGAAAAGTGGAAACAAGAGGAAGAAAGGGAAAGGAAAAGGGAAATTGAGGAAAAGAGAGCAAGGGAAATAGAAGAAGGAAGAGAGAGACAGATGGAGCAAAGCCGAGAGAGTTGGCTAAAAGAAGTTCAAAGTATTGTCCTGGAACACATACTTAATGGGAAGGAGAAAAGTGAGGAACAGGAGCAGGAAAGAGAAAGGAGTTAGAAAGATGTTTTAGGGAGATGGAGAAGATAATGAAAAATCATACTCTCTCAGATGAAGATGAGGGAGCAGCAATACAAAGAAGGGTTGGTGATCTGTACAGAAGCAGGAGGGACAGTGTTGTCATTTGTACAGTAAAAAGGTGTGTACTATGATCCCTGCATAAAGGAGAACAGAGCTTATTGGAAAAAGCACTGAAGGGATTGTACGGAGTGAGCCCCCTAAAATAATTAGATTTCAAAGATAGAGAAGACGAGGGAAGTGAAGGAAGTTGGGGAACAATGCTTTCAGATGAGGAGATACATGAAAGTGAAAATGAGGAAGGGAAGGGAGCTGAGCAAGCGCCCTCCCAGGCTTCAGCCCAGAGAAAGAGATAGAGTTGCCCGATGTGGAAGAACTAGAAGGGGAAAATCCTGAACCTGTGTCGTACCCCAAACATCCAAAAGGACAATTGCAGAGTTTTGAGAAGACCACCCCATATGCAGGAAGGTTAAGAACGTTACCAGGACGAAAGAAAGTGAGCATGACATATGCCTTAACAAAAACAAAGAACGCAAATGAACCTGAACCTAATGCTGACTTAACACAATTCCCATTGTTAGAAAAGGGGGAAGGAAGACCGCAATATACACCATGGCCACAAATAGACAAAGATAATTTGAAGTGTAAGTTGCCAACTTTACCATCGGGGCAGGAAAAGTTGATTTATGAATTAGAGGCTGACAGCAGGAATGACGCTGGCAGTGGGTGACATAAAATGTTTGCTCACTGCCACCATTGGGGAGAGAGCTGACGACATTTGGAAATGACCGGGGTATCCCAGGGTGACAGCTCATAATACGGCTCATGATGTTGAGCAGATGTGTAGAGAGCGCTCAGAGTGCAATACCAAGATAAATCATACATGAGTGCAATTATGATGCGCAAAATGCGTGATGATGAAGACCCCGTTGCTTATATTCAAGAGATGCAAGAGCAATGTTTTCTTGAGAATCGATAGGCATGGGACAAAACTGTAGCTTTTTTTGATCATATATTGTGTCAGGGGTTACCCGAGCCAGTGCAGAGGCAATTGAAAAAACTAGTGGGAATGGAAGCGAATGCCATGGCCAGAGATTCAATTGAGTATAGTTCATCATTGTCGATTATTGCAAGAGAAATCCAGAAAGAAGCTTGAGTAAAGAAATCTAGAAGAAGCAAAGTGAGTTCAGAAAAGGTTGTCAAAGTTTTCAGTGGAAGGAGCTGTGTTGACAAGTGGAGAGGGAGTGGTTACATAAGGCGCACAGCAGATACAGCCGGTGGCTGGGGGAACATTTTCAGGAATGAGAGAATATCAGTATTTCCCATGAGGGAGAGGGGTTGCACCTAGAGGAAGAGGGGCTGGATTTCAAGTCCCACAATGGGGAGGGTTTAAGGGGGAGGGGACAGCCCAGATTTGGAGGACCACCTCAGCAATGTGTAAAATGTGGGAAAATGTGACACATTGCTCGAGCAATTAAGAATCAGGGGAGGGATGCAACAGAACTGGCACGACATAAGAGGGGGGCACAGCATATCCTCCACCATACAATGGTGAGCCACCCGAATATTATGCCCAAGATCACACAGTATCAGACATATATGCCACAAAAACAACCCGTACAACACGCACTGATGCAAACACAACAACCACCAATACAAACACAGCAAACCCCCATACAGATGCAACTGCAAGCACCAGTACAACAGAATACTATGACCACCTAGAACGCAAATACAGGAGTACAGACACCTACACTCAGAATAGGGAGTTTGACCGTAGTGGTAGGGAACCTTTTCACTGGACAAGGAATGCAACTACACCCACAATAGGATAGCCCACAGACTGGCTTGATGGGTTCAACCCTATATGTTACAGCAAACCCACAAGCTAATCTGCAGTTTGGAGTGACCATAGGTGACAAATCATTTTCCTTCCTTGTAGATTGGGGGTGATCAGTTCCTGTATTGGGGGGGGAAATCCCCAATGTCAGGCATTGCCAAGAATGCACAAGATTTTTCTGGGGCTACAAATTTGGTTCCTTTTACTTACGACTTGCCACTATTATACTCCTGCAAGACGCCAGTCAACATAATGGGGAGGGATATGATGAGCAAGTTTAATATGACCATATAGTTTACTGACCATAGGATAGTGTGCTCCACTCCACTGATTCATTATATGAATGCACAAGAATGTGTATCAACATTTGTATGCCAGAAAGCACAGCAGGGCATGCCCATGGATCCTGAAATAGTTAATTATGGAGTAAACCGCTTACTAGCATGGCTTCCTTGGATAAAGGGTAGAATGTTTGTTAGGGCAGAAGTTCCTATAGAGGAGGAGGTATGACATGTGTTCCCACTAGAATTAGAAGTGGTTATAGTGAGAGAAGAGAGGGTGATTATTCATGGGACTGATGGTGAAGTGAAAGCATGGCGAGTAGTGATAGCCTTGGATGAAGGACACAGATTGACTGATTTGACAGATGAAGAATTGTTAAGAGACGAGAATTCAGAAGATAAAGTAATATTCTTCAAAAGCATCACATATTGGTTGAAGATTGAGAATAGGGAAGTGTGACAAAGGATTGCATTGATAAACAAGACACCGTCATTTCTTCGAGAAGACTTGGCACAAGTAACGAGTGCACTGTGGACCAGCAATCCTTATAACATTGGCCTGCGGAAAGGAGTAGGTACAGTTAAAATCAAATTGAAGCCAGGAGTAATCTTGCCAAGAGTAAAACAATATCCCATGTCAAAAGAAGCATATGAGGGTATTTATGAGACCATTTCTGTGTTGGTGCAACAGGGAATACTAGTGCTATCAGAATCCCAATGTAACAGCAATCTAACCAGTGAAAAGAATTGACAGGGGTTGTGGAGATTTATTCAGGATTTACGCCCCCCAATATAATATTGTTGAAGCAGAATTTCCATTGGTCCCACCAGCCACAATATGTTGCAATATCCCCTCAAAGTCAAATATTTTACAGTGATGGATTTAATAAATACGTTATTTTTCATCCCCCTCCATGAAGAGTCACAAGATTTGATCTCGTTTTCATATAGAAACGAGAGGTGGAAAGACACTTGTTTGCCCCAAGGGTACTCTGAATCCCCATCAATATTCACAGTGGTCCTCCAGATGGACCTGGGAAACATACATCCGGACAGCACAGTGATTCAGCATATAGATGACATTCTGGTGTGCAGCGAAACAGAAGAGTAGTGCAGAAAAGACTAGATATAGTTGATGACAGTTTTGGCAGACAAGGGGTACAAAGTAGACGAAGAGAAATTGCAATATCGCCAGTAGGAGGTCTTGTACATTGGGCAGTTGATATGTCAAGAGGGAAGAAAAGTGACCCCTGAAAGAGCAGAAGCAATCATGAAAACACTGCAGCCAACGACAGTGAGGGAAATGTAACAATTTCTGGGCCTTTGCAATTACTACAGAACATGGGTCTTTGATTGCAGTACACACATCAGGCCCCTTTCTTTTAAGAGGACTCAGGGAAGCTCAGAATGATGACAGCTATGTAGCCTGAACAGGTGAGATGACAGAAGCATTCAATCAACTAAAAGAGGCAATCTGCACAACACCTGTACTAGGGATCCTCGATTACAGTGCAGAATTCTTTTTATTCTCGCATTCAAATGTAATGACAGCAGTGCTCACACAGAAGACTACCCTGGTACATAAACCACTAGAATATTATAGTCAGATCCTAGACCCAGTGATGAGGAGCCATTATCCCTGTGAACAATCGTTGGCTGCAGCATCCTTTGCAATTGAAACATCGGCTACTATCATGATGGGCTGTGTAGTGACGTTATACGGAGCATGCCCTGTTTGCCATTCTTGAGAAGTCCAAAAGAACATTGACCACACAGAGAGCATCTGAGTACGAAGTGATAATTTCAAATCCATCAATCAAAATTGTCCGTTGCAGAGTAGTGAACACAGCAACATTCACAGCAAAGCCAGTGGAGGAAGGAAATCACATGCATGACTGCACCAAATACACTCAATATTATGACGATATACCCCATGTCAGAGAACATGCCCTTGGAGTACTCTTCATTGATGGATTCTCATCGATTGACCAGAATTCAGGGGAGAGAATGGGGTTGTAAAGTTAAAGCTAAACAGTAACTTTGAAGTAGTGGTGAGTGCAAAATTACCCTTATATTTCTCAGTGCAAGCAGCAGAATTAGTAGTGCTTATTGTAGTCCTTTAAATGCATGAGGATGAGGAAATAACAGTGTATTCAGACTCTGCCTACGGGACATCAACAGCACACACAGGGCTGTCACATTGTAAGAGGCATGGCTTCCTACGCGCAGACAGCATACCCGTGCAACATGCATAGACGTACTACAGCTCCCATCGGCCATCGCTGTGTTGAAGTGCATAGCCAATACCAGAGGAGGTGATTTGATTTCCTGCAGCAATGAAGCCGCCAACAAAGGGACAAAAAAGCAGCTTACTTTCCCAAAATATCAGAATTTGACACACCACCTAATAAACACACGAGTGTCCAGCATAGTAAGGAAAGAAGGATTTAATACCGAATTAAAGGGACACCCGCCACCAGAAGAGCAGGATTTGTGTAAATAGAGAGGGTGCTCATTGTCTGCCACCAATGTGATGTGGCGACAAGAAACCACTGGTAAACCAGTTATGCCCCATGCATTACTTAAAGTAGCATTAGACCAACTTCACTACCCAGCACACCCAACACAAGAGAGTCTTGCTACTCTGGTATCGAAGACTGGTTTGTACCCAATCTTACAGAACATGTTGCTGTCTTTATCGTAAATTGCATTGTCAGTCAAATGTTTATGGCTGGGCACACGATGGACCTTTCCAGCATTTGCATATCGATTATGTATATATGCTCCAAAGATGTAACGGCTACAGATACATGCTCGTAGTCGTATGCTCTTTTTCCCGATGGATCGAAGCAGGTCCGTGCACACACACTGATGCCACATGTGCTACAAAATGCCTTGTACGATAAGTCTTCCTGATATGGGGAGTGTGCAAAGTCCTCTGGTCTGAAAATGGACCACATTTTTGTAGACACATGATTTGACCACATCACAATCCTACTGGGTATTAATCATACATTTTCTTCTGCTAATCACCTGCAGGCAAACAGGATTTGTGAGCATCTCAATGGCCTTCTCAAACAGAGAATAGCAAAGTTAAAAATGACTCTGAAAAAAGGATGGCTCTATTGCCTACCCGTAGCCATATTTGCATTACACAATCAGCCCGGCTCAGACCATCACCTGACTCCCCACGAGCTGTTGACGGGACGTGGTATGCATATGCCTCTTGCTCCTCCCACTAAAGCATGAACTGATTGCCCATAATGCCACTGCTGTTCTTGGTTCTGAAATGCATGAATACCTGGCTGCTATAATGGCAAGAGTCGCTTTTATGTCTCAACAGCTTCGAGCTTGGCAGGAGGGGTCAAAGAAAAATGAGGAAGACGTCCAAAAGTTCGGTGTCCAAGCTTTGCTCAAGCCCCCCACCCTTTATTCTAGTGATCAGGATTTTGTATTAAGAAAACATCACCCAGGATTGGCATGCACCCAGATTTGAGGGCCCCTATCTTGTTGAGGAGGTAACGCCCACTGCTGTCAGAGTACAAAGAGGAGGGTCTGGCTTCATCTAAGTGACGTCAAACTCTTCAAAGGCAAGACCCCCTGCTGCCAATCCCCGAAGTTGAAGACGAAAAAGAGGTGACATGGATGCAGACACGATCAGCAACAAGGAGCAGGCAGCAACCAGCAGACAGAGAAAATTAAACTGTCCTTTCTTGCATCAATAAAAAACTAGATTGAGTGAACTTTTACCTGCATAAATAAAAAGGACAGGAACTTTCACAAGGGGGAGGATACAAATGCTAGATGCTGCCATTAAGAATGATACTGTTTGCAATTCTCACTTACATAATAGATAGCTATCATGCTTTCAAAACAAGTAAAGTACTGCTTGTTGCTCTTTTAGTAGATCTTAAGATGAGGTTAATTTTTAAAAGATTTCTTGAAGCTATAATTGTGCTGTTTTTCTTGTAGGTACTAACATTTTTTAAACCAATGTGAAAAGCAAAAAAAATATATCATTTTTATTTTTTTCAACATAAGCTTTTGGCACGCAGACTGCTTAACGCACGTGCCACCATACAACAAGTGGACACATTAGCAGTGATGCTTGTAGCTGAATTTGTTACCTTCTGCCATCTCTACTTCTTTGTTCCTCTGGCATTATGAGAACTGGTCTTCTATAATTTACTCAAGCCAGTGTATACAAACGTGACCCTGAATTCTATGCTAGATGTAGCAATTACCCAACCTTTCAATATTGCTGCTAAAAAGATGAAAACATTAAAACGAAATGCTGACACTAATTTCCGACACATAAATGCTGGCATGGCTGATTCTGCCCAAGTGACTAATAATGCGTGGTATCAGCACAAGGCCCATCTAGGGAGAGGGATATCTGATGAGAGCTACTATGTGTGCTCTCTCATTCCTACCCCATGAGCGCTTCCATTTGTGGCCACAGAAGTACCCGCACATGATGAACATTGCCTACCCCATTTACCACTCTGCATGACTAGGGGACAGTTTGAGGAAGACGGGCCACCTTACGATGGATGTCGAAAGACACATTCCCCTATGAGGATAGTTATATGAAAACAAAGGCTATGACGGATAACACAAAGATGAAAAATAAGATGATACAATATGTATTGCACAGCCCCAAAAAAGGAGAGTCAGACACATCAGATCAGAAGTTGTTGCAATGCCCTAATGTTGCAGGGAAAGAGATAGGGGGTGGCCAGGATGCTGGGAGAGACCCCAGTTAGTAATATACAGACAGGTATACACTTCAGCAGGATGGGTTAAACAGAGGATGGGTGTAACGGGCATGCACTCTTGTCAGTGCCAATAGAAGTAGTACAGAATTCAAATGATGGATATCTCAAAGAATGGAACAAATATTCCTAGAGGATGAAGCAGGCCCCTGACCCATAATTCACATGAAAAATGACACATTATGCTTCAGAAATACTGGCCTTGTAGAAGTGGGTGAACACCAATGGTGCAAAAGTATTTTTGATGTGCACAGCATAAAAATAGGCATCACCGTATTGATGGCCCACTATTGGGCTTGTGGGTCCAGGGCATATATGAAGCTGGCCCCGAATTGGGGAGGGCTGTGTTCCTTAGGGCATACCCACATTGGAAGTGCTTGAAAGTGATGTCCACATTGCAGATTTCTCTAAAAAGAATACGCACATGAGAAAGAAAAGATTCCTCAAACTCGAATGGGCAAAAAGGAGAAGCAACTGTATCTCCACGAAAATGGTAGAGGCATTGGATGACATACCATATGAACATAGATTGTTCAGCAGAACCAAAATGTTCTTTGCCTCTATTTTTCCTGGGGTGCAAGCCACTACTAATGGCAAGTAGTTGTAGATAACCCTTTGGGAGCTGCTACAAACAATTAACACAACAGTGTAAGCTTTTAATGCCATAAAGAAGGAGTTGAGAGCAACAAGGCTCATGACTCTTCAAAACAGGTATGTCTTCGACTTGATAACAGCCATGGAGGGGGGCATGTGTGCAAACATTGGCTGATCTTGCTGCACATAAACATACCTGCTCATGATGAGGAAAATGGGACCCTCACAGAGGCCATACGCTGCTAACAGAGCTCCACACCAAAATGGTAGAGGCGGTGGATGAACTAGAGCATGACGACTGGCTGGCCAATGCATTCAAAATACTATTAGCTATACCAGTGTTCGAGCTGCTAGAATTCTGCATCCTGAGAATAGCTATAAGGCAATGCAAAAAGATGGCTAAAAAGGCAGTAGGGATGAAAATAGTGATAAACTTCGACTCTAAGATGCATGAGTGCACACAAACCGATGATCTACCTCACTCAGACCTATGACAAAGTCGTATCCTCCCTCCAGGATCAAAATGTTGTTATCCCTGTGGCCCTAGTAGTTACGTGGGACGTTGGGATTTCTGCAAACCAAATGGTGAGTGCTGCTATATCACCCGGCTTATGGATGAACACATACAAAGTTTGGGTGGCCTGAAGGGGTGACGAAGATATGGACGACCAAGGTACCTTAATGGGAGAGGGCTCGCAAAGAGAAGTGGTTGAGGACTCAACCAGAGAGGGGAATGTTGAGAGGCAGATTAATGCATCATTCATAGCGTCTGCCCCTCCCCTGCATCTATATCATAGGAACAAAAGGAGTGCATAATTTATGGCCTATTTCCGTTCTCCACTGCCATAACGCAAGTACGAGAGACGCTATTCACTAAGGCAACCCTACCGACCTTATCCTGGGGACATCAAAGAAGAGGTGGATTTGCTAACTCTGGCAGAAATAGACATGCTCTAAAAGAAGATGACAAGAGCAAGTGACCTCATTGCCACACTGACACACGTAGACGCATGAGACACGAAGCAGATATGCACTCACCATGAAAATACACGGACACTAGGTCAAACGTGCATTTAGATTTGAAGAATGTTACCTGCACCAATAGACACTAGAACACATACCACTAAAACGCAAAAAGCACGAGAATACATATAAAGCTTGCTAAACGCAGGAGCACAACAGTAACAAGTGGCCATTTTGGATGAAATTAATGGTGCAGTCATGTTCGAGTGAATGGGGAGCATCGAAGACACATCGAAGCTGCAGGAAGATTAGACTTGCTCAATTAGCTGAAAATACAGGGCCGAGCAGGCCAGACAATAGCTGCAAAACTCCTGCCTACTTGTGGAGAAAGGGAGGTTTGGACTAGCACTTAGGAGAACAGAAGATAATAATTCCAAAGTGTAAGACATTTCTCTTATATTAAGTCAAGAAACAAGCAGAACATGAAAGCCAGGTGCTCACTAATTATAGTGTAATAAGGTAGCTCAAACAAGTTTCCAGTGGCCAGGAAGGGTGAGGACACCTGCATTAATAAGGGCAGAAATTCTAGTAAAAGTCGAGCAGAATAATTCAAAACATGGTCTTCTCACACGTATCTTATAGTTGGAGAACAGTAGCTATTCCTTAACCCCAGACACAGAAAGTCTTAGGCCAAATCTCAGAACAAAGATGTCAGACAAAACCAAGTTCAAAGCTAAAATCCTGGCTTATGGCCTAGGAAATCAGAGATGGTGTCTTATTAATTGGGAAAGCAGCACATCGATGTCGCTTCTCCTGCCACTATCGTTGCTCATGTGCTGATGACCTGCCAAGTAGACAAGGATGGTAAGGTTACTGTCAACCAATCATGTTTGCAAATAATGCCATCATTTAGCTGTTGCAATAGCCACTAGTCTGCTGTAGTGATGATGTCTTCTTATCTGTAATCTATTTGGAGCTGGTGTGGCCAGTAGATAAGTACTAACCCTTTATACATTGCATACATAGACAATTCTAACCAATCCAGCCTTCCCGTAGGTTTTTGTAACCAAGATTGTAATGTGAAATCAGTTGTGATGTATTTTCTATTCTTAAACTGTTGTCAAGCTCGAGAAGTACGAGAGCGTAGAGACATTTTGCTGTTTACTACTGTCCCTTTTTATTGGGATTAATAATAAAACAGGCTTTTTGTCAATTACTTTGACTATTCTATTTAGCGCAGGATTTCCCAGCCTGTCTGTTCCATTTGGACTGGGGATTTCCACCCCTCCCGTTACAACAATGTATTCCCGCTCCAGGGGACAAACATGTATTCACAATAGGACATCCCACAGCATGCCCTGACATGTCCAGTCCCATCAGTCATCCCGGACCCAGAAAAGGTACCTAAAGTGGGAATGAAGATAGGAGACATGATGTTCACATTCGTGTTCGATACAGGAGCTACTATGTCCTGTATAAAGGATGGAAGGTATGCATTGGCCAACAAATGCATGGACATGAGGGATTCTCTGGGGCTATAATCCCTTTCCTTTCCCTTTTTCTCTTCTCTTCACTCTGCGGCGGCAAGGGAGCAACTGACATCTGCGATCCTGCCTTTTTCCACTCTCACGGCTTGACTTTGCCCTCCCTAACCCAGCTGGGTAAGACCATATTGGAACTGCTAATGCATTTGTTTACGGCACGAGCGCACACTGAGGTATGTGTTTCCAAATCTTCGTGCAACAGCTACATTGTGTTACTATCCTAACACGTTACCATGGCAACAAATTTTCATCTAAAGGATTGTAATCCTTTTCCTTGTGCCTTGGTTCTCCCTGCCCCTCCAAGATGGCCGCTCCCACTTCAGCCCCTCTCCTCACCCTTGTGGACTGCCAGCTCCCCTCCCAGCGTTGACTAGGCATTATTAGCCAATCACCATGAACGGGAAGCGGGAGTCGGCCCGTTTACACAAAGGCCTGTGGCGAAAGCCCCCGTATGCTCCCTGTCCGCTTCATGTATGCTTCCCACCCCCCTTGTCCCTCCATGATCCATGTTAGGGCCCCCTCCCCCTGTCCCCTGGGATGCCTATTGGTGCCCTCCACCCCACACCCCCCCGCCTGTCCCCACGTGATGCCTGTTGGTGCCCCCTCCCCCCTCTGGTCCCCCATTATGTATGTTGATGCCCCCACCCCTATCCCCCCCATGATGCCTGTTGGTGCCCTCCACCCCCCCTGTTCCCCTTAATGCCTGTTGGTGCCCCCCACCCCCCTGACCCCTATGATGCATGTTAATGCCCCCCAGCCCCTGTCCCCCCGTGATGCATGTGGATGCCCCTGCCCCCTCTGGTCCCTCATGTTGTGTGCGGATGCCCCTCCTGTCCCCCTGAGATGCATGTTGATGGCCCCCTCTGGTCCCCCATGATGTGTGTTGATGCCCACTCCCTCCTCTGGTCCCCTGTGATGCATGGGATGCCCCCCTCCGGTCCCCCGTGATGTGTGCCGATGCCCCCCCAATCCCCTGTTCTCCGGTGATGTGTGTGGATGCTCTCCCCTCCTCTGGTCCCCTTTAATGTGTGTGGATGCCCCCCCCTAGGCCCCCGTGACGTTGCTTTGTTTCCTCCTCCCCTCTCTGCCCCCCCCCTTTTTCATTGCTGGAGTTGTCTTGATTCAAGAAGGGTTCACCATCAATGACTTTTGCCAGCTGTCATGACTCCTTTCCCTGGCCTCCGCTGTCAGGCCATCTGGGCTGCATCAGGAATTTCCATCAAGGCCTCAAGGGCCTTGTCATGTCTCCCCAGACTCTCTTGGAGTCAGTCCTGGCGCCTTTGGCTCTGTGGAAAGCCAGTGACTTGGTGCCCATAAGGGCATTTTTACAACATGGATGCTCCCACATGGCTCAGTTCCATAACTGAGCCATGCAGTCTAGCATTTTAGGTGTGGCCAGGCCCAGAGGCACATGGGATACCTGCAGGCTATATAAGCCACGCCCAAGTTGCAGACTTTGCATTGCTCTGCTAGTCGCAGTGTGACGTTCACCGCGGTCTGCTGGAATCTTCCTCCGCACGCCGGACCCGATTACCTGCAAGGATAAGACACCGTTAGCATTCGCTTACCTTCTAGTGAGCCTGCTCCCGTACTCCTCTCCAGTAACCCGAACATCCAGCATCTCGGCATACTTCGCTCCATCAAGGAAACCGCTACCCGGGAAAAAGAGAGAAGCAGCATTAGTAAGCGTTTATTCTTTACATCTAAAAACAGCAAAGATGCTTGCTTACCTACATTGAGCTCGTTTTGGTTCCACGACCATTCCGGGCCTTCCACCACCTGCAAGAAGAAGAGAAAGGACTGATTACTACGCAGAGTGTCAGTAGGCGGTTCGCTCAACACTACTCACTGCTCTCCATCTTCTCGGCACGCACAGTCCGGATCAGCATCGCGGCCTGCAAGAAAGACAATAAACAGGTTGGCACAAGAAAGGCACATAGCACCACGCTCTGCGCTCACTTACCATCTTGTGCACAACTCAGGCAGCACGACATCACGAGAACTGCCTCCGCACCTACAAACAAAGGAAAGACATTGATAGAGACAATTGCAAAATAAAGAACAAACTGTCAAAGCAAGACTTACCTAACGAACGGAGTCGCAGCAGGTCTGGACTCTGAAGGGCCCGCACCAGTGAAGCAACTAGGCAGTGACGTGCCCATCCCCAACGCACCCCTGCGCTGAGCGGCAGGACATAGAGCGCACCTTATTAAAAAGCAAGGTGAGTAGCGCAAGAAGGGGGTCATTTGGCCCATGAGGGAGGTGGGTTCCGGGTTGGAGGAGACAATCAAGCTAAACCTAACTCCTGTGTTTTCAGACCTGGTCTCCAGCCAAACAAGAGTCCAAGGAAAGGGGTCCAAAGGTGGAAGCAGTCCGGTCTGGATGGCGCCCCCGTGGCTACCAGGTGAGCGTTACACAACACTTGGAATTACTTTGGACACATTGACTCTTGGGGGTTTCCCCCACTCAACTCTCATGCTGGGCCTTCCCTGGATCTCCCACTCAGGTTGCCCTGAATCATGCTGTGCCTGCTGTCTTCATGAATCCTTGCCCACATTTTGTGTTCCCTTGCAACATTATGTGCCTCACTGACCTCTGCAACTGTTTTCGCTCTCCCCTCTCCTTCTACGCTCTTGTTCACTGTTTCTATTCTCCGTTCTCTTTTCCTCTCCCTTCGCCCATCTCTCTCTCTCCTCCCCCACTTACTCTATCTGAATGGTACCGGACCTAGTATGATAGTAACTTTGTTGGTCTCCCCCACTCCTTACTTGTTATTCCCTCCTCCCCCTGCAGCACTATCTGAAATGTCATCCAGATGAGTACGGTAGTCGCCTGTCTGTTTTCCATTTCCTTCCCATTTGTGTCTTAGTATTTGCACTATCTGAAATGGTGCTAAACCGAGTATGATAGTTATTTTCACATTCTTGTTTTTCATGGCCTGTAAGAATGTGTTGTATTTTTTCATCTTCCCTCCCTTGTCGTGAATCGCTTTGAAACACATTGTGTATAGGCGCTATATAAATGAACCATCATATCATATCATATAACAAAGGTTATTTTCACAGTAGATTTACACATTACCATAGGGACAAAGGCAATATTAGCATTGTTACTGTACAGTATAGAGACACCAGTAAACCTACTGGGGAGAGACCTACGGAGTAAACTAAACATTACCATTTCATGCACAGACAAAGGAATAGTATGCTCCACACCAGGCATGCACTATACCAGAGTAGCTGCAGTAGTACAAGCACGATGCCACACTAAAGCAATTCGAGCACTTCCAGTGCATGAACAGATGTTCATGTACGCAGTAACAGTCCCGATTGGATGGTTCTGAGAAGTACTGTGAGAAACCAAAGGGTGTCTCACCAACTAGTCCCTTTGGATCTGTCATCCAGGTGGCCGGGGCACGCTATTGGATCCAGACCCCTGGGGTGGACTAATGCGGGAGTATCACCTGGATGGAGGGTCCCTGAGAAGTGGGAATTGGGCACCCGGAGGAGGGACGCAGTATCCCTACACCCTACATTTCCCTGTAGAACACCCTCATTCTATATACTATCTAGGAACCTTATACCCCACTCCTTTCTTACATGCACCCCGCTGCACGGACAAAGTGCTTCAGAGAAACACAGACTCACACACAACCAGTCCCTTTGACATGTCCAAATATCAGGGTCAAAGTACCAGAGGAAACTGCGTCACGCGGGAATCCACATAAATTGTAATATAATAATATTGAACAGATTTACAATGAAGTACTAAGAGGAAAGCAAAGTCGGAGCATAATTCAAAACATATAATTAATTATAAAGTTTTATTAATATCATATAGTTAAAAACATTTTGATCTGAAAATTCTGGCCATATTTCATAACAGGCTTTTATAATACATAGGAAGAGCATGAGGAATAAATCCAGTGTCATACATGCATAGTGTATAGCTGATATATAGTCAATGCTACTGAGCAAAAGACCAAAAGACAGAACTCTCTCCTAGTGAATGAAATGCATTGAATCAAAACACTAATATCACTACAATGCACAAATTCATATCAAACTGTGATAACGTAAATCCACAAAATATAACTGAAATGCAGAAATCTAAAAATCATGACAAGATGAGGTGCATTAAGTCAACTACAAATTCAGTGAACAACACAGGTGATGAAGCCAAGATGTTCGCCCGACGGATCTTTATATCAGTAGTTTTGACGATTTGATGAATCTAGTCACTGATGACTGATGCACGTCTTCTTCAGGACAAAGCACTCAAAAACAATAAGAGAAAACTTCTTTGCATAGTACTGGATGTCACCCTCAACTATGTGAAGGTTAGTGCTGACCATGCCACCACCAATGTTGGAGTGGCTCTTTTTCTTCAATTGACCAATTACAGTTGAGGAGACAGGCGCACATTCTATAAAAAAAATTAATAAACAAACGCAAACAATATGTTAAAAAACTCCGAAAACGCCGACCTCTCAGGACATTCATAACAAAATTCAGTAAAATATATAGTGGAAGGGAGAACAATATGTACCATATTCTCAACCTGAATGTGGGAGCTCTGCATGTAATTTCCTTCTGTGGCAGGCTCAATCCAACAACACATAGACACCAATGAATGAGTCTATGGAGAAAAAAGAAGACAATAACAGAACTGGGATAAAACAATGCCCAGGTTCAGGCAGAGTCAGGCACTTAATCTTGATGACTCGCACTAGAATAGTGTTCCCTTTCCGCACTGGGATAAAAGGCAGAGCATGAGAGCACTTGTGAGGCAAGGTGAGCACGGCAACCAGAACCAGCAGAGCGGCAGGAGAACAGATCCTGTGACATTGGATCGACCGTGGAAGCAGAGCAGTGGGTGCCAAGAGGCGAGATAAGAGCCATGGTCCGGCCAGCTGCAGAGTGAAAGTCACACAGACCTTTCAAAGGAGAGCTCCCCACTAATGCACAAGGTGAAGGCAGGCCCTCCTTCAGGTGAACAACAGAGTTGGGAGAAGGCGAGTCATGCTGTGCCGATAGCCTTGGCTTCAAGGAAACGCTGGATGTATGGTATCGAGCGCTACCAGTGAGTGAACTGTGAGACCGGCTGGTGTTATCGAGTGAAAGATACCAAAGCGTTTGATGAGGCTCGCAGAGTTTCGCGATAAAATAAATTGTAACCAGAACAATGCATGCAGAAGCCACTATACCTATATCCCAAACAGCCACTCGTTTAAAGGAACATATGTCCCTGGTTAGAACCCTGGTGCAGTCCCATATGGAGAAGGCACAAGCCCATCAAGAGTAAGCATATGATAAAAAAAAGTATAGCTCCGTTCCTTCTCTGTAGGGCAGAAGGTGTTAGTTCTGTTACTCATAACAAAGAATGAGATCATCTAGAAGTGGCATGGCCCGTATGAAATCTTAGAACGTACAAGCACCTGCACATAAAAAGTGGCATAACCAGATGAAATGAAGACCCATTTATACCACATTAACCTCCTTAATGAGTTGAAGGAGAACCCAACAACTACCTACTCCATTCTAGCTTGCTTAGCCCCAGAGGAAAAAGATGGTAGTGATCTTATCCCCCAAGATATATCTAAAGAAAGACAGGGAGATTTAATGGATCTTATTGAATCCTTTCCAGATGTGTTTAGCGAAAAACCAGGTACAGTCTGGGGCACATACCATTACATCCGAACCCCTTAAGGGAAAATAGTCCATCTTAAGGCCTACCAACTCCCTGAGTCCCAGAGAAAGATAGTTATTAAAGAGACAGAAGCTATGTTACAGGGCAATATCATAGAACCCTCCTCTAGTCCCTGGTCTTCCCCAATCGTTCTATTAACCAAGACAGACCAATACTGGCGGTTTTGTATTGACTTCCGCCAAGTAAATACCATCTCAGCCTTCGATTTGCCTATTCAATGCCACAAATTGATAATCTGATCGACAGGCTAGGTAGTGCTGTCTTCCTATCTACATTGGATTTAACAAAAGGTTACTGGCAGGTACCATTGCATGGACCTGACAAAGAAAATAACACTTTCTCTACCCCCATTGGATTGTTCCAATTTAAGGTTCTACCATTTGACCTCCATGGGGCTGCAGCGACCTTTCAAAGACTCATGGATACCATACTCAAGCCATACTCCCGTTTTTGCAGTGCCTATATCAATGATATTGTCATATATAGCCAGACCTGGGAAGAACATCTTTCTCATCTCTATACAATTATGAGGGCCCTCCGACAGGCAGGACTTACAGCCAACCTAAAATAATGCTGACTCTCCCAGTCGGCAGTCAAATATCTAGGATTTTTTTTGTGGGTAATGGCTGTGTCCAGCCACAGCACGAAAAAGTAAAAGCAGTCTTAGATGCTCCTACCCCAAAAACCATGAGAGACCTCCGAGCTTTTTTAGGCCCCATAGAGTATTATCGAAAATTAATTCTGAAATGTTCAGATAAGGCAGCCCAATTAACTTAAAATATGTAACAATATGTGTTTTGCTGTGAGACTGCACAATGAGCCTGAAATTCGCTCTTATGTCTCAACTTCACCAATACTAGAACATTCCAAGTGAATCAATCCAGTCATAGTATCATTGATTTCATCAAAGTCCACTTTAATATATCATCCTAACTTACAAACTTAAGAATGCGGAACCGCAAAAGGTTTGTTGGACCAATGATGACAGCATTTGTTATACCAACTTAAAACAGGCTCTGTGTCAAGCCCCTATCTAAAAAGTAGCTGATTTCTCCCAAGAATGTATTCTACAAACTGATGCCTCCTTGACAGGTTTAGGAACCATGTCATCCCAAGTTAGCTTGGACATCTCATCCTATTTGCCAGTAGGAAATGATTCCCAAAAGAAATACATTATTCTCTTATGGAACTGGAGGCCCTTGCTATCAAATGGGCCATTATACATCTTCGCTACTATTTATTAGGTAGAAAGTTAAGACTGATAACTGACCATTCTCCGCTAGTCTGGATCAGCCAGAGAAAAGACTAAAATCCTAGAATTATGCAATGGTTCCTAGACCTTCAACCATACTGTTTCACCGTAGAACATGGAAAAGGAAAGGAACAAGGAAACATGGATTTCTTTTCACGGTTCCCCTGTGAAACAGAAACAGTCGCATCGTATAGGGGAATGGTATGTGAGAAACTAAAGGGTGTCTCACCTACTAGTCCCTTGGGATCTGTCATCCAGGTGGCCGGGGCACTGCCATCACTATTGGATCCAGACCCCGGGGGTAGACCAGTGTGGGAGTATCAACTGTATGGGGGAGGTGGTGTCACCGGGGAGTGGGAATGGGGAACCCGGGGGAGAGACGTGGTATCCTTACACCCATTTCCCTGTAGAACACCCTCATTCTATATACTATCTAGGAACCTTATCCCCCCCTTTCCTACACACACTCTGCTGCATGGACAAAAAGCTTCAGAGAAAGACAGACTCACACATAACCAGTCCATGTGACATGTCCCAATACCAGGGTCAGGCAGAGTCAGGCACTTAATCTTGATGACTCGCACCGGAATCCTGTCCCCTTTCCCCGCTGGGATAAAAGGCGAAGATGAGAGCACCTGTGAATCAAGGCCAGCAAGGCGACCAGTAGCAGCAGAGTGGCAGGAGAACAGATCCCGTGAAATTGGAGCGACCGTGGAAGCAGAGCAGAAGGGGCCAAGAGGCGAGAGAAGGGCCGTGTTCCGGCCAACTGCAGGGTGAAAGTCACACAGAGTTTTCAAAGGAGAGCTCCCAGCTAATGCACAAGATGAAGGCGGGCCCCCCTTCGGGTGAACGATGGAGTTGGGAGGAGGCGAGCCGTGCTGTGCCAATAGCCTTGGCTTCAAGGAAACACTGGATGACTGGTATTGAGAGCTACCGGTGAGTAAACTCCGAGACCGGCTGACATTATCGAGTGAAAGATACCAAAGCGTTTGATGAGGATCGCAGGGTTTTGTGAAACCGTCAGCAAAAATACATTGTAACCAGAGCAATGAATGCAGAAGCTGTGCATGTCATAGAAAACCACGAGGGAAGCCTGCAACATTGCAAATGTGTTTAAGATTGAAATGTGGTAGGAATAACGGAGTAGTCTTGTAATAGAATATTACCTTCTCAAAAGGCTCCACACGCAGAGTGAAACTGTTAGATTGAAAGTAAGAAAATTGGAAAGACTGCAAGTACCAGAAGGCCTTACGAGAGGCCAACCAAAGTAAAAGAAAGTCAATGAGGTCATTCAAAGGTGTAAGCAAAGTTTTCGTACAGTCGAAAGTCTTTGACAAGTGGGAAACGAAGTGAACAATTATAAAGTAAAGCCAAGTGAACTGTGTTGTAAAGGCAAGTGTGAACCTGACAGAGAAATGCCAAGAGAAAGCTAAGGGGAGCGAATCCCGCATTGTGATAAAGATGATAGGCAAATGGAGGGATGCCATGCTAAATATTTGTTTAAAAGCACATTAAGAGTTCCTGAGTGTTAAAAGCTAGCAGAACTGATTAAGTTAACTGAACTGTGATTTGAAGGCTACAATGAACCCGATGGAGGGATGCCAAGTGAAAGCAAGGGAAAGTGAATCCCGTATTTGTTAAAGTGACTGAACAGTGGTGTAAAGACAAAGGTGAACCCAGCGTAGGGGTATCACGAAGAAGCCAGGGAAGACGGGAATCTCACATGGTGAGAGCTTGGGAAAAGTCTTGTGATGCCAAGCAAAAGACATTGATTCAAGGGATTCTGCCTTTTCTGAAGAAACTGCTTCCTGATGCTTATAGACTCAAGGGGTGCTCACAGTCATGCCACTGTTCTGCCTTTTCCCGTGATGTAACATGGGGAAGGGAGTACACTAGTTCAGCAGTCCTGAACTATCGAAACCTTTTTGGACATTTCAGTATGCATTACCCTCTTTTTGTCATACATATCATTTGTCCCACACCCTCTTGTTATATAGAGTTAGGATTCGGCAATATGTTTATTAGTATAGGCCATTTTGTTTTGACACAACACCACTATGACAGCGTTTTCTTTACTTCGATGGTTGTAGCTTGCTCACATCTAAGATTTAGGTTTATATTAGGCGTTTTTCTCACCCTTAAACCGTTTAATAAACACGCTTGGATTATACTCCTTGTGTCGGTCATGCTTCTGATAACCATGCCTTCCTTACAGTACAAAACATGATATTTCGCTTGCGAGCAGAATTCCTATTCAGACCATCAGTCCCACAAGAGAAAGCACCAGGAACAATGTTTACTTTACATATAGATGCAATGATCACAAGAAGAGACGCCATCATTCTAACAGGGACAGATGAAGAGAGAATAGAATGGTCCACAGTATTATGCATAGGCCCCACACTGCCATTGAGAGAAATAACCAACAAGCATGTATTTGTAGACACAGAATCAGAAGGGGAAATACTGTTTGAAATGGGTATACCTTGTCACATGGTAGTGTAACACAGAGAGGTACCACAGACAATATTAGTTGCAACAGCACAACCAACACTACTGCATGGGAACTTGGCAAAAGTGCCCAGTCAACTATGGACAGACAACCCCCCTGAAGTTGGGTTATTGAACAGCATAGGAACAGTGAACCTCAAACTCAAACCAGGTGCAACACTTCCCAGAGTGCAGCAATATCCACTATTCAGAGAAGCAGAACATGGAATATATCACACCATAATAGCATTAATTGAGTGAGGCATCATAGTACCATCCACATCAACATCACCATGCAACATGGCCATATACCCAGTGAAGAAAGCAAAGGGCTCATCATGGAGATGTATACAGGACCTCAGGCCTCTTAACAATATAGTACAGCCCAACCCAGCTTCAATACTCTGCAACATCCCAACGGATGCAGTATATTTTACAGTGATTGACCTAAAAAATGCATTTTTCTCTGTGCCATTGCACCCAGATTCTCAGTATCTTAGTCTGTTTTCCTACCGCAGACAGAGGTACCAGCACACATGTTTACCACTTTGGTGCTGTGAGTCCCCTTGCGTCTTTAATAGCGTCCTCAAGATGGACCTAGGAAACATACAAATGCCAAGAACAGTGCTGCAGTACGTAGATGAATGCTAGTATGTATCACCACAGAACAGCAGTGCAGAGAAGACACAATCAAACTCCTATAACTCCTTGCAAACAAAGGATACAAAGTGGACAAAGGGAAATTACAGTATTGCCAAAAGGAAGAAGTGTACTTTGGGCAAATACTTTCTTCAGCTGGGAGAAGAGTGATATCAGACAGAGCCACTGCAGTCAGAAACACACCACCGCCAGATACAGTAAAAGAGATGCAGAAATTCCTAGGGCTGTGCAATTACTGCAGGACATGGATCTTTGATTACTCAACATATGTCAGGCCCCTGCTACGAGCACCTAAAGGGGCGCAGAAAAAGAAAGGAACCCTTCAATGCACAGAGGAAATGACAGAATGTTTCGATGATCTAATATCAGCAATAAGCAATGCTGCAGTGTTAGCAACAGCAGATTACAACAATCAGTTTGATTTGTTCTCACATGCGAATGGGCAGGTAATGACAGCAGTCCTTACACAGAGGACTTCCCAGAAGCGAAGCACAAAACCCTAACCTATTACAGTGTGCTCTGGGATCCAGTCATGGAGGTTCATTTCCCAGGTGAACAGGCACTAGCAGCTGCCTCATTTGCAATTCAGAAATCTGCCACCATTCCAAGTAGGATGCCCAATAACAGTATATGTTGAGCATGCAGTTTTACTCTACTTTACTTTAATAAATGTGTTATATGCTGCCATGGACCCTTGGGCTTAAGGGCACAACAAAACAAAAAAACAGAAAACAGAAAAGGGTCCGTAAGGATATACGGGCAACAGATTCATAAGTGGTCATGACCCTCAAATCCTAGGCAAACAGATGGGTCTTCAGTTTCCCTTTAAATATATATCTATTGATTCAATGCCTCTTAGCTCTAGTGGAAGGTCATTCCAGGCCTTGGGGGCCATTGAAAAGAAGGCTCCATTAGAGACCTTTATGGTTCTACATCTAGGGGTGGTTAGATAATTCTGATTACTGGATCTCAATAATCTGCCACAGGTTTTAGTAACTAGAAGTTCTTGAAGATATACAGGCATGTTTCGCTGTCTGCACTTCTGTGTAATAACCAGGAGTCGAAAAAGAATTCTAGACTTGACCGGCAACCAATGAAGAGCATGTCTTGCCGCAGTGACATTGTCTATGCGAGCAACCCCCATCACCACGCTTACGGCTCCATTCTGGGAAACCTGTAGCCTATTGTGAGCATTTTTATCAATACCGATCAATAGACTGGAACAATAATCAATTTTTGCCCCTATAAACGCTCTCGCAATAGTTTCCGCATTAGCCTGTAAATTAAAAGGTCTTAAGTGAGCCAGCAGCTTGATATAGTAGGCACAAGATGACACCAAACTACTAACATGCGGTTTCATGGTGAGGTGTTGATCGAACATTAGCCCCAGCGTTTTAACTTTCTTAAGCCAATACTTTTTGCAACTCCTAAGTAGAAACTTTCATAGTTGGAGCCTAGTTTCTGTAGCATGTAGGGTGCAGGGTGAACCTATCACCAGCAGATCTGCTTTTTCTTTGTTTAATGCCAACTTATTAAGAATCATCCATGTCTCAATCAAGGCATAGGTTTTATTAATCACCACTTCATCCAGATCATAATTACCGGACAAAGGGACAACACACTGCGCATCGTTGGCATTGTTTGTAAATATCACACCCTCATGAGCTAACATAACAAATAGAGGGGTGGTGAATATGTTGTACAAACAAGGTGAGGTACATGCTCCCTGTGGTACCCCGATACCAATGTCGATGGGTGCAGCTTCAGAATCTTTGAAAAAGACTCTACTTTCCCGATTACAGAGAAACGAGAGGATCCATTGGGCTGCTCAGGGCAAAAAATGTGCAACCTCCCTCAACCTGGTCGACATGATGGAATGGTCCACCAGGTCGAAGGACCCCGAAAGACCAAGCAGCATCAGCAAAGAAGCTTAATTCTTGTCCATATGAGCTAATAACTTAGATTTTAGCTCTAGAAGAGCTGTATCTGTTCCGAAGCCAACCCAAAAACCAGACTGACCATTTAAGATGGGATGTGCTTTTAGATGCTCAGTTATTTGTCTGTAGGCCACTTGGTCCAAGGTCTTCAAGAGAAAAGAGGTGTTTGTAATGGGCCTGAAAATATTAGGCTGATCAGCCGACAAACCTGTTCATTTTTAGGATAGGCATCCCCCAGGCGTTTTTCAAATCCTGAGGAACAGTCCCAGTTTCCAGTGAAACATTAATACATTTTCAAATTGCGGCTAGCAGTGTGGGAGGGCAAGTTTTGATGATCATGTCCGTATGGACATCGTTTTAACATTTAGTAGTCTTTAGTTGTTTAATTATTAGGGCCAATTCATTTAAGAAGATGGGGAAAAAGTTGAATATAGGAATAGAGGGACATCTCTCAAAGGCCCAGCCCGTTTTCTCAGTCTCAGTATCCACTAGATTGATATTTTTCCTGGCAATGTCAGCCCCGATGGTAGGAAGCTTGTCTTGCATAGCCTGTTGAATTAATTCACACCAGGCATTCTCTTTAGTAATCTGTCCTGGGTCAGTAGGATTTGTAGATTCCTGCTCCTTTACGACATTGAAAAGTTCCCTAGTGTCTGACTGTGCCATTTTTATCCGATTATTAAAGAAGTTCTTTTTGGCCTCGATAATAGCTGCCCTATAGTGTTATGCTGCAGTCATATAGCCTGCCAGAGAAGACGGAGTTCTGTGAGTTTTCCAAGCATAAAAGAGTCTAAGGGTTAAAGATTTTAAACTTTGTAGTTCAGGAGAGTAGCATAAATTACGTTTAATACCTTCCTTAGGCCTTTTTCTTTTTAAAGGAGCTAAGGTTTTCAGAGCTATGTCCAGATTAGAGGATATGACACTTGACAACTCCTCAGGGGAATCCAGGTCTGAAAGATTCACCAATGAAGAAAGCAATGGTTCTAGCTTACCAGCTGAGATGTTTTTGAAACTTTGCGTCAAGACTTCTGTTCCAATTCTATGTTTCACTTTCTTGGCAAAGTCAGCTACTACAGTGAATTCTACAAAGGAGTGATCCAACCAAGGGCAGGAGGATACAGATACATCCATTGTCCTAACTTTGTGACATGCTACCCAATCAAGGGTATGACCCAGACTATGGGTAGGCTATTGAATTAGCTGGGCAAAGCCCAACTCAGTCAGAGCCAATTGTAGCTCTAACGTAGCAGTCTCTTTCTTGTGATCTAACCATAGATTGATATCAACCATAATAAGAAAACTTGAGTTGGGTTTCAAGGAAACTAGAAGAAAGCTAGAAATACCCACCACAAAGTCTTCAAGCAAAGTGGGAGGTCTGGATATCAACAAGACATTCATCGTGGTCTCTGCGTTCAAGCCAATTTTGACAGAGAGAGATTCAACCCCATCCATGACGAAACCTTTAGTTTCCCAGACAGTGAGAGACAGCCTATGAATTAGAGCAAACCCCCGACCCCTAACCTCCTTCCTGTGACATCTGAACATCCCATACCCTGGAGGAATTGCCAGGTTTAGCGAAGATGCTGAGGCAGCATGTGCCCAGGTTTCCGAAATGGGACATACATCAATGTTATTCTCCTCTATGTGAGTTGCAACCTCTGTGGCATGTTTCACAAGCTATCTAGTATTCAACAGGAGGAATCTAATTTTAGTCATAGGTAAGGGAGGCGTTCTGAGGTTAAGTGCCGCATCAACAACCTTGGTCCCAAGAATAGGATCTAAATCTACCAATGGAACATTTACAAGGGCAGGGACAACTGCCTTGGTCAGGTCTAATACAGAAGTACAAGTGAGCTGACTAGTACCGGTATCCTCCGAGAGGTGCACTGCTTCATTAGGGGGGGCTCATAATTAGGCACTTAAATGCCAGAGGTAGTCTCTTCCTCTGCGCACATGGCACTGCATACACTCAACATTAACATTAGCATTCAGGTCGTAGGGAGAAACAATACCTATTACAGATTCTGCAGTCAGCGTTGGATGAGTTATATGCTTATATGAGTCAAAAATACCTCTTGCAGCCGTAATTTCTGCCAACACCTCCCCGATGCCCATAACAACAGAAGAGGACTTCCAGGGGTTCCGGTCCTGCACGGACCGGCACAGACTGGCTGGCTGTTTCGCGCCGGCTCATTCGTGCCGGTTTTCAGAAGAGCGAGACTTGTGGGAATTGTAGTTCAGAAGTGGCTACTAAATGTGCGTGCAGAGTGGGAACTCTGTTTTAAATCGCACGAGTTACAAGTTATACCACAAGATGAATTATCAGATGAAAGCCCCTGAAACAGATATAAGGACTAGATACCAAAAACTAAAACCTGAAATAAAATCGAACAAGCTAAAAGCAATTAAAATGAAGATTAAATAAGCTTCTAGAAAGCAAACTAACTAGCAGCACAATAAAAGTATCAATGAGACAAGAGACAGAGAGCGCCTTAAGTACCGGCACAGACCGGCTGGCTCTTTCTCAGAATCTAGGACTGTCTCAGTTGCACCACTGTGGGTCTCTTCCTCTGCCTCCTCACCTGTGTCTGCCGTGGATTCCTCAGGGGATTTTTCCTTCTTCTTTCTGCTTTGGAGGGTTGACCTCTTACTCTTCTTCTGGAAGAGATAGGGGCGGGCTCCCTCCGGAGGCAACTTTGCCTACTATGCAATCTGCCCAGCAGTGGGGACTCCGGGGCGCCAAACCCAATACAGGGAAAAGCCGTTAGGCAGAAAAACCATGGTGTTGGTGTTCTTGAGTGACTAAGAGTCTTGCAGGCTTGTATTTCCAAACAGAAGGTTTCCGAGGGTCCAAAACGTAGGAGACTGATACCAAAGAGGTGAGTGTTTTCCGGATTGGAGCTGTCTTTAGTTTCGTACAGATGGAAGATTAGAAGCAGGACTGCAGTACCCAGAATGCAGCAGGCGGGAACAACTATCACAATTAATAGACAGTGTCCTGGTATAGTACTCACGTAACTTCAAAAACACAGGGTCGATGCTGTCAAAATCCTCTTGAGGAATATGGTATGTCTCCCTCAAGTCACAAAAGAGACCAATGATTGGGCTCTTAGTGACCGGAGGGCGGCATCCACTGGAAACCCTCAGGGGAAGAAAACCTGTAGTTCAGATGCCACAGTTAATTCGTCCTGGATCAAGTACTCAGTGAAGCAGAAGGTGTTGGTGTTGTAATCCTCCCGAGAAGTAGAGTTCCTTCACGGTAGGGATGTATGCAGCAAAAAGGGGTTATGAATGTTCAGAGGCAGGCAGTAGATGAGCGCAATGCACAGAACTTCCAGGATGAGTCAGAAAGGCAGAAGCAAGGTAATATACCATGCACAGTAAGGACCGCAAGGAAATGAAAAGATGGAATAAACGGAGAAAGAAAAAGGTCGGAGCAAGTCCGGATATGTTTAGAATAGCACAATAGAGCGAAGCGTAGTAGCACACGGAGGAGCAGAGTAGTGACACACCTACCCGATGTTCAAGAATCCCAATATAGAATCGGGTAGGTGGCAGTTGCCATCTTGGAAAGAACTAGACCTGTGCTATGGAACAGGAAAAACGGAACCAAAAAGCTTCCATCTTGGTTTGTGTCGAATTAAACTGGGATGGTGTCTTTTCCATTGCATCCACAAGGATCTTTGGGAAGTTCTGACAGTATGCCCTCCCCGTGGGGTATTAGGTCTAGGTTTCCAAGGATGTGTGCGGTGAAATTGGCGGAGGAGACCAGGCGCATGTACAGAAGAGGCGGGTTCCCAAGAGCGGTCGGATGGCGTACATCCTTTCCATTCTATAGGGTATTGTAAAGAGCCCCTGTAGTATCTCGAGTCACAAATGGCTGCAACTTCATATTCTGGCCCTTCGGAGGTTATAATCGGAGGAGGATGGGCATTCTGTTTTCTGTGGAATTTGTCTTCTATGTTTTCCTTAAGCTGAGAAACGTGGAATACGTTGTGTATCCGATGCCAGTTCTTTGGCAGTTGTATCTTATAAGCAACTGGTCCTATTGCCTTGATCACTAAAAAAGGACTAAAATACCTTGGTGATAGTTTAGTACGTACGAGATGTTTTGGTAGGTATTTTGCAGAAAGCCAGACGTGATCTTCTGGTTCCAAGTTGATTTCCTGGGAACGCTTTCTGTTGGCTTGTTGTTTAACTTTAGTCCTGGTGTCATTGAGCGTAGTGATGGCCTTCACATGGTCATCTTGGATTTCCTTGACCAGGGAATCCACTGAAGGGATTTTGATGAAGGAGTGGTAGTAGGGAAGACTTTGGGGTGGAAGCCATAGGTACAATAGAACAGAGACATTTTAGTTGCTGAATGTTGTGCATTATTATATGCGAATTCGGCGTAGGGTAGTAAAGAACTCCAATTGTCTTGGGAAGCCGAGACGAAACAACGAAGGTATTGTTCCAAGGACTGGTTGAGTCTTTCCGTCTGCCCATTGGATTGGGGGTGGTATCCAGATGAAAGGTCTTGCTGTATTCCCAAAGAAAGACACAGAAGATTCCAGAAGGCTGAGATTTATTGGGGTCCACGGTCTGATAGAATGCTCTTGGGTAACCCATGTAATCTAAAAATGGTTTGCAGAAAACAGGAAGCAATTTGAGCAGCAGAAGGTACCTTAGTTAAGGGAATGAAATGAGCTAATTTGGTCATGGTGTCTATTGTCACCATTATAGTAGTGTATCGGGAAGAAGGAGGTAGTTCTACTATGAAATCCGTTGAAATCTTCTCCCATGGTTGTTTGTTTGTTTGTTTGTTTTATTTATTTATATTGCGCGCCAGACCCATGGGTATCAGGGCGCAGAGCAAAAGACAGTTTACAGCTTAGTTGCACAAAGGAATAATACAATACAATGCATGATTTAACAAGTTTGAACATCAATATACAGTTATACGTACATAAGAATCGTATGAGAATCAAAGTAACAAAGTTGGCAGTATTAAAAGTTGTTTTTAAAGTTTGATTAACAAACATTTACAACATCATCATGTTCAATTATTAAAATCATTTCATAGAAAATTAACTCACGTTCATACTATGTTAAATTAAAATCATCATTGTGCATCGTCATACGTGTTTATAAATTAAATCCAATTAAGTAGAACAAATTCATACTTTGGTCACGCGTTTGGCTTACTAATGTGTCAGGCAAGTTCATATTTTTCTTCTACAATTAGATTATTAACAAGCTTAACATTAGAAATTAATTCATATTTTCTTTCTCCTCTAGTTCGAATTCCAGTTTTTCAAGAAATGCGCACAATAAGACAATTACTTTCGTTGAGTATCCCCACATAAATTTTTTCCAACACCATTCCCTTGCTTCCTCAGTCATGCCTAGAACCTGTGGACCGATTAACATATATCGCAAAGTTTCAAAGTATTCACAATATACTGTAAGGTGTTTCAGATTTTCTATCCAGATTTTACCCACACAAAATTTACACCATGGTTTTTGTCCAACATTAGAGTTTTTTTTCCATTTAATGGTATTCTCAAAGGTGTGAAACAGATTGAGTTTAAATCTCAGATAGACTTGTCTCCGTTTGTTCGCTGGGAATTTAATCAAATAAGGTTTGCGGGGCAGTCTTGCTGTTGCAAATTTTGCCGCTTCAGTATATAACTTCTTTTCTTGCATATCTTCTATTGTTAATACCCAATCCTGCTCGTATAGGCGTTTTTTTACAAGTCCCATACGAAATTCTAGATCTATTGGTTTTAAACCACATTCGGCCAGTATTTTTATCATACATTCCGAGAACTCCAACAATGATTTGGGTATTCGTTTCCCAATCATGATTAGAAATTCCCCATACAATGAGTGTTGCTGTGGGAACAACATCTTTCCGTAATTTGTTAGCTGTCGCCAATGGTACCTGGTTGATAGAGCAGAAATTCCTAACTCCTGTCGTAAGATACAATTTGGGAGTGATTTTGGCAGTCTCAAAGTCGCTTTCCACAGTTGCCCTTGGATTTGATCTAATATTGAGTCTATATTACATAGACATAGATCCAATCCATAAAGTAGAATTGCTTCCACTTTCAGCATATAGAATTGAATAAGTGGTTCCATTGAAAATTTACAATGCTTTGCAAATACCATCCGCATTTGTGTCGCTAGAACATTTTTTTTTTGCATTTAAATTTGCGGACCATGTTTTTCTAGAAGGTGAGTCAATAATATCATATCCCAGATATCTCATATTTAATGCAATGGGCATATGGATGGTATTTATCGACCATTGCATTTTGGGAGATTTCTTTTTTAAGTTTTTTAATATGAATATACTTGACTTCTCAACATTGCATGTAAGGTTGTTTTTAAAAAGATATACTGCAAATATTTCCAGTTTTCTTTGTAGGCCATAAGGGGTTCGGTCAAAAATTAGAACATCATCTGCAAATGCAATCCATTGGATACGCAAATGTGCCAGTCTTGCTGGATAGCTTAATTCCGAGTTCCATATTGACTCTATATCAGAGATATATAGGTTAAATAGGGTAGCTGCCAAGTTGCACCCCTGCTTTACCCCCACCTCGGTAATAATCGGGACTGTAGTTGAACCAGAGCTATTAATGCGGACCAAATATGAGGTGTTATAATGCAATTTGGCCAACATTGCTATTTAATGAAGCGGAAACCCCATTTCATCCATCTTTGCCCAGAGAAGAGTCCTAATTACACAGTCGAAAGCTGCTGTTAAATCCACGGATGCCATATATAGTGGACCCGTGTTCGGAATATTCGTTTGTGCAATTAGGTGCGCCAAAACAGTTGCATTTAAAGCAGTTCCCATTCCGGCGCGAAAGCCAATCTGAAATTTCGATAGAATGTTCCGTTGCTTAATTACCGCCTTCAGCTGTTGTAACAACAAGATAGCTAAGGTCTTGGCACTTGCATCCATCAAGGCAATCGGACGAAAATTGCTTGGATTTGTTTTGATCCCTTTCTTATGAATTGGGACTATAACCGATTGAAGCCAAGATGGAGGAACAGTAGAAGAGCAAATAATCTCGTCAAATTGAGTTTTTAATATCGGAGCCCATAACTGAACGTTTTCTTTCAAAGCACAAGGTGGAATGCAGTCTGGACCAGGCGCTCTTGATTTGTTCAATTTTCCAAGTGCCCATGTGATATCCTCAAGTGACCAGCCCTCAAATTCATTCAACAATCTATTTGTAAATTTATCAACAAGTAATTGAAATCTTTCCGGTAAGGCAAATTTTTTTTTGTAATATTGTGTCCATGTTTCGGCACTTATACTCGAGCTTTGATTCACCGTTTGATGGAAGTCGTTACCCCTTAGGAGTGCCCACATCGAACGCCTGTCATTTTTGCACAATGCTGCTATCATTGTTTGGTTCATTGTATTATGAAGGTATATTCTATAATTCTTTATGCGATTGCCATATTTGTTGAGTACTTTTCGTTTCTGTTTATAGTATTCACTATTAGATAGACACATTTCATTTAATTGCAGAATTTCGTTTTTCTTTTGTTTCCTTAAGATTGCAATTCTGGTAGCCATTAAGGCGACTACCGGCGGTTTTGTTATTTCTTTAGTTTTTTGAATTACCAAATACATGAGCGCTATTATAATAATTAGTGAAATTTGACTAATCGTTAAAACAATTGTTTGTGGTTCATGATTTTTGCTGTCGCAATATATTAACATCTTGATGATTACATTTAAGTTTTTACAAGTTTTGGTATTCCATCGGAGGGAAGCACCTGGTCGATCTTCCGAAATAAATATGCTAAGTGGGTCTAATAGCAATTTTGGAATCATTAATTGGAAATCTGCATATAAAATACGATGGTCACTCAATTCAGTCGTCGCGATCTCGACCCCCTTACAATCTGATGCTAGTTCCCCAGATACCGCAATGTAGTCGATACATGAAGATCTGTTATTTCGGGACCATGTGATCGCCTTTCCTGTTATGAGAAAGGGTAAAAAGTCTATGTTCCAGCGTTTAAAGAATTGTTTTAGTCGTATTCCCCGTCTCCTTGATGTCAGGGGTAAACTTTGTACATAACTTTGATTTTCGTTTTGCAGAGTTTCAGTACAATTTGAATTAAAATCTCCTCCTATGATTATTTTTACGTTAGACCACTTACAGAAAACTTCATCAAGCAGAGTATCCAAATCTTTCAGTAAAGAATCCACTGCGGTACCTAGTGGGTTATAGTATACTGATACTATTAAAACATAGTCCATAGATGATAGTCCTGTGTTGATTACAATTGCAATGTAGGATGTAGTTATAACGGTTGATAACAGGGAGTACCTCAGAGCAGTGTTTACCAGGATGGAGATCCCCCCTGATGGTCTCCCTCTATGTACTCGTTTTGCAAGTTTTGAATATGCTGTAAAGCCTCTGATTTCAAGTGGTTTAAGAGCCATGGTTTCCTGGCATAATATAATATCCGCAAACTCATGCGGGACATATCTAGTTGCCCAATTTTTTAGGTTTTTCAGCCCACATGAGTTCCATGATATTATTCTAAGGAGCTTTTTGCTACTACGAGTGATCTATAGTTGTTTCTTCCTTTCGATTCCCCAATATTGCCGGTAGCCAGGACCAATCTTTAGATACTGCAGAGATAGCAACCAACTGTGCCAAGACTGCCTTATCCATTAAATTATTTGCCTTATCCATAGATGCGTGATTATTTTTAGTTGTAATAGTTAAAGGAATTACCTCATTAAAGTTTTTAGCTTCATCAATAGTAGGAATTTGGAATACTGCCAGTCCCAACATTTTTAGCTCTCGTTTGTGATTCCAAATTAATTCAGCAATTATTGGGGATTGAAGTTCCAAAACCATCCTATGATTTTTTATGGATGGAAGAGTGATCCATATAATGTCGTTTGACACCAGCGTTCTTAGTGCAGGGATTTTTTTAAAGGTGTGTAATATGAATGATCTGTTCAAATCTTGATCACCATTAATTTCAGGAGTGCTAATCCAACCCAAGATTGTTGATATCGGCTTTACGGATGAATCTTTATCGGTAGGTATCTCCGTAGTCAGAGCTATTTTCTGCATCACTTCTTCCTCAGCTTGCTTAGCCAGTAAGTGACTTTGAGTTATGTTTTTTTTTCCAGTTTCAGTCAGGTACTGTAACTCCGACTGCTTCGTTGTTCTATCTGCCTCCAATTGCACTGGGGATACGTTTTTTATTATATTTGGAGTCAGCCCCTCTAAGTACGGTATACAGTTTTGAACAGCTTGCTTGTGTGGAGGTATGGCTTTGTCACTGTACTTTCCCAATGGTGACCTATTGTCTTCTAATGAATCTGCTCCCACAATAGTCCTTTCAGTTGTTTTCTTATTGGGGATGGGTTTGTAAAACGCTGATAACAGTGATTGTTGAGAGGAGGACAGTGAGGCCGCAAATTCCTTCTGTTTGGCTGATATAGATTTATCAGTCACAGATACTTTGATTGTTTCCTTGTTGGTAGCAGCATTCAATTGAAGTTGCAAAGCAAGACGACTTGCAATGGTAAGTTCATCTATATCAATCGTTGCATCTAGATCTATCTTGCCAGCAGAGGCATCAATGTTCTCCTCAGTTTGTTTCCTCTTAGCATTCATTTTTTGATCAAAATTAACATTTTGATCGTGATTTTTTAATTTTTTTTGTTTTTGAGTAGGGCTTTGTCTACTCAGTATTTTCTCATTTCTTGCGTTTAATCTGTTTATTGCTCGAATATGCAATCTTTTTTGTTTACGTGACAAGAATTGTTTTTGTCCTTGCGTTTCAGTGTAAGCCTCTTGTGGCGGAAGTACCAAATTCTCGCCCTTCTGCACCTTTTCCTCTTTTATTAATTCTACTAAATCAGATGGACTATCAGGTGATTGCCCAGAGACATTATTCTGTTCAATCAACTGGTTAGATCCATTTAGTTCTGTTATCGCGTCATTAGGCAGGTTAAAGAAAGTTAGCTGATCAATTTTCTCTGAATTGAGTTTTACCATTTGGCAAAGCTGCGCGTGTGAAAAAATGTGTATCGTATCTGTGTTTTTTGGTACATTCACTATCTGGGCAAACGTCGTGGGAAAACTATAAACTGGATCCCCCTCATTGTCTTTGGAAGGATCCTGTTGCTGTGTACCATATTTCTCTGTTTGAGATGCTGTTGTAACAGTGCATCTACAAGGGATACTGGGTGAGTAACAACCTTTCTCCTTTTTGTAATTTTCAGCAAAGATATAACCCTCTAATTTGTTAAGTTTGGAGGATATGGTGAGCAGCGCTGTTTTTATATCGCGGAGTTCATAATGCGTATACTCATGACCCTTGTCAAGTAAGTTGAGAATCCTTGACATTACGGGGTAGGAGGCTTCAAAGCTCAAGAGATCCTCCGCATCAGGAGTAGATTTGGATTGAAAGTTCTCGTGTATTTCAGTCTTCGATAGTTTATTGTGAGTAGGTTCTCGCATATCAGGTGAGGAACATACCACTCCCCTTTTTACTTGGGGAGGGCCATCATTGCACAAATCACTAGGGACTTGCTCAGAGACTGAGTTTTCTAAGTTATAAAAATTGACAGATTCTGATGGTAAAGTGCATGGGATATCACAATGAAGGTGTACTTGGTGTTTGCCAATTAGCCGTGCTGTCACTGGTGTTGACGGGCCGTCAGACAATACGATCCGCTTCTCCAATTCCATTAATACAGCAGGAGCTAAGATCGAAATGTCAGAAGGTGGCCCTATATTAGTGTCTTCCATACTACCCAAGGCATGATTATTCACTGTTTCTGGCTCTGGAACACTTAGGAAACTTCTCCTTGTTGTATTTGAATTAACATGATTCCCGTGATTATTAATAGCACTAATTTCATGCGTTAGATTATCATTCGTATTGTCACTATTTGGTACAATAGGCTTTTTACCTCCATACATATCATCCAATTTTTTCATTGTAGCCTCAATGGTACGTATTTTCGGAGTAATTATCGTTTCCTTTAGCCCACTCCGTAGTCGGGAGGACATAATTTTGAATGCAGCAAGAAACACAAGCCTTATTCAAAATAGTGATAGATCACAGGCCCGAGTATTAGTCTTAGTCTATTTTTTTTAATCCATTCAGGAGTATAAACCTCTGAGTAAAAAGGGTTAACCTCTCAAACTATGGCAAAATAGTGGCACGTACAATAGAGGTTAAATCTCACGGTTTTTCTTAGAATCTCACGGCCCCCTCACCTACCGGCACAAGTCGATTAGGGAGAGATATTCGACCCACGAACTCTGGGACGTGCCTTCCTAGCCTCCCAGCTCCTCGCTTCCAGCGCACCGCGAACAGCAAACAGTACTTGTGTTGTACTTGGCGGTGCGCGCGCGGTGCGCTGGGAGCAGTCCACTTAAGGAGGCAGAAAGGGGCGTTTCCCTGCAGGAGGCGGAGCCTCCGCTCCGGAAGGAACCTAAACAAAAAGCAAACAATTTTATGTCAGGTTAATGCGAACAACACGCTTCAAGTCCATGCAGTTCTCCACTCTATCTAAACAACACAACTTCCCAATTGTTAAGCTGTGTGCTCACTGTGCACAGGGTGCACACCTACACCTAATGCCGCCCTCTTACTAAGGCAGGATCTGGTTTGTACCAAACCCCCGGAGTAGGAAGTTTTTCAAAGAAAGTCACCTAATTCTTTAGGAAGTCAGGCAGGATCTGGTGTATCAGCCTAAGACGTCCTCCGGTCGGCGGGATCCTTCCACACGTTCAAATCCTCGACGCGCAGAACGGTCCACGGGCAGTCCAAGGAAACAGGCAGCAAACCCAGCAAACAGTACTTGTGTTGTACTTGGCGGTGCGCGCGCGGTGCGCTGGGAGCAGTCCACTTAAGGAGGCAGAAAGGGGCGTTTCCCTGCAGGAGGCAGAGCCTCCGCTCCGGAAGGAACCTAATTCTTTAGGAAGTCAGGCAGGATCTGGTGTATCAGCCTAAGACGTCCTCCAGTCGGCGGGATCCTTCCACACGTTCGAATCCTCGACGCGCAGAACGGTCCACGGGCAGTCCAAGGAAACAGGCAGCAAACCCAGCAAACAGTACTCGTGTTGTACTTGGCAGTTATATTAGGAGAAGGCGTTTACAATGGCAAGATAGCAGTAAACTTATAAGCATACAGGTAGGTGAAGTCAAGCAGGGTGGTTGTAGGACAAATGATTGAATCTAAATGGTTGACAGGACAAATGGTCGACACCAAAAGGTCGACAGGTCAAATGATCGAATTTTGTTTGTTTTTTTCACTTTTTTATTTTTTTGGGGGGGGTCCCCCCAACCCCCTTTTTTTTTGCTTAAAACCTAAACGAAAACCTAAAAAATATATATATAACTAAAAAAAAATGTGATCATTTGACCTGTCGACCAAATTGTGTCGACCTTTTGATTGTCGACCCTTTGTCTGTCGACCATTTGACTAGACACCAAGCAGGGTTTTACTAGTTTTCTGATTGGTAGTTTACGAGGATTCTAGAAACGAAGACAGATGGTGCAGGAGGCAATATAGTCCTTGACATCTCTTTTCATATGAGGCCACCAAAAAAAAACGATGGATCAATTCATAAGTGGTGCCATTCCCACGATGTCCGGCTGTTTTGTGGTCATGGCAGAGATGGAGTATCTGTTTCCTTAAAGCCATCGATTGATGTACAATTGATCTGAATGGTAACAGTTATTTTTCTTGAACCAGTTGATACTGTTGTATTTCCTATGGAGTGACGACTTTACTGTGTTTTCCGACTTCTTGTAATAGGAAGGACACAAAGAAAATAAAGGTGGTTTGAGGCAACATCTTTTCGTGTTTAGTTGGGATTCAGTGTTCGTATGCATATGTGATAATGCATCTGCAATCTGATTGTTGGTTCCTGAGATGTAGGTAATAACCATGTCATAAGAAGAAAATAAATGTGCCACCGAGCCTGATGTGGATTATGGCATTCAAAGTTCTGGAGAGATTTTAGGTTTCTGTGGTCTGTTCGCACTAGGATAGGATGTTGTGCCCTAATAACAGATGTCTTCTCTCTTGGCAAGCCTTTTTCATGGCCAATAGTTCTTTTTCTAATACAGTGTAATTACATTCAGATGGAGTGAGGGTTTTTGACATGTAAGCGACAGAATTTTCAATACCGTTGGAAGATGTCTGTTTAAGCACTCCACCTATCACAGAATTCAGATTCATCTGTCTCCAGTCTAAACAGTCGGTTTTGATCCGGTAGTCTCAGGATAGGAGCCATTGAAAAGGCGGTTTTGAGTGTCTCAAAGGCATGTTGTGTGGTTTCGTTCCAACAGTATTTCTTGCCTTTTTTCAGTAATGTTGTTAGAGGTTTGATTACTGAAGAAAGATTTGGGATGAATTTGCAATAGAAATTAGAAAAACCTAGAAATCTTTGTATTTCTTTGACGTTATGAGGAGATTTCCAATTGGCGATAGCCTTAACTTTTCTGGGATCCATAGCGGCTCCTTCAGCAGACAGAATATAGCCAAAGTAAGGTATACTGGGCTGATGAAAAGAGCACTTTTCAAGTTTGGCAAATAGATGGTGTTTTTGCAGTCTTCTCAAGACCTCTGCCACATGTTTGACGTGTTCTTGTGGGTCCTTTGAAAACATGAGTATATCATCCAGATAGACTATCAGGGAGTGCAGGGAGTGCAATAGAAGGTCTGAGAATATGTGGTCAATGAAGCGTTGAAAGACAGAGGGAGCCTTAGCTAATCGGAATGGCATTACGCGGTACTCGTGAAAGGTGGTATTCCATTCGTCTCCATGTTTGATTAGGATGAGGTGGTATGCACCTCTTAGATCTAATTTCGTGAATATGTTTGAACCCCTTACTGCTTCCAGAATGTCCTGGATTTAAAGGTAGAAGGTATCGATCTTTGCGAGTCACCTTATTCAGCCCCCTGTAATCGATACAAGGCCTCAATTCCTTGCAATCCTTTTTTGGGATAAAAAACAAGGAGGCTCTTGCCGGGCTCTTGGATTCAGTGATGAGTCCATGTTGAAGATTGGCTTGGAGATATTCCTTGAGTGCCTCTTTTTCCAGTCCTGAGAGAGTGTACATCCTTCCAAAGGGCACTTGTTCCTCAGGGAGTAAGTCGATGGAACAATCATAATGTCGGTGGGGAGGTAGTTCTTTAAATTCTTCATTGGAAAACACTTCTTGGAATTCTAAATAACATTCTGGTAGCAGGTTGAGATTGGAGACCATGGAAGTATCGGATGGATTACCTTCTTGTGGAGAGGAAGCGAATAAGCCAACTGCTCCTTCCGACAGGCAGTTTGTCAAACAATGCTCCGAACCTAGAAAAAGGGTACCTGCAGTCCAGTTTATGAAGGGATTATATTTGACTAACCAGGGAATGCCCAATATCAGAGGATAATGTGCTGCCTTAATCAGATCAAAAACAATGTTCTCTTGTTGAGAATGGACCTTCAAGAGGATTTCCACTCTGTTTTCTTTGATGGGTCCAGATAGAAGCGGGGTTCCATCAACTCCTTTTACTGGAACAGCTACATCTTTGGTTGTTCTGGGAATCTGATTTTGTGTAGCCCATTCAGAGTCCATAAAGACTCTGGCTGCTCCACAATCAATAAGAACTGGTACCCCGGTAAGGCTCTTGCCATGCAGTACTAAAGTGACTGGGAGTACCACCATATTTTGTCTTGTCAGAAGGCAATCTAGGGAACTCCTAATTCGGTATCTGTTCAAGGTCCCTTTCTTGGAGGGGTATCAGCGTTTCCTGAACGTCTTGGGGGAACTAGAGTGCACTCAGTTAAGACATGCTTATCTGATCCACAATACAAACAAAGACCTTGTGTCTTACGTCTAAGTCTTTCCTCTGGAGTCAGAGGTCCTCTTGTTGTTCCTAATTGCATGGGTTCTCCTTCTTCTATACCTCGAGGAGGTCTATCAGGACGATTTGGAGGAGGAGGTAGACGATTCCGTGATTTGCATTTCTCTTGGTTTCTCTCCTGTATGCGGAAATCCATCTGTAGTACGAGTGAAACCATTTCAGCTAGGTTCGGTGGTCGTGGAACACGAGATATTTCATCTCTGAATTCCTCACATGAATTTCTGTGGACGATGGCAACTAGGGCATCATCAGACCATGCTGTTTCTGTAGCTAATTGTTTGAATTGGGTTATTTCGGAGAGGATCTCAGTGTTACCTTGTCGTAGATCTAGCAACTGTTCTTGAGCAGTGACTACTAACTCTCTTCTACCAAACATAGGCTGTATGCTATTTGTGAACCCAGCTACAGAATCCATCAGCTGGTTGTTTGTAGTAACAATGGGTGTAGCCCAGGCAAAAGCATTGCCAGACATGTTGGTTATCATGTAACAGACATTTGCTCTGTCTGTAGGAAAGAAGGTGGGGTTCAGTGTAAACTGTACCGTAGAGGAGTCCAAATATTCATTAAGTTTCTTAGGGTTTCCATCAAATTTCCCCATGGGTAAGGGTCCAGGAGGTAATTCTGTTCATGAGGTTACCAGTTGCCGCAAAACTTGGTTTTCATTCTTCAAGGTCTGCACCTCGGTATTCAAAATTTGGACCGCGGAAATCAGCTGCTGAACTTGCTGTTCCATCTTTTAGGCATTGCTATCTATCACAATTAATAGACAGTGTCCTGGTATAGTACTCACGTAACTTCAAAAACACAGGGTCGATGCTGTCGAATTCCTCTTGAAGAATATGGGATGTCTCCATCAAGTCACAAAAGAGACCAATGATTGGGCTCTTAGTGACCGGAGGGCGGCATCCACGGGAAACCCTCCGGGGAAGAAAATCTGTAGTTCAAATGCCGCAGTTAATTCATCCTGGATCAAATACTCTGTGAAGCAGAAGGTGTCGGTGTTGTAATCCTCCCGAGAAGCAGAGTTCCTTGACGGTAGGGATGTATGCAGCAAAAAGGGGTTATGAATGTTCAGAGGTAGACAGTATAGGAGCGCGATGCACAGAACTTCCAGGATAAGTCAGAAAGGCAGAAGCAAGGGGGGGGCGCTGTTGCACACGACGAAGATGGCCACCTGAAGGGAGAGCTCCAGCCCGTAACATATCCTATTATAAAATGTATCCTGTTCGGGGCCACCTACACGCCAATATACATCTGTAATCAGCGGTGGAGAGCTTGCGGCATCACTCCACCGATTTTCATGTAGAAACGCCGGTTCAATCCTGAGATATCGGACTGGAAACTTACACCGTGAACGTGGCGGCGGTGTACCCGGACCCCGGTTCCAGGAGAAATCACGCGACGGCAGGAGGCGTTGGCTCGTCTGCAGGCCGGAAGGGGGAGGAGCCGCGCTGCACGCCTTTTCTGAGTTGCCGGTGAATATACCCTGCTGGCCCTCGGTCCTCTTCCTGGGTGTACACCGTACGCCTGGCCCGGACGGAACATTGCTCTCCCCAGCGGGGTACTGCCCCGTGGATTGATCCTTGACTGACCACCGGGTGGGACCTTATCGACGGCGGCGGGCCGGTTGCGCTCGCTCGTTGGGGCCTACTGACAACATCATAAGGTGGGTGCCCTGTCGTGGTTCCTCCCGGGTCGCCCTGGTGCTTTTCTCTTTACATATACCCATAAGCGGTGTACGCCACACATCTAAGTGCCAGCAATTGCTAACCACTGCCTACCTCTGGGCACCGGAACGTGGGTAGACGCAACCCAACAGACTTAATACATGGGCCGCAGCGAGAAGAAAAGTATGGGCCCCAAGAAAACTGGTCCGATGGACTGCTTTGCCAGCTCCCAGCCACATGGGCCTGCCGAGACACCCGCTGAGCCCTCGGGCAGCCAGCCGGAGTCTCCAATGGATGTGAGAGTGGACAAACTATTATCGATTGTCCAAAGTGGATTCCTGGCAGTTAACAGCAAACTGGACGACATAGGGGCCACGATCAGCTCTCTGAAGGCAAGGGTTGATAAGGAAAGTGCACGCACTACGGAGGCGGAGAACAGAATCGGAGTTAACGAGGACTCGATAGCACAACACACCCGCGATATCACCCAGTTGAAAGGAGACCTGCAGAAAACCCTGAACAAGTGCGGAGACTTGGAATCTCGCTCCAGGAGAAACAATATCTGCCTGGTCGGAGTAGCTGAATCCTTCGGTAAGGGTTCCATGGAGCGCCAGGTGGAAATCCTCCTGAAATCCCTCCTGGGCCCCGATGCTTTCTCCGATCATTTCCTTGTGGAGCGGGCCCATCGCACCCTGGCCCCCCCTCCTAAGCCTGGAGCACCGCCCCGCATGATCATTGCCCGTCTCCTGAATTATAGAGATAGAGATGCTATCCTGAGACTTTCCAGAGAAAAAGGATCCCTGCATTATGAGGAAAACAGGATACACATATATCCGGATTTTTCGACCAATATGCAAACGCTGAGGAGATCCTATGAACCGGTCAAGAGACAGATGAGATTACGCCAGATCCCATATGCACTTGTCTTCCAGAGGACCATGCTGGCTGATGGGGACTTGCTCTTCACTGCCTTATCACAAGTTCAATAACCTGTTGACGGCGAGGTGGCCCTGTCCCCCATATGTTGTTGTAGGGTTGTGAGCCCGCCCCATGGTGTTCGGTCACGTGAGTACAGCTCACACCCCCAGGAGACTTCCCAAGTTATGGTTGATGGGATACATCATCGGGTTGGGGTTGATGATGCGGGTGGGGGTTGGAGGGGGAAACGGCTAAAAGTTTGTCCTGGTGTTCTGCCAGGCATGGTTGAGGATGTTACAAAGTTAAAATCAGGGGACTATTTTCCAGCAGGACTCTTCCAATACTTGAGACAACGGCGCCATACTTGGCAAATGCCCCCTTCGATAGGCAACTATGGCGCAGGCTAAAGGTGGGTTGATCATTCGACTACTTTCTTGGAGCATTCGGGGTCTCAACAATTCAGTCAAGGCAAGGAAAATTGCTGCATACATTACACGCCATGATCCCCACATCCTTCTGATACAGGAAACGCATGCGATGGGGAGTATCAACAACAAATTCCTCCCACAATGGGGTCCTCATAGGTACTTTACAGAGTATTCAACACAATCCAGGGGAGTCCTGACGCTCATACACCCCAAGCTATGCTTCAGGTATCTTTCTAGTAAAATAGACGTGTTGGTATGGGGGGAGGTGGCGGGACAGCAAATTCTATTAATACATACGGTCCTAATATTGATGACCAGCTATTTTATCGCGCTATCCTTGATATGCTGTCCACATCGGTAGAGGCGCAAATAATATGGGGCGGGGATTTCAATATGATTCTTGATCACTCCCTGGATCGCTCATCTACCTCCCCCAGGGCCCCGTCCAAAGCGGCTCTTGCTGTTAGACAGATGATGGAACAGACCAACATAATTGATGCATGGCGCACGTTGTATCCACTTGAGAAGAAATTCACTTTCTACTCATCTGTTCATGACTCCCACTCCCTTATAGATTACTGGTCTATTAGCTCGTCCCTCTCTGCAGCGATCGATGACTGTGCAATACACCCCCGCACGCTTTTAGACCACTCGCCGATAACACTGGACATCAGCCTGGGTGACTCCCCACCTCCGGCTAAAAGGTGGAGAATGCCCTCTGCGATACTTAGAGACCCCAATATCTGTGAGGCATTACATATTGAAATCGAGGAATTTCTGGAGTTGAACAAGGGTTCTGTCAGCACCTATGCTACCCTATGGGAGGGATTCAAGGTTTGGGTCCGGGGTACTATACTGGGTAAATCCACAGGTATGCTGAAAGCGGTGAGGAGGGAACTGGGTGTGGCTGAAGCCACAATAGACACATTACAGACGGAATATAGCGCCACATTGAACAAGGAAACCCTATCTAAGATGCACACTTCCCTCAAGGAATTCAATGAACTAGCCAATAGGGAATTCTTGTACATGGCTGCCCCGGCTAAGGCCCGCAGATACGGGGAGAGCAATAAGGCGGGGAGATTTCTGGCCAACATGCTTAAAACAGACAGCCACTTTAACCCAATCGCTAGCATCCAGAACCCAGCAGGGGCCACGGTCAATAAAGAAAGCGACATCAACACTACTTTTGCTGATTTTTACTCTGCTCTATATTCTGATCACGATGTTAAAACCCGGGAAGACACGTTCAGGTACCTGGACTCCCTTGATCTCCCAGCACTCACTCAAACGAAACGAAACATTTTAGATCAACCCGTGACTATCGAAGAACTCACCGAGGCCATTAAATCTTTATCTGGTGGCCGCGCCCCTGGCTCAGACGGCCTGACTGCCGAACTGTACAAAGAATTTCAGGGTGTATTGGCCCCACTATTACTGAAAGTATGGGAAGAGGCCATGAATTGTGGTATCCTTCCAGACTCGATGCGTGAAGCAGTTATTACGGTCCTTCTGAAGCCACGTAGACCAACACAGGATATGGCCTCCCACAGGCCCCTCTCCCTAATCAACACTGATGCGAAAATCTTCGCTAAAGTACTGACCACCAGACTCCTTCCGTACATGCCTATCCTGGTCCACCCTGATCAAGCTGGCTTCATACCAACCAGATCCACGGCTTTAAACCTGCGACGACTATTTAATGTGCTGGCGCAAATAGACCCAGAGGCGAAAGCAGCCGTAGTGGCCCTCGATGCTGAAAAGGCCTTTGATTCTGTCTCCTGGACATACCTTTTCCTGGTAGTCGAGAGGTTTGGACTTGGACCATATTTTATTAAATGCATTCGGCTGCTATATACCCAACCAGCCGCCAAGGTCCTAACCAATAACACCCTGTCCCCTTCTATCCATCTGCACAGGGGGACCAGACAGGGCTGCCCCTTCTCGCCCATTCTGTTTGCCCTCACTATTGAACCAATGGCGGAATATATTCGTCAACACCACTCGCACAGAGGTCTCAGGATGTCTGGCCATCCCCAAATTATATCTCTGTATGCGGACGATACGCTGTTGTATGTCCGGGACCCACATGAGAATGTTGAACACATTATGGCTGACATACACGAGTTCTCGGAATATTCGGGATATAAAATCAATGTCCCAAAATCTAAAATCTTTCCATTGACCCCTAATACAGGTGACCTATCTTGCATTGCAGGGTTTAAGCCTGCCCCCATGCAGGTGAGATACCTGGGAATAATGGTGGCTAGAGATAGACAGCTGCTGTACTCGCATAATCACGGCGAACTACTTCTCACTCTTTCGACCAAGCTCCACCTATGGGCTAATCTCCCTCTGTCCCTATACAGACGAGTGGCCCTACTTAAAATGGTAGTTCTACCGAAACTCTTGCATCTCTTCAACAACGTTCCGATTTGTCCCGGTAAACCCTTTTTCGCGAAACTTAGATCATTGGCATCTTCCTTTATTTGGAACGGAAAAACTGCTAGGCTGGGGTGGGATAAGATGGTGGAGCCATACTCACATGGCGGTATTGCGGCCCCTGATTTTGAATTGTATTGCATAACAGCACAGGCACAATTTGTAAAGCATTGGTTTGACCCCGAAGACACAGCCCCACACATTCTCCTTGAAAAGCACGCAGTCCGCCCTAATGATATACGATCGGTCCTTTTGAACCCCACTTATAGTAACGACTGCCCTTTTCACCCGGTATACGTCACCACATGAGCATGGTCCAGGGTCTACAAAAGGATTGGTCTGGAAATTCCCTATGACCCAGATATACCCCTGTGGAACTTCTCTAGTGTTTCCCCGACCTTCGACAGGGCCCTTCAGCGAACCTGGGACCTGAATAAACTCTTCAGGTTGCGAGATATGTTCCCCGATGGCACGTTTTGTGAACTTGCAGACTTCACAGAGGCAGTGGGGGGGTCAGCTTAAGCGACTTCAATATTATCATATGAAAACCGCTTTTGCTGCCAAATGGCCTTCCTTCCCGGCAGAACCCCAGGCACATGAATGTATCAGAGCTATGGTGACGACGGACGGTCATGATAAGGGAATCTCGTCGCTATACACCTTGGTGCAAACACACTCCCCCTCACGAAACACTATCAGAGAAACCTGGGAGCGAGATGTGGGTACCCAGATCGATGACGCGAGATGGGCCCGATATTGTCAGCTCACCGAATCGGTCTCCATGAACTCAGGTCTCCGACTGATCCAATTTAAAATCCTGAATCAGTTACATTACTCCCCGGCCAGATTAGCTAAATTTGTGGAGGGTTGCACAGGGACATGTTCGAAATGTGGCGCTCCTGATGCTGGAGCGTATCATATGTACTGGTTGTGCCCTGTTATCGCAAACTTTTGGCAAGAAGTGGCTGAGCTCCTTGAGAAGATAACGGCGATCCCAGCCGCTCTGTCCCCCCTAAAATACCTGCTTGGTGACATTGGAAAGGTGAAGGAAACCACGAGAAGATTATTTAATATCTCATGTGTTATTGCCAAACGCTGCATCCTTAAAGGAAGGGATAAGGGAATCTCGTCGCTATACACCTTGGTGCAAACACACTCCCCCTCACGAAACACTATCAGAGAAACCTGGGAGCGAGATGTGGGTACCCAGATCGATGACGCGAGATGGGCCCGATATTGTCAGCTCACCGAATCGGTCTCCATGAACTCAGGTCTCCGACTGATCCAATTTAAAATCCTGAATCAGTTACATTACTCCCCGGCCAGATTAGCTAAATTTGTGGAGGGTTGCACAGGGACATGTTCGAAATGTGGCGCTCCTGATGCTGGAGCGTATCATATGTACTGGTTGTGCCCTGTTATCGCAAACTTTTGGCAAGAAGTGGCTGAGATCCTTGAGAAGATAACGGCGATCCCAGCCGCTCTGTCCCCCCTAAAATACCTGCTTGGTGACATTGGAAAGGTGAAGGAAACCACGAGAAGATTATTTAATATCTCATGTGTTATTGCCAAACGCTGCATCCTTAAATGTTGGAAATCCACTGCAGGGCCTACCCGGTCCAATTTCGTGAAAGACTTGTGTATGGTGAATGATGATGAGGAACTTTTTGTCATATCAGTTCCGACGCCCTGTCGTCCTAAAGATATATGGTCATTGCTATGTCTGTATTTATGTGATTTGATGTCTGATGCTGATGTAACACCCACCCCGTCACCTTAGGTGACGATACCTGCCGTATTGCCACAGATGTATGTCATTGTCGATATTATGCACATGCTCTACTGCGCTGTTTATGAGAACTGTCTTGCTGTGAACCGTTCCCTTAATAAACAAAGTTTAAAAAAAAAGAAAAGAAAGGCAGAAGCAAGGTAACATACCATGCACCGTAATGACCGCAAGGAAAGGAAAAGATGGAATAAACGGAGAAAGAAAAGGTCGGAGCAAGTCCGGAAAGGTTTAGAATAGCACAATAGAGCGAAGCGTAGTAGCACACAAAGGAGCAGAGTAGCGACACACCTACCCGATGTTCAAGGATTCCAATATAGGTGGCAGTTGCCATCTTGGAAAGAACTAGACCTGTGCTATGGAACAGGAAAAACAGAACCAAAAAGCTGCCATCTTGGTTTGTGTCGAATGAAACTGGGATGGTGTCTTTTCCATTGCATCCACAAGAATCTTTGGGAAGTTCTGATAGCCACAAAACCAGGTGATGGACTGGTAAGTATGGAAATGGTAGGAGGAACAAACGAAGAAATGGGAAGCCAGGCAAGGAAGAGAGGAGGGAGATTAAACAACAATGGAGAAGCCACAAAGCAAGGGAATCACCTGAGTCAGCAGCGGAACACTGGGAGAGGGTGGAGTGATCACTGGTCTCGGACCGCGGCAGCCGCTGTAAGGGAAATGACAAGAGGAGCAATGGGCACAGAGCATACCAAGGGAGAGAGCAAGAGAGTCAATACCGGAGGAGCTGGGACTGAGGGAAATCAAGAGGGTGAACACAAGTGGATAGGATGTACCGAGACTACGAAGCGTCTTGACCAAGCCGGAGCAGGGTTGCAACGCACCTGCGCGATGCACTGTTCCTGTAATAAACATACCGACGGCCAGGTTGGGAGGAGTCGGCCAGGTTGGGAGGAGTCTAGACCGCTAGATGAGGTGCAGGCAAGTGTCGGGAATTCACTGAAGCCTCCACCGTTTCCAAAGTCTCCACGGCTGATTCGTGACACTCTTTCGGGTTGGCGCATTCACGCTGGGTTTCAGAAGAAGAGCATGCTCTAAATTACAAAACTTGTGAGAATTGTAGTTCAGAAGCTGCTACTAAACGTGCATGCAGAGTGGGAACTCTGTTCTAAATCGCACGAGTTTACCACAAGATGAATTATCAGATGAAAGCCCCTGAAACAGATACAAGGACTAGACACCAAAAACTAAAAACCTGAAATAAAATCGAATGAGATAAAAGCAATTAAAAAGAAGATTAAATAAGCTCCTAGAAAGCAAAGTAACTAGCAGCACAATAATAGTTTTCCCGATATTAGAGAGAAACAGGACCACCCTAACCACACACAGAGTGTCTGGGTTTGAAATCATATTGTCTAACCCAGCCATCAACATAGTTAGGTGCCACATTGTAAACACAGCATCATCATTTGTAGCCAAACCCGTTGAATCACAATATCAGGTACATGATTGTGCAGTGCTTGAACGATAACCAGAAGAGAGCAGCAAGGTAAGTGTAGATGCACTTGAAACAGGAGAAGTACTTATGTAGATGGGTCATTAACAATGAATCAGGAGAATTGTCAAAGGCACACAGCAGCAGCAGTGGTAAGACATGTGAAGGGACAAGAGCTAGAATACCATACAGTAATGCAAAAAAGATTACCTTCACATTTCTCAGCACAAGCAGCATAACTCATTGCACTCATAGAAGCACTTGTAGCATCATCGGACAATAACACCATATATACAGATTCAGCTTATGCAACATCCACAGTTCATTCTGGTCTATCAAGATGGAAGAGGAGAGAGTACAGTAGATCAGATGAAATCACTAGTACAGCATGCCGCACTATTAGCAAGATTAATAGATGCACTGAAATGTCCCTTTCATGTAGCAATCGTGAAGTGTGCAGCACACACAAAGGAAAAAAACTAAATTTTGTGTGGGAACGCAGCTGTGGGCGCAGCCTCCAAACAGGCAGTTTATATGCCCTATCCAATGTAAAGCAACATGCCTGTCATAACAGTGCAGAAGGGACAGTTATCAGAACTATACAGCTCAGTGTCCATGGCACACATTGTAAAGTTGCAAGAACAAGCACCAGCTGAGGAGAAAGCATTATGGGCAAAAAAGAGGATGTACATTATCTCCCACAGATATGACATGAAGACAAAACAGCACAAGTAAGGTAGTTATGCATTTGGAATTATTAAACATTGCCTTAGAGAAACTTCACCACCCAAGACACGTACCTAAGCAGCTCATCACTGCTGACATCAGTGAGGACTGGCTTGTACCAAACCTGACAGCGCAAGTGGATACATTTGTGGCCAATTGTACTACTTTCCACATGTTCCACCCTGGATAATTGTTAAAAACATGCAGGGTAACATAGCCCCGCCCATCAGGACCTTTCAAGGAAATCCATATCTATTTCATCGACATGGTGAACAGATGCAATACATTATCGCTATATGATCATGATCGTTAGCCCATTATCCCTATGGATTGAGGCTGGTCCATGTGTGAACATTGATGCAAAATCTGCAGCTACATTTCTGATCAGATCAGAGAGATATTTCCAAGGTGGGGAAATTGCAGTGTCCTGAGGTCCAACAACAGCTCTCATTTTGTAAACAAATTCTTTAATGAGATTACAAAATTACTGGGAGTCAAACACAAGCTCTGCAGAGCTAACCACCCACAAGCCAATGGGAATGTGGAGAGACTGAATTGTTTATTGAAGAATAAACTGGCTAAAGTATGTGCAGCGCTGAAGAAGCGATGGCTTTATTGACTGCCTTTAGCACTGATCAGTTTGCGCAACCAGCTAAGCAAGGACCACGACTTGTCACTGTATGAGGTGGTGACAGGTAGGCGGTTGCACAAGCCGGTTCCTGACAGATGCTCATAAGAACGTGGATATCCTTGGGACAGAGTTTAATGCATACTCCACGATCTGCAAATGTCCAAATGTTTTGTCACATCGGGTAACAACCAAAAGGCCCTGGCGAACTCAAGCAGCACAGACAACACAATCCACACAGCTACGGTCGGGGAACAGAGTCTACACCAGGCAGCACAAATGAACATGGAAACAGCCCAAGATGACAGGTCCACATGAGGTTATCTAAGCCACCCCAGCTGTGGTGAAACTGAAGAACGAAAAAGCGTGGGTGCATCTATCAGACATCCAAAAAGACACAAGCACAGCAACAGAACAAGTAGCAGACACTGGAAGCAGTAATAGCAACCAAAGTTGAGAAGGGTATAGACTATGACATTTTTTCTTAGAAGAGTTTGACCATTTGGACAAACATGAGCTGAGAGGTCGACACAGATTGTAGAGATACAAGTAGAAAAAAGCCAAATAATGAAAACCGCTATATATAGGGATTTGCTGTTTGTTTTCCTCTCTTCTTTCTTATTCTGTAATTAAACTAATGACTGTGGGGATTAGAACAAGAAAAAGTATTGAAAGGTGAAACTGTGAATGTAACAGCACTTGGAGGTAACCTTGTGACCAGACATGAAAGAGAAATTCAAAAAGGAAGAAAATATAAATGTCAATATTATAGATGAACATCACTCTGAAGGAAATAATATCTGGTAAAGGACTATGAAAGAAATAGGCCAGGCCCAGTATAATGACTCATGTTATGTGTGCAGGCTTATCCCGCATGCGGTTGGCACGCCCAGATTGTTCCTACCCAGGGAATTGCTGATGTTAGGGGCACAGTGCTTGGCACATTTAATACTCTGCAAGTTACAAGGGCAATTCCAGGGACACACGGTACAAATAAATCTTGAAGAAACTGACAAAAGCAAATGTAAAGGGAAAAAAGTTCCAGAATATAAGAAGTGTGCATAGAAGCTGGAACAAAAATGCATGAAAGGGGTGAGTAGTGTTCAAAGCAGAGGGAGTGGTGGGGTACACAGAAGATGTCAAAGAATGTAGATGGAAAATGCAGAGAAGTATGGCTATCATATGTCAAAAAGTTAACGAGTTTGCAATAACATGAACAACCAGTTAAAGCACAGCAACTCACTCGATCTTCATTTTGTGTCAGAGGTGAAGGAAGCATACCTGTTGGTCTGAATATAGGATGCAATAAGACTCTTACCATGACATTACAGGAAGGCACAACAACAATAATGGATGTCTTCTGACAGTGCAGAACCAGAGCCTACTTCCATCTACCATCATCGTGGAATGGGATATGTTCCCTGGTGAACCTTCATGCCCCAGTTATGTTAATCCTGGACAAACAGCTTTTGATTCCAAAAGGTAAACCCCAGTCCCCTGCAGTACAAATATAGAACAGTTCACAGATGCTATCACACAGGAAAAGATCAAATGTTAGCACAGAGGCAAATGAAGCCTTGAAGAAAATACCGGCGCAATACCGCCTCTTCACAAAGACAGATATATTCTTTGCATCTTATTTAGCCCCTGGAGTACAGGCATCCACAAATGCCAAATGGCTCCAAATCATCCATTGGGACTTGGTCCAGCTCGCCAATGCCACGGAGCATGACTGTGCGAGAAGAGATGTGCGCGCTCTGAATAATGACATTGCAGAATCGTATGGTACTTGACCTCATCACAACCATGGATGGGTCTGCAAGAAGATCGGAAGTACATGTTGCACATACGTGCCTCCAAATTATCAAGATCATGGGTCTTTGAGTATAGCAATAAGGCTTTCACCATTTGAAAATAGATATAGAAGCGGAAGGAGGAATCAAAAAAGAACAGGACTGGATAACTGATATATACTCCTGGATGCCAAACTGGTTAACTAATGTATGCAGAGTGTTCCTACACATCTTGATCTTTCTAATCTTAATTTGGAGCCTATACAAGTAACAATGGTTTGTTGTTTGTCGCGAGGAAACAGTGTAAAGTTACTTGCAATTAAGGTAGGGGATGCCACTTTTCCTTGGAAAGATGAGAACACCCAAACAGATGGGGTACAGATAAGACAAAAATAAGGATGGTGCGAATAGAGCACCCAATAGGCCCAACAGGAACTACCTTGAATGCTACATAGATCCCACAGCAGATGGAGATTGCAGTTTCTTAGGGTGCAGTCGTTGGGATTATGCAAAAGGGGAGGACATTTGAGAAAAAGTTTGCAAGATATGGGTCCCAAAAGATAAATATGATTGGGCAAGGGAACAGGAACTAAAGGACTAGGAATATATGGGGAAATGTGTGCCAGATGGAACGGGGTTGGGGTGATGTTGGGATGAACGTCCAACGTCCCATATGTGAGAGAAAATATAAACTAAGAAAACCCATCAAACATGAGTCTGAAACCACAAGGAAGGCCAGAGGCCCAGAGAGCATGCACAACATACAAGCACACCCGATATCGCCCTTCGATGTGGGATTGACAGTAGCCAGCAAGACACACACGCATATATTTCGAATATAGTTCATGTAGGGTGATGCAATGATATTTAAAATTTAGGAAAACATTAGGCTTAACCAGACATGCATACACACAATTAAGCAGGACACAGACACAAGGAGGGCTTCAAGTAGTCCTATGAGCATCCACTAGAAACACTAAAAGGTAGCAAAAAGAAGAGACAATATAAATATATCTAGCATCCTTTAGATGTGCAACACATAGAGTAGGCCTCTGAATAAAGGTAGTGTCATAGGCCATTTAGATGTACAAGGCCCCATAAATAGATGGATATTTCAACACAGTAAAATGCATCCAGTCCCAGCTCACATTATAGTGGCGAAGTTCATTCCCAAGCTCCGGATGAGGAGCAGTGACTTAATTAGGTGTTATAATTGTGTGAAAGGCACATGAGGAAGAGTTCAGGAGATTCATAGCGGATAGGCAAGAAGCAGAAGGTCAGCAGGTTCTCAGGCCCAAAGTAAATGAAAAATGTCACACGTAATATGCCTATTCAGTGCTTTAGAAACAAGCAAGACGAAGGTCACAGCTGCAAAGAATAAGAACTGAGCAGAAGAGTGCACGAGACAAGTTGGTCAGGGAGACAACTGTGACAAATCAACTTCTGGGCACCTGTGGTCCAGGGAGATTATCAGTTTCTAAACCATCAATCAGCCCCACACCACTAGTAAACCAGAAGGGATCTAAACAGATTGGAAACATAAGCAAATTATAAACCTCCTTGTCCAATTATGGTAACGTGGACAGAACAGCCGGCTTATCTCCGAAAGGTTGTGGGTCGTTGGTTTGTTGCAACATAGCAAAAATACAATTATTAGCCAATGATAAAATGTACTGTCCAGTTAAGGTTGTATACAAATATCTACTTTATTATTATCATAACAGATAGTTCTGGCAACACTGCAAAAAACGACCCACCCTGAAAAGGAATGCAGAGGACAGACAGTTTCAAAGAAGGAAAAGGGATGCACTCTGGAAACTGGGTAGTCAGTATGGGAAATAATCGCAACAGTTCAGGGTTACTTGGCTTCAGTACAAAGGGAGCAATGGGTCTTAAAATGTCTCTAGGGGCCTTCCAGGAAGGACCAGGGGGACAGAACCACAATGTACCTTGTGCTGTACGTTTTCTTTGTGCTCAACAGCGTCAAGTCAGCTTCAGTGCACTTTCCAGGATTCTGCAACAGAGTTCAAGACAGGAGCCAGCTGTGGGTTTCAGTTGGCAAGACAGTTCAGAGAGTAAAGCTGGACAGATGGCTGCAGGCTAGCCTACATGGCGGAAAAAAGGGTCAGGTATTCTTGTCTCAGTGCTGGTCAGCCGTTTTGAAACACTGGTCGAGATGTCTTGGATGTCTTAACGTGACTGTGGCGTAACAACGGTCAGTGTTGCAGTCGGTTGCAGCTCGAGGAACTCAGCTGGCTCAAAAATGTCCTTTAAGGTGGACATTGATAGATTCTTGTCGAGGCACTTCTCCCCGCTTCTTCAATAGGCGTGTGTCATCCTTTAATGTGGACGGCCCATAGCTGAGGAGTGTGTTGCAGGCAGCTGCCTTGTCCTTGGTTTCGGGTTCAGAGACCTTCTGGCACTTCCCACTTACGAAGCTTGATGCAGAGCCTAGCAGAGCACACTGTGTGCTGGTTGGGTACCAGTTCTGGAGAGACTACAGGGTCAGGATTCGGTATTGCCCTTTGTTCCCTGGGAGATGTTAGGGGAGGTATCTTGCCCCCCTCTTTAGATGGCCTTGCCATCTTTCACTGCCGGAAGATGTAAGGCAGAGTGTACATTCAGCAAGGTTCCAATGATGAGTTCTTTGTGCTACTCCTTGCTAAGTCTTCAGATGATCTGCCAAAAGAGGGGCTAAACCCTCTTTTAAAGCCAAATGGGCCACAGTGATTGGTAGTCTAAGCCTACCTTAATTAACCAATCCTGAGGTCCCTACTAAAAATCTCCTGTTTGTGAGGTCATAACCAGAGTGCTTTGCAACAGGAAAGGTAAAGGGGTGAAAACATGTGATACGAAGTCCAGCCCATCTTCTTGTCCGTTGTGGATCAAAAGGTCTCTCTGCTTAATGGGGCTATCTGTGGTTCCTGATTAAAGCAGCAGGTCTCCCTTGAAGCTGCAGCAAGGCCAGACTCTCTGGCTCCTGCAAAACACATTCTCGTAACTTATGAATGGGGTCCTCCTGTTGGGTGGACTACAGTAAACATGCGGTGCCAGACACTACCATTGATACTGAGCGAGGGAGTTGGCTTTAAATTGACACAGTTGCTTATGAAAGGTAGTTGGTTTTTCCTGTCTCCTTTGTTAACCTCTGCAGCCAGTCCCCATGTGGGCCTTTTTGAAGTATACCCTATTTGTATGATAACCGCTGCCACCAGCTACAGGGCTGAACAAAAGAGCAGGGCATGTCCATGGAGCCTTTGATAGTTAATCAGGCTGGCCATGGCAGGGGGCAGGTTTGAGCCTCCCCCTTCTGGAGATGCATTGTGTTCTCCTTCTGTCATATCTCCACTAAATATGACAGTGCGGACTGTGCCTGTAGGCGGTGTCCCCCCAGGGTACATGGGTCTATGTGTTTGTCGTGCTGTGAGCATAGGAAAAGGTGAGTGGATTAGCCCCACACATTTTCCTGAGGTCAGTCTAGCATCATTTGATTTAATTAAACATTTCAAAAAAGCCCAGGTGAGCACACACCCACCGTGTGGATGTCTGAATTCCTCACAAAGACACACAATGCCCCCTGTAGGAACACATCCACCCAGGAGTGGAATCACAAATACCGAACACCGTGAGCCCCCAAACAAGGAAGAGATCACTATACAGGACTAAGAGAAGCCAAGAGGGTCTTGTACATAATAGAGATTATACATTGACTCCAGACAACCCTCGAATTATACATATGCATATGTAATAGGGCATACACTTCCATGCATTCAAAAAAACACTATTTAGATGTGCACATGGTCCCAGAGCAGGAGGCCAAGAAGCACGCCCAATGAAGTAATGAAGACACATCATTTTTACCTTCAGTTGTATTTCAGTTAGTGCAGTTTAATATCATTTCACAGGCTCAGTTGCCTGTTGCGTTTTACTGGTGCCACTTTTTTCAAGTTATGTTTTGCATTCAGCTTGGTTTTAAATTTAATTTTACTTCTTTGCTTAGTTTATTTTATAATGTATTTCTTTCCTTGTAAGAACCGCAGATTGCGGTGTGAGGTTGCCTGGCCTCCCTCGCGCCCTCAAGGCTTGTCCCCTTGGTCGCCTATCTTTTATTTCTCTCCTGCAAGCACCTGGCGAGTCTCTCCTCACTCTCCTTTGGTACTCACAGCGGATTGGCCTATTCTGAGCCTTATGTTACTTAGGATTCCGGCTCACTTTTCATGCCTGCTTGTTGGCAGTCTGCACATTTGGCACCAGGCTCATTTTAACCTTAAGTTTTATTTCAGTTAGTGTTTCATTTAATATCATTTCACAGGTGCCATGCCTTTGGTATTTTACTGACGCTGCTCTTTTCATGTTATGTTTTGCATTCAGCTTGTTTTTAAATTTAATTTTACTTCTTTGCTTAAATTATTTTGTAATTTATTTCCTTTCCTTGTAAAAACCACAGATTGCAGTGCGAGGTTGCCTGGCCTCCCTCACGCCCTCGCAGCTTGTCCCGATCAACGCCTTTTATTGCTCTCCTGCAAGCACCGGCGAGTCTCTCCTCACTCTCTTTTGGTACTCGCAGCGAATTGGCTCCTACACATACATATGCAAATACAGTACAGCCATCATGGCGGAGGTTCAGCGGATGGGGGAAGCAGTTGCGCCTTCCCTGCGCCGAAGTCCCGCCAAAGTCCTTCCCATCTGCGCTCATCCACACTGCAGATGGGCTATGCACTAGGGCTTGTCCCACAGGTTAAAGTTATTACACTTGTGATCAGCTGCTTAAGATCGCCCCTTCGGAAACCATCTTTACGTTTTCATGGTCTTTGACTAGGCCATTGCTTACCGGCGTGAATAGGCTGCCCACGAGGTAAGATGCCTTCTGCTCTACGCACAATCCTTGGCGGCACACAGCTTGGATTGTTTTGATCTTTTGCAGGATGATTCTCCGGATCCTGGGTTCACCAGTGAGCCTTGGCTCAAGGATACCTCTGATCCGGAGGTGTGTCAGGCACTCTGGTGGTGGGATCACATTAATCGATCACATGGATTTTAAATGCTCAGTATTATCCTGTTCCCCCTCTCTGGGTATGCAATACCTTTTTCTTCTTGCTGAGGTCTCTCCTTCTTGCACACTTTTTTTTTCTATTGGAGTATTGCGCCCCAGGCTACGATTCTGCATCTGTGCCTGCTTTTCTGTAAGCCCTTGCCGATGTGAGAATTCATTTTGATTCCGTTATTGTCTTGGGGGATTTTAATCTTCAGTCTAATAAAAACCATGATTTCCTGGCTAATTACCTTTTGACCGCTCTTACAGGTCTGGACTTGTCTCAGTTGGTGACTGGCCCAACCCATTCTCTGGGCAACACGTTGGATCTCATATTTGGCTCTCCGGATTTAGTTACGGTTCACTCAAGTATTCCAGTCATCGGATCATACATTTCTCGATTAAAGTGGCTCCCACCCCCACGGTCACGTCAATTCCTCGCCCTCTATTGCATCGCTGGGGCAACGTTACTAGCGCCAGTATTGCAAAGTGTATTACCGACTCCCTGCCTTCTGACTCTCCCATTGATGTTGCTTCCCTGTCAGCGGCCTTATTGAACACTGCTGATCATCTGGCTCCTTTGCAGCCATCTAATCCTTGTGGTCATCCCATTAAACCTTGGTTCGCTGCATTACTCGCTGACCTGTGGCTGCGGCGGTGTCAGCTAAAGGTAGGTGGCAGCTTGACTATTAATCTCTGGCGCGTTTGGCACTCTGGAGCTATCTATCAGTGGGCTGTCATTGAGGCTAAATACGCCCACTTTTCTGCCCATATCCAGTCCGTGCCCAATGCTCCTAAGCTACTTCTTAAAATGGTGGAGTCTCTCTCTTCTCTTAGCTCAGCTGATAGGGTTATTCCCTCTCATTCTCTATGCTCTTTGCTGTCCATCTTTTTTCAGGATAGAATTACTCTTATTCGACAGAAGATTGTTTGCTCCATGGTTCCGGCCGTAGCGTTGGTCGTTGCCCCCATCTGTGAGCCATCATCATCCTCTTGTTCAGACTTTCGTTTTTTTCAGGGGCTGATATTTTCTCGGCCACTATGCATCTCAAGTCCATCCCTCCCATAGACCCTATCCAAATTGGGCATATTGAAAGAAATCATCCCCCATATTGACTCTCTGGTTTCGTCAGTGGTTAATCTTTCTTTTTCAAACAGCTTTATTCCTTCTTCACTTAAACATGCACTGGTTATCTCCTTGCTAAAGAAACCCAGCTTTGATCTATCTCTTTCTTCTAATTTCCATCCTATTTCACTTCTTTCTTAGTCTGTGAAACCCCTCAAGACCCTTGTCACTCCTCTTCTTTGTTCATTTCGGTTATAGTTTATAGTATCGACTCAAAAGGGTCGAATGACAAAAGGGATGAGTCAATTCGACCGAAAAAAAGGATCGATTTTTTTTAAGCTAAACTAGAGCAACAAAAAAAAAAGATACATTTTAAACAAAAATTCGGTCCTTTTGTTTTTCGGTCGAATGCACTCTCACCTTTGGCATTCGATCATTTTGTTTTCGAAACTTTAACTTTAACTGGACACCGTTCACTTCTTGTTGGATCCTTTTCAGTCTGATTTCAGGCCCAGCCGGGGCACTGAGTCTTTACTAGTGTCGGTGGTCGATGATCTTGCACAGATTGCAGATCAGAGAGGCAACAGAGCCCTGATCAACCTGGATCTCTCTGCTGCTTTCAACGCTGTAGAGCACTTTATTTTGATCCAGAGACTCTCACAGCTGGGTGTCTCCGGATGGGTCCTGGACTGGTTTCTTTCTTTTCTTCCTGATCACTCGCAAACACTTTTCCTATCCCCTTTCACTTCACCCTCTCTTTCTTTCACCTTTGGGTGCCTCAGGTCTTGGCTCTCGCACCTTTTCTTTTTAATGTCTACACTCACCCTCTCTTTCTTTCACCTTTGGGTGCCTCAGGTCTTGGCTCTCGCACCTTTTCTTTTTAATGTCTACACTCACCCTCTTTTCACTCTTATTCACTCGTTTTGGGTGTCAGTGTTATTCTTATGCAGACAACACCCAGATCCTCATGCGGTTGGATCTTGTTCTGCCTGATATGGCTGCCCACTGCCGCTCCTGCCTCTCCACTTTATACTTGGATGGGCCTAAATGGTCTTCGGCTTAATGGCAATAAGGCGGAGGTCCTCCTAGTGGGGACCCTGTCTGATTCCTTGCTGTCGTTGGGTGCTTTTTGGCCTAGTGAGCTTGGCCCCCTGCCATCTCCCGGCTTGATCGTAAAAAACATGGGCTTCAAGTTGCCTGCTTCCGTTTCCCAAGTGAATGCAATTTTCCAAGCCGTCCACCTCAAGCTGCGGGTTCTTCCGAAAGTATTACCCTTCTTCCCGTCATCTCTCTATCCGGTAGTTGTCTCTTCGCCAATTTCAGGGTCGTTGGACTACTGCAATTCCCTCTATTTGGCTCAACTGAACTATCTTGTCCATTGTTTGCAAGTCCTTCAGAACTCTGCGGCCCGTCTGGCCGCTGGGTTTTCATACCTTACCTCTGCTTCTGCTACCCTTAAAGCTCTACACTGGCTGCCAGTCAAGACAACTTCAAGGTCCTTTAAATTGTGCATCAGGCCTTTTATAAAACTGGACTGGAATACCTGGAGCAGAAATTATGTTATGTTCCTGCACGCTCACTACGCTCTGCTTCTAGGCTGTGCATCTCTATCCCTCGGGTCAGGTGCTCCCGAGTAGGGGCTGCTCTTTCTCAGTCTGTGCAGTGCGGCTGTGGAATGCACTCCCCCTTCTCCTTCGTGAACGAACGCTTCCTTGTTTGCTTAGGTGGTCGTTGTCTGCTTCTTTGGCAGCAGGATCCGAAAGGATCATTCCAGGAAAGATACTCGCTCGGAGAAGCCCTTCGTTTACTCACGCGCACGCGCAAAAAGGGGGACACAGTTTCTTGTTATTGACAAAACTTGAGGAAAGAACCTTGGAAAACGTCATGCATGCCATTTTGACTCGGACGAGGAAGTCAGGTGGGCATGTTGCGAGGCACGCTTCATCCTCGTCACAGTACTTAAGAAAAAAAAAATATTTTTTTTTTGCAAAGGTTATAATATACAAATGATTACTCCCATGAAGAAATGAAATTACAGTATATGGATTATACCTTGTTGTGAACATTTGCCTAACTGCAACAGGATATTTAACCTTCTGATGCCACATGCAAGTCGAGTGATTGAGTTCTGAAGTGAAACTCATTTCAGTGGACTTGGAGGAAAGTGTTCATGATGCAGGGAACTAGTATTCAACCGCCAGCCAGTTTTCTTCCAACTCCTGGGCAACCTACGGTGGTTTAGTCCAAATGGAAGGAGTTTTGGTTGAACTACATTCAGACAGTGGAACAAGAAGGACTCACTTCTCGGAAAAAGAAACTTTTATTACTCCATGCATTAGGTCTGGAAGGACAAAGAAAATATAGAGAACTTCCAGAATTAACAGGCGACGAAGCTGGCGATAGTGATGAGCATGATAGAGCCCTGAGACAGTTAGATAAATACTATGCCCCTGAGACTAATGTGGCAATAAATAGGTACAATTTTTACACAAGAGCCCAGAAGGAACAGGAAAACATAGAAGAATATGTTTCGGCTTTGAGATTGTTGGCCCGTACATGCCACTTTGGAAAGGGAATCACCCTTGATGAATTTATTAGAGACCAAATTATAATTCATACAGGAGACACGCTTATTCAGGATAGATTATGGATGGTGGGGAACCCATCTCTACCAGAGACTATTGCCATTGCGAAGAGAAAAGAGCACAGTCAATTGTGTTCTAAAGAGATGAAGAGTAAAAAACAGGAAGCCACTCAGAACATGTTACAGAGCAGTAACAAGAATACACAGGAAGTGGATGAACAAGCACTAGTCAGTGCTGTGCGCAACAGAGAACAAGTTGAGTTTGCAATGAAGAAAGGCAACAGACACAAAGGATCGGAGATCAAAGGAAATTTTTCTAAAGGGAAGTCGTGGACAAAAACTGAAATCAGGGCCCAGAACATGCAGACAGAGACGGCGACAGATGTTTCAGTTGTGGTAGAGTAGGCCATTATGCTTACTCCAGAAACTGTCCTGCAATTGGACAAAAATGTGGAAATTGTGGAATTAAAGGGCATTTTGCAGTCACATGTAGACGCAAAAAGAGGATTTCAGCTATTTAAGAGGAGGAAGAAGAGTCTGATGAAGAGAGAGTATTTGTAATACATGAACCACCGGGAGGAGAGTTTAAATGTCCAAGTTGCGAAATCATTTTAGACAATTGGAAGTTAAAAGTAAAAGTTGATAGTTGTTCACCTTGGACTATAATTACGAGGAAGACTTGGCAAAAATTGGTTGCGGAAGGCCTCAGAAGCAAATTAAAAGCATCAGACACAGAATCCTGGTCGATTCTAAGGGTCGAAGATACACATTGTTGGTTGGTTTTCAAGTATTATTCAATTCAAAGACAGACGTGCTCAAGTGAAAGTATATGTTGCTGAAAAGGGTGTAAACATAATAGGTTGGAGAGACCAAGCAGGCTTAAGAATAAGGCTGGATCCATTTGAAAAAGAGCAAATTTTGATTGTGAACAGCAGCAATGAACAATCTAAGAAAATAGTGTTGAATCCTGGCAATGATCTTCAATCAAGTTTGGGATTGTTAAAAGATTTTGCTCATAAGATACGACTCAAGCGGGGAGCAGAATCAGTAACGCACATGAAAGCCAGACAATACCATTTGTTATTGTTGATAAAGTTGAGCAAGAATTAGTTAATTTAGAATCAGAAGGGGTAATTGAAAGGATTGAATCATCACAATGGGCGAGTCCTATTGTTGTAGCTATAAAGAAAAATGGGAAACCAAGAATGTGCGTGGACTTGAGAGATGTTAATAAGAACATCATCACAAATATATTTCCATTGCCAATAATATCTGAGATGTTAAATTGCATTGGGGATGCAGATACCTTTTCAACGTTAGACTGATCTAGTGCATACCACCAGATATCACTTACAGAAGACTGCAGAGACATAACAGCGTTCATCACACCATATGGCCTTTAGGTACAAGCGGATGCCTTTTGGGTTGGCGTACGCAGCAGCAGTTTTAAAGAGTAATGACTCATGTTCTAAAAGGTTTAGCCGGGACATTAGTATACCAAGATGACATTATTGTTTTTGGTAAAGGTTCTGAAGAACATGATAAAAGATTGGATGAGGTGTTGACAAGATTGAATGCGGTTGGGTTGAAAATTGAGGATAGTAAATGCAAGTTCAAAGTGAAAGAGGTTGAGTATCTAGGTCACATGGTGAATGGGAAGGGGTACAAGCCTAAGTTGGAAGCTATGAAGGCGATTAGAGATTTGCCTAATCCATCCAATAAGGATGAGCTCAGGTCGTTTCTTGGGCTATGTGAGTATTATAATAAATTTGTAAGGAGTTTCACAAGTGTGACAGAACTTTTGAGGAAACTGATGAAAAAAGATACAAAGTTTGAGTGGAGTGAGGAATGCAGTGTAGCAACGGAATGCATAAAAATGAGATTTGTGGAGCTGTAGAGTTGGGAGGGTTTGTTTTTGGTAGACAGACCAAAGTCACTGTGGATGCCAGTGGGAGTGGTCTAGGAGCGGTTCTGTCGCAGATTGCTGATGATGGTAGTGAAAAAACCATAAGTCATGCCTCTAGAGCAATCTCTGATACTGAAAGTAGGTATTCTGTTATCGAAAAAGAATTGTTAGCTTGGGTATGGGCAGTTAATTATTTTAGAAAGTACCTTTGGGGAAGCAGATTCATAATACAGACAGACCATAAACCTTTACTTGAAGTGCTTACTGTGCGTGGGATGTGTAGAGCTTCTTCCAGGTTGGCCAGATTAAGCCTCAAATTGCAAGATTATCATTTTATGGTAAAGTATGTCCCAGGTAAAAGAAATCTTATAGCTGATTATTTAGCTAGGTTGCCTTTGGTAGATGATGATTTGGGCGTTGAGGAAGACTGTGAAGTTGTAGCAACTATTTTTGAAGTGACGTCAAGAGAAACATGGTTAAGTGAACTTGGTAAGGACGAGACATTGCAAAAAGTCATGAGGTATACTAAATCAGGTTGGCCTGAGAAAAGGTTGGTTTGTAATGACTGTATGAAGTTCTGGGAAGTTAGAGATGAATTCTCTATTGAAAATGATTTTTTGGTAAGGGGAGATAAGTTAATTCCTCCGCAAGAGTTGTATAAAGAATTCATTGAAAAGGCTCACCAAGGACATCCAGGTATTACAGGTACAAAGAACAGTGTAAGGGCAAAATATTGGAGGCCTGGTATGGACTTGATGATTGAAATATTTGTTAGGAATTGTTGGCCATGCCAGAATAGTGATAAAAGTTGCAAAAGTTTTAAGTTGGAACCGATCAACATCTCTGAAGCAGATATGCCATGGGACAGGGTAGGTATTACCATAGTGGGCCCTTATGGAAATGTGGCACATGAGAAGACATTTTTGATGGTGATAGTGGACTACTACTCAGGTTGGTTGGAAATCAAGTCTGTTAATAAGATTGACTCTAATGAAGTAATAATATTTTAGTGCAAATATTTAGAAGGGAAGGGTATCCCAAAGTGATCATCAGTGACAATGGGGCACAATTGAGAAGTAGAGAGGTGAAGGAGTTTGCTAAACGTTCTGGAATTGTTGGGAGATTTTCTGCACTGCATCATCTGCAAACCAATGGATTGGTGGAAAGATGCAATAGAGTCATTGTAGAGACAGTAGAACTAGCATTGAGGAATAATATGTTTGTCGAAGAGGCACTTAAGGAAAAGTTGTGGAGTGTGAGAGTGTCTGTCAGAACATACACGGGTAAATCGCCATTTGAAATGATGAGAGGGAGAGTACCTAACACTTTACTCAACCCCGTGTGGGTGAATTATAGAAAGAAAAAAGGGTGTGTTAGGGAGGGGGGGAGGTGTGTATGGACCAAAGTGGGTTAAAAATCTCACCTGGTGACTTAGTTAGAATCAAATTGGGACGCAATGTGAGGAAGGGTGAGTCTAAGTATAGCGGTCCAGTTGAAGTTATTGAAGTGTTTAAAAGAGCTGTTAGAGTTCGAGGAGGATCTATTTAGAATTTGGACAGGGTTAGTAAGTAGAGGTGGAGTGGTGGTGGTAGAGGTGGTGGTAGATTGGTGAATCAGTTGGAGAAGAGATTTAATACGAGAGTTTGTGAGCTGTTTGAGGATGATGTTCGCTCACAAAATGGCATGATGAATGAGGAACAAGGAAATGAAATGGGAGAGTTAAATGTACATCGAGAGATCGACTCTGAAGTTGTTAATGATGATAGAATTGTTCGACGTTCAAGACTCAGGAGATTACCTAATTGGTTGAAAGACTATGGGCCTCATCACGACTTTGGCGGTAACCCTTAAATCCGGCGGTCGCGCTATTACTGCCGGATTTAAGGGTCCGCCAAATCAGGACTTCGGCGGATTTCGCCCTAGCTCTGAGCTGGGGGGAAATCCGCCGAAAATGTTCCCCATTGAGCCCAATGGGGAATGGTGCATTCCCGAATGGGCTCAATGGGGAATGGGGAATTACATTACCGCCGAACTCGTGATCCAGCACTATTAGCGCCGGGGAGTCCGGCGTTAGGGCTAATACTGCCGGCAGTAATACCGCCGGCATTACCGCCAAAGTCGTGATCAGGCCCTATGTCATGGACAGTTGAAAAGGAGACTCATTTTTGGGTCCAAAGTTTTCTTTTGATTCACAGTTTGATTTATACTGATGATATTCTTGTTAACATTTGGTTTTGTTTAATTTGTTTTTCCTCTTCATGTTGTTTTATTTTTATAAAGGGGGTTGATGTTGTATTTACATATTCTTTGTACAGCTTTCTTTATTACGTTGTCTAGGCACCCAGTCCTGCGTATGCGTGAAATGGAATGTTTGTTGTTAAAGCGGTGTTTGGATTCGGAAGAACGGAAGTTGGCAGAGAGAGGGATGAGTGGATGGAGCGAGTGAAGGCAGGACAGGGCACCGGGTTATGTATTCACAATAAATAAACTTGGGTATGCGCTCACATCTTTTCGGTATCCAGCTGCATACTTCAATGTGACATATCCTTTTTTTGTTGTCACAATTCTATTGGCTAATTTGGATGGAAGCAACCATCCCTAGGACATCCGAAGGGCCATAGCCAATCAGCAATCAAGTTGTATATGAACCATTTTACCCCGTCAACTATATAATCAAAGCTGTGTGAAACTAGATGACCCCATCATGAGATAATTGTCAAGAGGTAGTCATTAGAATGGTCACGAGGGTTAGGACAGGCCAATAGGGTTAGGTATTGTATAGAATCGCCTATAGAGCAACCAAGACTGTTCAATCAACGAAGGTGAATGTGATTGTACATGCCTTTTGAAACTTTGTCTAAAACTACTGCACTCCTCATTTTATAAGCCGCCATGTAATGATGTAATGTTGAATGATTTGTGGATTATTCCCAGCTTTTGTGGGGTGAAGCAAAAAGGTCCACTTGAACAATTGATATTGAGACTGTCCCACGATGATTCTGGGAACAGTCGTTTAGAAACGTCCACCACATACCCATGTCCTAGTACTGCACGGAAAGTTGCAGAGATGGGCCCAGGGGCGTCAACCAACCAAATTACTGATTATACATAGAAGCCGTAGTGGCCATGTTTTCGTCCTATTTCTGCCTGCATACTTCCACCGCACTCAACGTTTGCCAATTCTTTCTCAGTACTATTGGACCACTCTGTCTATGCCAGTTACTTTAATTCTTTCACTATTCCATTTCCAACACGCCCTGCTGGGAGGTCGCTCCGACCACCCATGTTGTAAAGACCCAATTAGAATGCCTACACCTCATTTCCCCCAACCCTTGCACACACTGTGACACCAGTTCCAGTGTCACGTGTCCTCTGAAAAATGCAGCCTCGTGTGTTACGTTTCTGCAGGTAATGAAGCTCGTGTCCATGCCTTTTTAACCCGCCGTCTCCAACAGCCCCGGTCCTTACCTCTGCAGGACTGACATGGCCTGTGTGAGCTCCACAAAGACGATGAGGAGCAGTGAGACCAACCGCATCGTGCTGTCCACGCCTTCTGTTCCCCCATGGACAGACCGCCATCGACTGATTACTCGCAAGGTTTATACGAGTCCTTTTCCCTGCTGGTCTGAGAACTCTTTTCTAGAGTTGCTATGTTCACTGCTAAGTGACGTCATAGACGCCACTGACATCACCTTAGCTCCAATTCAGACCGGGGTCCAGAAATCAATGGCGATGCCCTGGTAAACAATCTTCCTGGTGGAGAGGAGGCGAGAACGATGGGTGAGTGGGCAAAGGGTGCGATGGGTGTTTAAACGTGGACAGTAACCAGAACAAGCAGTGAGCAGAAAAGTAGAAGCCCCTCTAAGCCCATTAATAATTGGTGTAGCCGAGCATGCAGAGTGGAAACGCTTGTAAAGGCGCTAGGCAGTTCAAGGGGGAGAGGAAGAGAAAACCCTGCCTAAATAGGGTAAGCAACCTGTAAAAGATTACTGCAACAGGGGGGGGGGGCTGCATCGCGTGTATGAAAGCGTTCATAACTGAGGGTGTGATCCTGGGCAAAATCGAAAACGGAACCAGTAATAACAAAGGCTCACAAATTCAGAGCTGGTGCCTCCTGCAAGTTACATACGTTAGTGGCCGCAACATAAACACCGTACAGTTCTTTACACAAAGTACAAACAAAACGTTTTTGTTTTACCCCTCATTGGCGATTTCTTATATTAATCAAACATGCACAGTCCGAATTAAAATCCTTCACACAAATATGCTCTTGTTCTCGTAACAACACCTGGGCTTTGTGCCCTTCTAGCAAATTGATGCGTCGACGTTATTGGCTTTCACTTACTCAGATGGAGTAATAACCCATAACTGGCATCAGCAGCAATTCCTTGCGTAAAACACAGGTGGGAGACCTGCAATGGCGAGCTAACCCTCATGGGACTAGCACATGACATTTTATCCCCTCTGATATTAATGAACATGAAACAAGAACTCAGTCTAAAACTTTGAACAGACATTTGCAGTAGCTTTTGAAAAACGAATGGAGCTCCTGTAGTAATGAGGCCAGGCCGCAAATCTGTAAAATAGTAAGAGTTATTGGCAAGCGTGAGAATGCAACACCAGGGGCCAGATTACAGAAACTTTGTACTGGTGCAAGTGTGCACGGTATTAGCACTAGGACGATTCGAAAACCTTTGCAGTTTGGCATGGCGTAAGCACCAGGGCAAACTTTGGCCAGTTGCAAAAAGGCATTTTTTTCTTTTTTTTTTTTTGCACAAGACTTTTGCCATAGTTTTTGTTAGGAAACAATTCTCAGACATGTACTAATTCCCTTCTACCTTACAGACCCACAGCTCTTTTTGCTGGACTTTAGGATTTTTAATTTCTAACCTGGAGAGTGAGACCTTTTTCCCACTCTTTCATGTATTTTTCTGTGATTTGGACTCTGTGTTTCTTTTCACTTTGGAGTCTGACAAACTCCATAGGCATCATCTTTACATTGTGACACACAGCACCTTCAGTGCACTGGCTCAGGGAAGTCTCTTAGATTTCCCAAAGGTTAAATACCTTCTCTGGGTGAAACTACTGTTTCCAAAAGCAGTGAAGTGAAATTGACTTGACTTTACTCACATTGTGAAACTTTCTAGACCAAGCACACACTGGGCCTCATCACGAGTTGGGCAGTAACGCCGGCAGCTAAGAGCGCCGGATGACGGGTTTGGCGGTAATGGAATTCCCCATTCCCCACTGAGCCCATACGGGAATGCCCCATTCCCCATTGGGCTCAATGGGGAACTTTTCACGCTCTTACCGCTGGTGGATTTCCCGCCGGCGGTAATAGCGCAAATTTTCGGCGAATTTCCCCCCAGCTCGGAGCTGGGGAGAAATCCACCAAAGCCCTGATTTGGTGGACCCTTAAATCTGGCGGTAATAGCGCGACCGCCGGATTTAAGGGTTACCGCCAAACTCGTGATGAGGCCCACTATTTTAACATAGGGTACTGGAGGGGTTACTTAGTATCCCTTAAGTCTAGTTTCTCATGTAACATTTTTTAATGTTACCCTTTCTAAAACGAATGGCTGGTGGCAGTGATTTATTTTTTCCTACCATTATGTGTTTTTACCGCAGGCTGCAATTGCAGATGCAGTAAAGCACCCATCGGTGCCTATTTTGTCAAAATGGCCCGGTCTTCTTTTTTTGCCATTTCTTGTTGGAAAAGTCCATCTTGATATTTACTCTGTGCGCCAAACCAGGTTTGGTCCCTTTGTTCATTTTGTCTTTGGCAGGATTCACGAGTGAAGCCCGCCTCTGGCTCCAGTATGTTTGGCAGGGGCAAGAAGTGAGTGAGGTGCCAGAAACTCCCTGTGCTTAATCCCCTTGGTTACAGGAATGGACCCAAAGGTGATTGGCTGGCTGTCCTTGGAGGACAGAAACCCTGCTGTGTGATTGACAGCCAGGCTGCGAAGGAATGGGAGAAACCTGCATAAAAGGTGAGGCTTTTGGCTTGGAAGGCAGAGTCGACCACTGGACGAAGGAATCCGAAGAAGAACTTGGAAGAGACACTTACTGCAACACCTGGACCATTGGATTGCCCGGTGAACCCCTGCTGCATTGCTGAAGCTCTGAATTCACCTCGACTAGAGAAGCCCTGCAACAGCATACTTCTCCCCTTGGGTTGGTGGGACCAATCAACCCCAAAGCGAGCTCGTCTGGACATCCTCTCGGAGCTGGCTGTACTTCCACTGCTGCTGCAGGAACCGATTGCCAGGGAGAGGAACACCAGAATTGAGGGTCTCGTTTTTAAGTTGGACCCGAGCTCCAGGAAGATCCTCCGGACTCCCATGAAGCACGACAGACCAAGCCTGAGCCACCTCAACAGAGTGCTGGACCCCAGTTGTGAGGAACGTCCATAAAGGTATCTGAGAACCGCAGTGGTGCTGTTCGCAAGAGCCATGAGGAGCTGAAACGTGAAGTGCCACTGATCTGGAGTTTGCCCATTGCTGCAGCCGAGCTTCCATTCATAGTGCAGGAGTCCCCAGGTGTCTTCCCTCTTGTCCCCATGACTGAGACCCAGGAACAACAGGATCTGCAGACCTACACAGGAACAGAAGCCAGCTGGAACCACTTTCTTCTAGCCAAAGGTACTGTAAAACTAAGGGGACTTACCTCTGTAGCCTGGCTAGTTCTCAGTTGAGACTTGTCTTGGTTGCCTTTGCAGAGTTGCTTGCAGCTTTGCCCCTCACAAGCCTCCCATCCTGTGGCCCTACAGTGATTTCATTGTATACAAAAAAACCTCTAAAAAAATGTGCAAGACTTTTTACCTACCTACACGAAGTGCTTCAGCTCACCTAGACTTTTGCTTAACTAACATTGGCTGTCCTGGCTCCCTGAAAGACTCTTCTTACCTCTGACTTTGTGCTTTACCTTTCCCACAGGAAATGGTTAATTTACTTTGCATTGTAGGGTTCAAAAGGTAGTTACCTGCTTAAGAATATCTGTTAACCATTGTTTTATTCCCTCATCTTTCTCTTTTGACACTACCCTCAGTATTGCTCTAAATGTGTCAGTGATATATCAATGTCCAGTGTCCTAAGTCACCTCAGGGTGTATGTAGCATGTGCCTGTGTGCCATCCCAAATGGGTATCTACTGATTTAAAGAAACAGTGAGTGTTTTACATATATTTGCTCCCTTCTCACGAAGGCTTATTCAACTGACTGTTAAATTAATGAATAAGTGTTTAATCAAGAAACCTTGAAAGTAAGTGTTTATTTGGATACATGTCACTGTGAATCTAGGTAAAAAAAAATGTGAATCTATGTAAAAAACCTACAACTCACATTGGACCCTCTGGAGATAAGCATGGCTGCTCAGTCACTCTACCAACTTGTGTAGTACATGCTTATACCAAAGTTTGGGTTAACCATAGCCAAGAGCACAAGGCTGGTGCAGTCTCCCACACAGTACTGCATACAATCTTGCCTAACAGTGCTTATAACGTGTCAAACTGCACTTGTTGCGGTGACAAGATTTTGATGAGGCGGAGCTCCCCGCAGGGGGACAGACAATAACAGAGGCTAGAGGAGAAGATTCAACAGTGAGTTTATTGAGGAGAAAAAGTGTTCCCTGCAAGGGAGCCGCATCATCTGCTTGCCGAGTCCCTGGGCAACTGCTGGCTGCTGTTCCGCACGCAGCGCGTCACAGAGGAACATTCAAAGGATGCAACTCGCTGCTTGAGGGACAGCAGCCCAGGGACCCCCCCTGCCCCCCCAAGTCATATTCATCGGGTGCGGCACAGAGCACATAAGGTTTAAGTTACTTACCTGTAACTATTGTTCTCCAGGATGGGTCTGGCATGGATTCACATGCTCATGAATATTGCCCGTCATCATGCTGGGAATCCTCGGTAAAAGAAAAAACTGTTTCACTTTCACTTACCAATTGTATTTCTCCTTTAAACCAGTCACTGTCTTCTGGGTCATACTTCCCCATCCAATGACAGTCCTCTCCATAAGCCCCTCCTTTGGCAGCCATCTTCAGATTTGGCAAGCACGTAAAGTGGTAGTACGACCAAGAAGAGCCATAGAGGCGTCGTAGGAAGGGTTCCCATGTGAATCCATGCCAGACCCATGCTGGAGAACAATAGCTACTGGTAAGTAACTTAAACCTTCTCCAGCATGGGGTCTAGCATGGATTCACATGCTCATGAATAATGAATACATAGCAGTACCACATTACACAACCAAGGGAGTTGTCAAGGCTCAACAAAGCAATTACACTTACCCCTGGTACAGATTCACCTCAAGCAAACAGATTGCGTAGCACTGCTTGGCCGGCTCTGGACTCCTCCCTGGAATCCCTGTCGACACAGTAGAATTTCGTGAAGGTGTGCGTGGATCACCATGTAGCAGCACCGCAGATGTCGAGCAGGAGCACACCAGACAGGAACGCCCTTGACAGTGCGTGATGCAGCCACAGAACCATCTTGAAATGGAAGCCTTGGAAAAGGCCTTACCATGGTTCACAGGACCAAAGTTCACGAACAGTTGTGAAATCCTCCGAAAACTCTTTGTGCGTGTCACGTAGAACTTCAGGGCATGAGCAATGTCCAGCGAGTGCAAGGCCCTTTCTGCCAGCGACAAAGGTTTCGGGGAAAAAGCAGGTAACACCAAAGGCTCATTGAGGTGGAATTCTGACGGAACCTTCGACATGAAGGAGGGTTGCGCACACAGCACCACCCTCGATTCGTGGAAACTCAGTTATGGTTTCTTGCAGGATAGGGCCTGGATCTCACCTACCCTTCTGGCAGAGGTGATGGCCACAAGGAAAGATGTTTTCCACAAGAGAAACTTGAGTGGGGCCTAATGCAGAGACTCAAAGGGAGGCCACATAGGCCTTGCAAGAACCACATTGAGTTCCTACGCCAGGGCAGGAGCCTTCACTGGCAGGAAAGATCAGAAAAGTCCTTTTAGAAACTCTTGATGAGTCGGTGGGACCAAAGGGAAGATCTTCATGGTGATCTGGTGTAGCGGGAGATAGCCGCCAGATGTACCTTGATGGAGGCATGTGCCAGTCCGGCCTTGCCCAAAGATAGCAAGTACAGCAGGATCTGTGGGGCCATGACCCTCAAAGGGGTAACCTTCTGAGACCGGCACCATGTAGCAAAATGCTTCCACTTGTCACCGTAGCACTTCAAGGCCGACGATGCCCTGGCTTTGGCGAGGGCCTCCCTGCAGCCCACTGGCAACTCATATCCTCCAAACTCTAGGGCTGTAGGAGCCAAGCCCTCAGGTTCACTGATCCTAGCTCGTGATGCAGGATTGTGCCTGTTCTCTGGTGAGAAGATCAAGAACCACTGGCAGCTTGACTGGAGCTGACATCAACAGTCTGTGGGTACCAAATCTTCCACAGCCATGCCAGGGCGATGAGTATCATCCTGCATTGACATTGTCTTAGTGTGTTAATGACCCGTAGCAGGAGAGGGAATGGAGGAAACGCGTACAGTAACAGCCCTTCCCACGGCAAGGAGAACATGCCCCGCAGGCTCCTCAGTTAGTGGAATCTGTGGGCAAACCTCTGGCAGTTCAAGTTTGCCGCCGTCTCAAGTAGATTGATCTGGGGCCTGCCCCACTTGACGAAGAACCAGTTCACCTGACCCTGCCGAAGTTCCCACTTGTGGTAGGAGCGCAATTACCTGCTGAAGGAGTCTGCAATGGTGTTCTTGACTCCCACCAGGTGAAGAGGGACAAGGAACATCCCTTGCCCGACGGCCCAGCACCACAAGACCTGCGCTTCTTTGGAGAGCACTGGGGATCAGGTGCCCCCCTGTTTCCAGATGTAGAACATGGTGGTGGTGTTGTCCATGAAGATCCTCACCACCTTGCCCTTAAAAGATGTAAGGAATGACTTGAGGGCCCATAACACAGCCCATAGCTCCAGGATGTTGACATGGAGATCCTTCTCCTCCGGCAGCCACAGGCCTCTGGCATGTAACTGTCTGGTGTGGTCTCCCCAGCCTTCCAGGAAAGCGTCTGTGGTGACTGTCTTGTTGTTGAGAAGCTTCCGGGCACCTGTATCCGGCGAGCGTCCAGGAACTCCTGAAGGAGTCACATTTGCAACCTGCAGAGCCGGATGAGATAGATGCAGGACGGCAGCATGCCGAGTAACGACTTGATGGCCAGCACCATGGTGGTCTTCATCGATGACAGCCCCTGCACCTTCCCTTCAAAGGCTGCTGCTCTCTCTTCCGAGGGCAATATCAGGCAATATCAGGCAAGACACTGTATTGAGTCGGGCGCCTAAGAACAGCGCATTCTGTGATGTTAAGCAGGACTTCGGAAAGTTGATGGAGAATCCCAAATCCGTCAGTAGCTGGATGGTCATCTTCGTTTGTCTGACGGCCTGCTCCTGCAAGCGGGCGCGAATGAGCCAGTCGTCCGGGTACAGGTATAGGTGTATACCCCATAGACATAGATGGGGAGCTACCATGCTAGGTATTTTGTGAACACTCTGGGGGCACACTTCAAGCCAAAAGGTGGAGCCTTGAATTGGTAGTGCTGTCCCTGCACTACGAAATGTAGAAACATCTGATGTTTCTTGTGAATGGGGACGTGGAAGTAGGCGTCCTCCAGGTCCAACAACGTCAAGAAGTCTCCTTTTTCCAGCTGGCCGAGCACGTACTGCAACGTGACCACCCTGAACTTTTGGGACTTCAGCTATTTGTTCAGACGTCGTAGGTCTAGAATGGGCCTCCAGTTCTAGTCTTCTTTTTGACCAGAAAGTACTCCAGACCCCTATCACACTTTTTTTTTTGCAGCATGGCCTGCACCACTTCCAGAAGCTGAGGGACGTGCTGCTCCTGATGGGTAACCGGAGGGATCCGCGGACACCTGCATTGAAACTCTAAGGTGTGTCCCTGGTCGAAAGCGTCCAGCACCCATCTGTCAGTGATCATCTTCTTCCACTCGCTAATGAACTTCACCAGCTGGCCACCTACCGGGGTGCACAAGTGGGGGCCCGACTTCTCTGCCAGTTGTGGATTTGGAGGGCTGCTGATACGAAGTGGTGAAACCTTTTGAAGACCTGCTCGACTTTCCCCTGGAGGAGTGAAAAGAAGAGCGATCCTGCTGGAGAGTTCCCAGGGAATGGGCCGTCTCCGTATCTGCTTTGATGGCCTTGAGAGACTTGTCTGCGACCTTCCCAAATAAATTATCTCCGTCAAAGGGCATGTCCAGCACCTTCGCCTGAACCTCCTGATGAAAATTCGTGGCCTTCATCCAGCTTTTGTGACGAAAGCAGACACTGTTCCCCATCTGCCGGGAACCCGTTGTCTGCGACATCCAATGCTGCTGTGATGGCGTGATCAGACGCTACTTCCCTCTCCTGGAAGAGAGCGCTTGCCTCCGTTCTCTTATCATCAGGGAGGAAGTCCAGAATAGGCCCCATTTTGTACCACAGCTCACTGTCATACCTGGTTAGGATCGCCAGTCCATTGGCTGCTTTGACAGTGGACGCCGCGGTGTAAATCACCTTCCTTCCCAGGGCGTCCATCCTCTTCTACTCGCTGTCCGGAGGGACCGAAGACAACGAGGACGGGTTGGCCAACAGATTCCTCGTGGCCGCCCATTCCACTGAATCTGGTGAGGACTACAATCTCAAGCACTTGGGGGTGGAGTCCGGCCTCCGACACTTCTTCTCCAGCATATCCCATTTGGCTGGAGCCATGCAATGGTTCTTCATGAGGGCCAGGCTCTCTTTCCACACATCGTCTAGAAGGGGCACCTCCATGATCGTCTTCCTCTTGGCCTTGCGCCTCACGTAAGAGAAGCCCTTTTCTTGGTTTCCTCAGACACAAGCTGGAATAGCTCAGAGGCTCTCGAGAAAATGAAGTTGAAGGATCCCACCTCATCCAGTGGGGACACACTATGTGGAGCATTCAAAAGCAGAGACTCACGGTCTGCTGCGACAATATCCTCGTTATCCATCGTTGTAGCCGTACCCGTCCCCATACCCGTGTCTGGGTCTGCTGGGGAAGAATGGGCCCGACGTGGAGGTGGCGGTTGAATTCGAGGCATCGGATTATGCCTCCTCTTCTTCATTGGTGGCTGATTGGGGACCCGGGTGACCACTGGAGTCGGGTCCATGGGCATCCTCCTCTGGATCGCTAACACCAAGTTGTGGAGGTTCGACATAATGTCCAAAGAAATGTCCCTTGGCTGAGCTGGCAGGACCGGAAAACTAGGCCCTGTGCCATCGTTGTCAGAGTTCTCCTCTTCTTCCATGTCCTCCTGGACCATGTTTAAGGACTCCTGGTCATCGTCTTCCATGGACGAGACCTGAATGGCTTGGGCCACGGTCTGAGAGGGCTCTTTCGGGGCCTCCTTTACCCCCCTCTTGTTTCCCCCCTGAGGGTCTTAAACCGGGGCCTGAGCCGGTTTCCCTCCTTCTGGCATGCAATCAGACTTTGCCAAAGTCACTGTGTTGGTATTGTGCCATTGGAGCAGGGATACCTTCTGGGTTGCGGGGACTACCTTTGCAGGGTCAGTGCCCTTAGCTGTCATGGTAGTAGCAGTCGCCAACTCTGTCGCCAACAAAGTTGTGCCTGTGCCAAATGGGCCTGCTTGGGGTATTCAGCCTTCTCCTCCATCCACAGCTTCTTTGACTTTTCCCTCAGTTTAGCCGGGGTGGATGATTTCCTTTTCGAGGAGGAGCTTGATTGCTGGCTGGAATTGGAGGCAGAGGGTGATGTCAATCGTGCCCTATCCACATTGGTACCCACTTGCGCGGCGAAGCTGGTGGACTCGGACTTGCAGTTCTTGGCCTTGTCTTGGGCCCCCACGGATGAGTTCTCCTCAAAGGACTTAGAAATCCACTCCTCGGACCGGCCAATCCCGGGTGAGACATGATCTTGCTTGGAGCACGGGTCAGAGGCCATGGCGTTAAGCCATGCTGCCAGTCTACTTTGCCTGTCCCTCATCTTCTTGATGACCTTCGCGCCTTGAGGGGCACTGAAATTCATCAACAACAGGTCCCCGCTGTCGGTAGATGGAGAAAAGAGCACACAGGCTCCTTTGGAACAAAAAAAAACAACCTTTTTTCCATCGAAAAAGACAAGAAAAAAGTGGAAGTAGCTCAAAAAGCAAACTCGAGGACTCCCAACATTGAAGTGTGTGGTAAACATCTGAAGATGGCTGCCAGAGGAGGGACTATGGAGAGGACTGTCATTGGATGGAGCCAGTATGACCCAGAGGACAGTGATTGGTTTAAAGGAGAAATGCGTGCACCCATGAAAGCCCCTGTAAGTCCCGCTTTGCCGCGGATCGCTTCTCCAGCTGTATTTGGAATTTGGATTGTGCTTTTGTAAACTGCTGCGCTTCACTGCAGCAACAACGGACTGAAAGCCCTAGAAGGTGAAGAACAATACAAGAAAGCATACATACTTTAATTCTTAGTATGTAAACACTCTTACACGTTCTTTTTATTTTTACTTAGGCATTGCACCTTATACACAGTGGGCGTGACTATATAATTGTGCTCGCGCGTGCACCCGTGAAAGCCCCTGTAAGTCCTGCTTTGCCGCTTCGCTGCGGCTGTACGGTGTGGGACATTCTCCTAAATGGGTCATTTTTACTTTGAGCCATTATTCAGGTGATTGTGCTAATTTTGCTTCAGCTAATTATTAACATCTTTTTCCATTTTCATTTATTTATTGCTCATTTTTAAAATAGAGGAGCAGCCTCAAATTGTTGTTATATCTAACCTGCTATGCTGCTAAAAGGTGTGTGATATCATGCCATAAACACCTCTTTTTACATTTTATTGGTTACACTTTATTTAGTACATTTTTTTTCTCCTTTTGCCAAATTATGGCTGACATAACAACTAAACCTTACACCTTGCGCATGGATATGCCTTGCCCTTTACGCCTACGTGTGCTTTGTGACTCTTCAAATAGAGATAGTCCTCTACATATCCAAAATCATCTCACCCTCTTACCAAAGGCCCTCAACCAGATAAACGAGTTGGGAAAAATGTACCCGCTCCAACACTCCGGCTGGTGATATTAGAGGCTTTGGGTTTGGAGCATTGCGCATTAGTCGTTTGATGGCAAAGATGCCGGAACTAACGAACTTAAGCGTATCAAACGTAGAGGCCCAGCCGCTCTCTGTTAACCAAGAATCTTCGGCTACAAAACAACCTTTAATGAGCTCTCCTACAGTATCGGACTCAAATGTTAGTAATAAGGGTTGTAAACAACCATGTAATATTTCATTGTCTGATATTATGATTTTACAAAATGCCCGCACAGGTAATATTGTGCCTTCATCAAACAAGTTTAAAAGTGTTATTAATGCTGCTGATGATGCTGTTATTGATCTTCACTCCTGAAACTCTTGTTTCTCGGCCAGGGAAGATGAACATGATCTCTCTAAACCTCCTGTTTTATTTCGGAATGAAAGTACATCTGAATCTGTGACCTCAATATCATTCATTCCGCCTACACCAAGAAGGCCAGAACGAGACAACTCTTTTACAACCAGAGATGCGCGTTCAAAGAAATCCCCTATGGTAACGTTAGAAGTGATGAACATTGCTATAATGTATCTTGCTAAATTATTTGAAGTTCTCGACTCTAAAGTAAATTCTATTGTTGATAATATCAGAAACAGTGCCAGTTGGCAAAAAACAGTTACTGATTCCTTGGCCCATAAGCAGGTGCTTGATGATAGAGTTGCCTTTTTGTCATTAAACCAGATACCAGAGATTGTCTCCATGCTAAAATTGACAACGGATCAGCGTTGCTCTCAATGCAATCGATGCTCAGTTAACAAAACAACCCAATGCCTAAAGGCTGCTGTTCCCCTTGTAGAGGGTATTATTCGTGAGACATCTGTGGAGACGCTGGTGGCAGCACCTGTGCTGCCATCGATGCCTACTGATGAACTACCTGCAGTCTTTGCTGCCGAGATACCACCTATAGCAGAAAGTGTACAGCCACATAAAGAAGCATACACGATTTTTGCTAAAAATACTAAAAAACAAAAACCTGAACATACAATGAACTTGAATAAATCAAAGAATCAAAAATCTAAACGAGTGGCATCCACTGGCCAAACAAAACAGTTCCTCAAATCACTTTCAAAACAAGCGAGTTGCTCAATATTAGCTTCTAATGCTATAACCAAAAAATACTCTAACCTAGCACAAGAAAAGAAAAGAACCGTAAAAGACGGGGTAAGGGACTCGCAGATAGATTTGAATCACTCTCCATTGGATGAGTTAGTCCAGGCGAAGGAAGAATGTGAAGATGAATCAGAGGATTCTCCTTCTGAGGCTCAGCCGTAGTTCCATCTAAGGCTCTGCCTGAGAATAATTTTGATCACTCTGATCCATCATACACTCGTAAAGAACTTAGGAAAGCCGTGGATGAATATATGCGTCAATTACAAACAGTCCCGGCGGTGTCCGATCCGCTGATGAAACCTACCGCCTCTACTCTGAAAACTCCAGCGCAGAGTATGCAAGTAAGTGACAAACTAATCACCTTGCCGTCTCGATGTGAGGTGAATGCTACAGTCACAAAGAATCTGCCTGTTACACCGGCTATACCGGTACCACAGGTGAATCCACAGGTTGATATTCTATCCTCGATTAAGGATTGTCTGGTGGCATTAACCTTAGAACAGAAGACACTTAAATCTGCCATGAAATCACTTACCTGTAGCTCTAATCATGATTCTTCACCAATTGTTGATCAGAGGGTGAGCTCTAGGAATGTTTCATTTAAATTACCAGAAGTGATTGAGAAATCGAATTCTTTTCTAGAGGTACCACGTAGTAGAAAAGAGACTCCAATAACTCCTGATACTAGAAGCAAAAAGCCCCTTCAACCATACTCAATATTTATTAGCTGCTGCGGTGGCTCCTTTCCAACATATACTGTGAATAGGAAAAGTATTATGGAGATATTTTTTGACATCCCAATGCTGGAAGATCTTGCCTCAGGAGACATTGAGAGGGTTGAATTTCCTGATGAAAAGGTCTTAACTGTCTCTTGTCTGTGGATTAGATCTCGGGTCATTCTTAACATCATTTGATCAGCAAGATCTTCTCTCTTTGATCTGGGATTCAGATTAATTCCTACTACTGGTGAAAGTCCTTTAACTGAGAGCCTAGAACAGCCTGTGAGAGCTGGGAATGCGGAACAAAATGCCACAACTCTCCCAAGGGAAAATGCAATATCTGCAACAAAATTCAATAACTGCTGCTGCTGTAAGAATGCATAACTAGCATTTGATGAATCATGTCCCCTGACACATAAAATCAGAATTTTGAGCTGGAATGCTAGAGGACATAAGCACTTACTGAACAACTTAAACTGCTCACTAATAAACTATGATGTAGTGCTTCTACAAGAAACTTGGTTAATGGTGCCGCCCTCCTGGGATAACCACCACATTCATTTAGTCCCTGCGCTGAAAGGTCAGAAAGGTAGACCAATGTCTGGCTTAGCAATAATTTCTAACATTTCCACCATAACCAATGTAGCTGACTGTCCCTCTCTGAATTCCTTTATGCAATGCTCCATAATTTCGCTGTAGAATATAAAAAATTGCAATTTTCAATCTTCTTTGGAATCCTGCGGCTATTCTAACTACTACTTTTCTTAAGGATCTGAATATAATCATGGAAAACATTGCTGCCACTTCTAACATTGCACATATTATCCTCGCTGGAGACCTGAATATTCATCTATTCATGTCATCTAAAAAAAGAAATTCAGAACGGGTCACTCGGTGGTCTCGTTTTGTGAAAACTTGGGATCTGATAATGTTGAATGGTGCTTTTAAAAATGATATTCCACCCTCGCACACCTGGTCAAGTGGATCACATAAAGCAACCATTGACTATGCTTATGTAGATGGAACACTATTTAGTAAAATCTCAAAGTTTGTTATCTTGCCCTCCACATCTAGTGATCATCTGATGCTGACGATGGAACTCATAGTTCATGCCCAGGGTAAAATACAGTTACGACAACAACAGCTGAAAAATTTGAATGTAAACTCCCAGAAAAATAGATTATATTGGTCTAATCCTGCTTTGGAAGCGTTTGGTATGGACCTAGCAATTGACCATCGTCTCCTTTCAGAGAAGGCACATGTTCCACTAGAATACTATGATAAAATGCATCTATTTGCATCATCCAGCACATCCAGTGGTAAAACATCCAATAACATCCGTCCTACTCATGAGTTTGATCAGTCGGTCAGACATAGAAAGTCTCTATTTCGCAAACAAAAAAGGCAGACTCTGCTTCTTCCGCTAAAATATCCTGACTCTGCCTAATGTAAGCTAAAGACTGATTATAAAAATTGGATACAGGCGTATAAAGCAGAAATATATCAAAAGGATGGTGAGCGGTGGCTTCATGTGGCACAGACCAAAAACACTTCTCAGATCTGGAAGCTAATTAACTCAGGCACAACATGTTTTCAACTATTATCTCAAACTAATGGTGTATCTGAAAAATGTTGGGTGGAATATTTCACAAACATGTATGATCTCCTGCAAAATAGCTGTGACCATATGCCGTTGAGGTCGGTTAACCCTCCTTTCTCTCTCAAATTTGATTGAGATGATGTGCTGTTCTATATAAACAGAGCAAGCTCATCTAGAGCCCCGTGTCCGGATGGTCTGTCAAATTACATTCTAAAACAGAATCCGGATCTATGGGCCAGTATTTTATATACTGTATTCCTTTCCATTCAGATAAAACAAAGCATTCCTCCTTCTTGGTGCAAAGCTGTGATAGTCCCCATCTATAAAAAAAGGGGACCGTACGAATCCAGCGAGCTATCGTCCGATAGCACTCCTTGACGCACCGAGGAAGATTTTTACCAGAATTATTCTAAGAGATCTCAATATTTGGGCCTCTAATGAAAATCAATGAGATCCCTTTCAGACGGGCTTTGTTGCGGACCTAGGTACTGCTATTAATATTACTATGCTTAATGCAATGAAAGCAGCCTACGCAACCAAACATCAACATCTCTACTTGGCCTTTGTCGACTGTCGTGTCGCATTCGACTCTGTGGACCGCCAATTATTACTCAACAAACTGCTGAGCTTTGGCTGCCCACCTTCTCTCATCTCGTTAATAAATTTACTTCACTCTAACACCACGATGCAGGTCAAATTGAACCTGAATGGGCTGCTATCAGAAGTTATTCATACTAAACGCGGCCTTAAACAAGGCTGCATTCTTGCTTCAACCCGATTTAATCTGTTTATTTTTGACCTGGGTGTCGAGTTTCTGAAGGTAATTAACGATGCACCTAAGCTCGGCAAGCAGGCCATCGCATGGCTTTTCTATGCGGATGACCTGGTTCTTATTTCGCAAATGCCAAGTGGACTTCAGACGCTGCTTAACCAGCTTGAATCTTTTGTTGCCAAAAATAACAACACTCAATTTAGAGAAAAAACTCAACCGATGGAACTGAGAAATACTAACTTGAAACATCGAAAACACTATGAATGGTTTTTACAAAATCAAAAATTAGTGTTAGTTAACGAATATAAATATCTTGGGGTTATGTTCAGCAACTCACTCATCAATAAGCCCCAGCAAAGCAGTATAACTGGGAAACTTTCAACTTTAATCTCGCAGGCCAAAATACTTCTGGCCAAGTTTGGTAAATTCTCCTGTGCCTATGTTTTAACCTTTTACCAACAAAAGGTAATTCCCATCATCACCTATGGGGCCGAAACTTGGTTCCCACAAAATCAAGGGTATTGGAACAGAATTGAAGTCCATTTCTGGAAAAAAACACTTAACTTTCTCAACTCTACACCAAATGCTCTTCTGCGATTTGAGTTAGGCACCCTGTCAATAAATATGCAAGTATCCTGGAAAAGATGTTGCCTCTTTCGAAAGTGTCTTTTAGGCCTGGCGGCCAATAATTTGTTGACAATATTGGCAGGCTACCTTTTACATTCTCAACATTTGTTCGCAACAAATTGGATTTACGAATGATATGAGTTAAATATTCTGATGATGTAATTTTTTTGCTTTGTCAATTGTCAACCTGATGATAATTTGAATTTCTGTACTTACGATTCTCTTTTCTCAAAATGTAAATGTGTTTTTTTAAATGCAATGCAAATTATATAATGGAAATTATGTATTTTATATCCTCATTTTAATGAATTATCTATGTAAAAAATATGTTTTGAAAGGTTAATTTAACCAACCAAAATAAAAATAAAAAAAACAATTAAAAAAAATTAAAGGAGAAATACAGTTTGTAAGTGAAAGTGAAACTGATTTTTCCTGTATCGAGGATTCCCAGCCTGACGACGGGGAATATTCATGAACATGGGAATCCATGCCAGACCCCATGCTGGATAAGTAACTATATACACGTGCGGGCGCAGCCGCACCAAGGTGATGCTCTACACACCGCCCCCTCAACTACATATCCTTAGTACAAGTCCTTGAATTTGCTTTGTAATCGTTGCAACCTCGTTTCCCGCCCCAGGGTTGCATCTTGAGCTGACTGTTTACCAACCACTCGCAATCCTCTAGCACCCACAGCATGAGAACTACCATCCACATGCAGATCACTGCTCACAGTTCCTTGCTGGACCCCTACTGGGCCATTTGTTCCTCCACCCTCAGGGCCCTCACTCACTTCTGGTCTCGTACTATTCTTTTCATCCACCCTGGTTTCTTCATCCCTTTCCAAGGTGAGAAACCAGAACTCAATCAAGGGCAACTCTTGGAACATCGCCCCACTTCTTTCCTTTCCCTTGCTCGTGACATCTTGACACTTCACTAGTTGTTTCATACTCCATTTGGTGCCATCGTCCGACAACACCACTGTACCCATAACATTCACCACCTTCTTCAGAGAGGACAAATATGGGTCTCCTGCACCCCTCACTCTGAGGTTCTTTGTCCTGACCCAAGTGTCCACACAAACCAGTTTCCAATCTACACACTTCCTACTGTCAAACCACTTCTTATATTTCTCTGGACACTTCTCTGCTCTGCTAATTAACTTCTCTCTATTCACTTTGACTGGACGGGAGGTTCCGAGCCATTCTGGAGTCAGCTTGTCAATTGGTTTCCACCCCTTGAGCACCACAAAAGGAGTTATTCCCATAGTGGAGTGAGGCGTTGTCCTGTATGCCCAAAGCATGTCTCTAAACAACCGTTTAATGCTCAGTTTGCACATTTTTGCCTGTTGCAGTGTTCCCTTCCCCACTCTATAAACCTTTCCACCATGCTGTTTTGGTGGGGACAATACAACTATTGCAACAGCCTCTTTGTGTCATGATGCACAGCCGCTCTCTTGAGATAGTCAGCCACCAAGTTAGATCCAAACTGTACTCCATTGTCAGCGATCAGCACAGCAGGAAATCCATCTACCCTAAAGATTCTGTCAATCTCATCCTCCTTGACCTTTCTTCTGCTTTCAAAATGGTCAATCACTCCACCCTGATCAATCGACTTTGTGACAACCTGGCCATCATGGATCAGGCTCTGGCATGACTGTCCTCCTTCATTCTTGGACCAACCCTCCCAGGTCCAACCTAGGTCCTTCCTCTCCACCACCACTCTCTCTACATGTAGTGTCCCCCAGGGTTCTATCCTCTCACCCTGGCTCTTCAATGTCTATCTGGCCCCTTTGGCCCACCTGATCTACACCTCCTCCAACTTTCAGTGTTATGCGGATGACACTCTGCTCTCCTTCAGGCTTCCCTCAGTCACCTCGCCTTCCTCACTCTTTCCTGTCTATCCGTGATTCAGGATTGGCGCTCCTCCAACAATCTCTTCCTTAATGTTAATAAGACGAAGATCCTTCTCATTGGGACCCCAGCTCCCGTTTGGGCGCTCTCACTCTGGCTGACCTCCTTGGGCCCTCTACCCTCGCCTTCCTGTGAGGCACAATAAAACGTTGTCATCTTTGACTCCACTCTCTCCTTACAACACGGGCCTTGCACCAAGAAGGCCACTTCCAGCTGCACCTCCTCAGAGGTATTCAACTTTTACTCACTTTCCCCAGAAGCTCACCGTTTCCAGAGCGCTGGTTCTCTCCAGGCTGTACTACTGCAACAGCCTCTTTCTCAATCTGCCTGCCTCTATTCTACGCCCGCTGCAACTAATCCAGAATAGGACTGCAAGACTTATCCTCGGCCTCAAGCCCAGAAACCGCATCTCGCCAGCCCTGAAATCTCGCTACTGGCTCCCGGTGGCTATAAAAATCAAGTTCAAGACCCTCTGCATCATCCACAAGGCTTTCTGGGGCCAGGGCCTGCACAACATCCAACTCTCTCTGGCTAAAACCCTTCCTTCTCAAGCCCTTCGCTCAGCTACATCGAACTCTCTAAGGGTCAGACGTTTCTGCAGACAGAGAGTGGGGGGTAGATCTCTCTCCTCCGCAGGTGCCTCCCTCTGGAACATCCTCCCTTACCTTCTCAGATTTGAGCCAGACCACCTGAGGTTCCAGAAGCAGCTCAATACCCTCATTTTCTCCTCTGGCTTCTCTCTCTCGCTCCCCTGCTAACCTTCCTGCCGGATGCGCTGACTGGTTGCTTGGTACCCTCAAAGTCCCACTGGGTAAAAGGATCCTCTATGACCAGTCCTCCTTGCACTACTTCCTGGCCTACTGCGCACTTAGGGGCTGTAATCTGTAACCTCTGCAGCTCCCCTGCCTACTTGCACTTACCCAGAGCTACACTGCCCTAGTCGCATTTACCCAGGGCCTTACTGGACCTGACCACACTTCCCCCTACCCTCTCCCTTGCACTTCCCTCAAAGCCTCCCCCGCACCTCTCATTGTCGCACTTGCATGATCTGAATGTCACAAGGCCTAGTAAGATAATTTGTCTCGTCTTCCCTCCCTTATCTTGTGGTACCTAGAAACACTTGTGTACAGACGCGTTATAAATGCAAAATCATTACATATCATACCCTGTAAAGCCCTAGAGGCAAACACAACTACACATTCCTTGCTTTCCTGTGCTTGCATCAAGACAGCACCTAGCCCTACAATGCTAGCATCAGTCATAAGAAATGTCTTGCAGCAGGGGTTAAACATGCAAAGTATGGGAGCCCCACAATACTCTTCTTTGTTATGGTGAATGCCCTTTGGCATTCCTCGTCCCAGACAAATTTGACAACTTTTTTCAATAACACTCTTAAAGGAGCACACATAGAGGCAAACGCCAGGATACATCTGAAGTAATACTCCGCCAGCCCCAGGAACGCCCGCAACTCATCCTTGCTCTGGGGCGCGGGGGCACGCAACACAGCATCCACTAAACTCATTTTAGGCCTGATGCCTCTCTTGTCTATGACATGTCCCAAATAAGCCACTTCTGTCAATCCAAATTTGCACTTTTCTTTTTTACAGTTAATCCTGCCCGATGCAAGATGCACAGCACTTCACACACTTTTTTATTTTTTATTGGTTTGGTTGAGAAACTCTACCTTTCAATATAAAACAACATAATTACATTTTACAGTTCACATTAAAATACAATTTTACAATTAGATCAAATCAAAAACTATTCTACTTTTCATTCTTTTCAGATCTATGTTCAATATCATGTATAAATCTACAACAAGAAAACAAATATAAAACATAGCAATTAAGCAACAACATACTCCTAGGTTAAAACAAGCTATCCCATCATAGCATTAAAATAAGATTCTTTAATCGAAACTGGGTCCGATCACATTCATATTATCACTGTAAGATTTTTTATTTATCTCCATAGTGTCCTTGTCAAGATTTAATTCATTCAAGAAATTTACTGTTGCACAGCCGACTGATTTGGAGTACACATGAAATATGTATTTCCAAAGGTCTTTCGCCCCCATGTGTAACTTGTACTCAAATAAAGATTTAAAATATTTGATTCTCATTTTCTCTAGTTTGTCGCATTCTGTAATAATATGCTCCAGAGATTCTTTCTCAATATTACAGAAGCGACACATGTTGGTAGCATTATTAACCTTAGCCCACTTTGCTGTTACTATTCTGGTAGGCCATAAATTCAATCTTAGGCGCAGAAGTCCTGCACGATGCATGACACTGGGCGATTTCAGAAGATAGGCCTCTGTGATGCCATATGCTTTAAGGTCAAAGGGATTTTGATTAAAATGTTTGTACTTATTGCACAATTCCCTGGTCTCTATCCAATCCATCTCCTACATTTTACACTTGGCTTTATCAGGATTTTGAAGAAGCAGGTTATCTGTTATGTCCGCTTCTAGCATGAACTTCTGCGCCTGCATTTTCCATTGCAAAATAAAGGCATCCTTAGATGTTTGTAGGTAATTCGCTAGTTTTGTAACTAAACCATTCCGATGTTCTTCCAAGACGCATTTTTTATATAGCATGCAAATCTTCCATTTGTATGAGGCATTTATAGATGTTAGCCCCAACTCATGCCTTATTATGGCTATAGGTGTAGATGACGGTAGATTTAGCAGGGTTCTCCAATAAAGCCCTTCTTTTTTGCTCCAGAATCTACCGGGTTTAATTGGTTTTGTTTCAGCACCATATAACAGTATTGGCAAGGCTTTCTGTTTGTAGTAAATTAATAGTGGAGCAATGGTAAATTTACAATATTTGCCACTAATAATTTTTGACTGAGCTATCAAACTCTTCCATTTCGATAGTAGGCTGAGCTCATATGGAGTATCATTTGGATTATTGCTGATATTTATGCCTAAGTATAAGTATTCAGATACTGACTCCACTTCCTCGCCATATAGCTTCCATCCCAATTTTTTATCGCGTTGTTTACAATTACCAAATTGAACCTGTTTTAAAAAATATTTATAGTCATTTTGTTATGGTTTGCATAGTTCTCTAAAACACATAACATGTTGCGTTAACCCTTTGGCGTTTTTGATACTAACAGACGGTCATCAGCATACAACAGCGATTTAACCTCTGTCGAGCCCAGCCTTGGTGAGTCAGTTATGAGATTATCAAATTCCTTGCCGATGTCGAGAATAAAGAAGTTAAAGACTGAAGACGCAAGTATACACCCTTGTTTGAGACCCCTAGAACTGCAAATCGGGTCTGTTAACATTCCCTCATTATTCAGTCTGATTTGTAGGGATGTTTGGGAGTGCAGATCAATGATCCACTTGAGTATGTCCCAAGGGCAGTCATTTTTCATCAACTTCATGACAAGGAGTTCCCTTAAAATTGAATCAAATGCGGTTTTAAAATGGACGAAGGCAACATACAAGGGTAAATTCAACCTGGCTTGCTTGGCAATGATCGCATTTATGCATAACAGATTGATGCCTGTGCCTAGACCTTTCGGGAAACCCGTCTGCTATGGATCTCTTAGGTCTTTGCCGTCAAGCCAACAATTAAACTCTCAAAGTACTATGCGGGCAAAGATCTTCCCTGGGCAGTCTGACAGAGCAATGGGCCTATATGATGCTGGATCTAGTCTGTTACCTTTCTTGTATAATGGAATGAGTATAGACTTTCTCCAGGAGTCAGACAGAAGCCTGAAGCGCATCACTTCTCTGAATATATGCATGAGTATATTGGACCACATTTCAGGATTATCTTTAAGCATTTTGTTATTGAGCCCATCAGGACCAGCAGCCCGCGAGTTACTAAGTTTAGAAATATATAACAGTATATCATCCTGTTCAAATATAATTTGATGGTCCCAGTTTTTACTCCAAATGGCAGCCTGACTGTCTATCATGGGAGTTTGAAATATGTGCTGGAAATATGCGCACCAGGTTTCAGCTGAAATAGAGTTTATCTGAACCGAATTTTGGTCTTTATATGTTGCCTCGTTTAGTACGATCCATATTTCAGCAGTCGACTTGGACGCAATTTTCCTTAGCATATACTCACTGTCTCTTTGAAAGCACACGGCTTTCCTTCCTTTTTGCCAGTTTTTATACTTCGTACGGAGTTGTTTAGTTTTCAACACCCTTTCTTCACTTGGAAGATGTTTTATCATGCGTATATGGTGTCTGAGAGCAGATTTTTTGTTTTTCACCTCCATATCAAATGTATGGGTGTGCTTATAGCTATAACCTTAAACAGATTCATTGCATGTCACATATTTTTGCATGGATGACACAATCCCTCCCCGAATTGGAAGACAATTGATTGGCAAAGTTCATCAATGAAGAATTAGACCATTTTGGGCAATTCCTCGCATTATTTGCAATTACGTTAAATAAATAGCACATAATCGATGTGTTTTTCTGATGCAATGCTAAGGCAGACTTCCTCCAAGTGATCAAAAAAACAGTCTGTTGACAAGTGAGCTTTCCCCCAATAGATAATAACTATTAAAATAGAGTAAGCTTCATTAGATAATTTTATGAATTGAATAAAGGGAGTACCAGATTCAAAAGTTGTAACTCTAAACCCTTTTGATTTCATTATCGCTATGTGCAGGCCAGCCATGGGTCTCCCCTAGGCAGGGAGATGGCAGGTTTTATCACTATCTCATTACCATTCCAAATCGGAGTTTCCACCAACCGGGTTTCTTGCAAGACTACAATGTCGAATTCATTCAACTCCGAGCTTCGAGTGTTATTGAAGTGTGTAAAGCCACGTGTATTCCATCATACTAGGTTGGTTTTTTCTTTTGTTATGGATTGTTATGCATGGTCATCCCTTTCCTTTCCACAGTTGTTTTGGCCCCTATTATTAGATCCATAAATGCGAGGCGCCCATTTTTTGACTACCGGTCTTTCAACTCCTATTTCCTGGCTTTCCTCCTTGTAGATATTAAAACCCATAAAATGAAGGGTATTTCTTGCCTCCCACACAATGTCAGCCAGAACAGTTGATCGAAAAGTAATCCTAGACCTTGATAGATCCTAGTCACTAAAAAACTCAACCCTATCAATATCAGACGATGTTAAATTTCTCAACTCCGGTATTTCTTTACAGATGTTGAGGACACAGGATCGATTAAGGTCATATTGTGCATATGGATGTTCTCTACATTCTATGATAAAGCAGTGGTGATTATTTTGCCCCATTATTCTCACCTTTGGGGTATATTCTCTGCCTGAACTTGTGTTTTGATTCCACTGTTCACTCTGCACCATCTTTCCTGTTTCCGACAGGTTCCCCTCAAAGTTGACCGAGGACGGCAAAGTGGTGCAAGAGCCAAGCTTAAATTTCCACGTGTTTTGGTTTACCTGTTCATTGTCCCTTTTGGACTCCTCCATTTGCCTTTCTACAATGTGCTGTTCTATTGTCTTATTTATTTCCTCGCGCATTTGCGCATCAATCCGACTACCCACATCTACCTCGGGTTGCTTGGCAAGGTGAGAGTCACCAGAGGGTTCCTGTGGTTGCACTCTTTCTTTCTCAATCACAGCCTCACTTACAGTCACAAAATCATCTAGAGGATTATAACACATCTCAACAGAGGATTTCCCCTTGTTCTTTACCATTTGCTGATTCAGTTGGTCTCTGCAATCCGTATTCTCCTTTTTTTAGAGGCATCATCTTGTGTGACATTTTTTATTTTTAGAAATCGTCTGGGCTTTGCTCGCATTTTATTAGTCCTTTGCTTTTTAAGGTCTCCAGCTCCTTTATTGGCGGTGTTCTTGCCTGGAGCCTTTTTTACTGGTATAAGGATCATATCGTGTTGGTGTGCCTCTTTGCTTTTGTCATCCTCATTTCTCATAGTGTCGTGACGAGGCAACACAACCCCATGGCTCTCTCCGGTTAGATCAATCCTGATTTTGGGCTCAAGCTCTGGGCCCCCATCTTTGGATTCTTTACCCCTGCCAAAAACGAAATGTTTAAACTGAGGCAGCCCTTTACTTCCGTTATCTTGCAGACTTTCAGTTTGCAACTCAAAATCTCTTACACCGCAATGTCTGAAGATCTCAAACTGAGGGTCACAGGCTCTAGGTTCCCCTACACTTCCTCCCTCGTTAATTTTATTTGTGAGCTTTGTCAGCAATATTGTCTGATAGTTGATCTTTTGGTCCATGGCTTCATATAGTTAGGCCAGAGATAGCAAAGCTGAGTTCATGGCCAGAAAGGTTGAGCTCATGTCTCCCTGTGCTACTGTTTCTTCCATGTGGTTATCATCAGACCCTGGTGACTGGGGTCCCTCTCAAGGTATCTTTACCTGTCTTGGGGTAGGAAGAACAAATGACAAGGAGCTTAGGGAGGCTTCTTTATCAGAAATTGGAGATAAATTAGGGGTTGTTTTGGAGTCTTTATTGGATTTTGGGGGATCACTGATCTCATTTACCGTCTCTAGCAAGGCCCGATTACTTAAGTTTTGCATTCTAATTGGCGATAAATCATCAACCTGCATGAGGTCACCCGTGTTAGAGTGAACAAATACCACTTCTTCCTCACTGGTTGACGCCCCACTCAAATCCATAAAATTAAGAACTTCTTCATCTACTTGTCCAGTTATACGCATATTATGATAGGCTTCCCTTAATCTGTGTTGAGCTTCCACAGTGCATACTATAGGCAGGCTCGCATTGATTGTATCAAGTGTATTACACATCACTGGCATGTTATCATCACAACGTTTACTCTCATTTTCCATCGTCGTGTCCGATATCATGCCCCCACACTTCACATTCTCCACGGTCCGTACATTGTTTTTAATGGCAGCCACTTCCAGGTCAACACGTGTATTTAATTCCTGCAGATTGTCGAGTTTATCATGGTTGACAATTTTGTTTTTCCCAGATCCTATGACCGCCCCCTGACTGTAATATTGGCAAATATCGGATCCTTTAGTTATGGAATGATTTCTAAATGTTTTTGCCGTTTTCCTATCACCCATACGAGTTACAGCATTTTTCTTTTGCTGTTTTGTTTGCGTGACAGGAACGGGAGCCAAATTTGGTGTAATCACATTTACTCCTTCTTTAAATAAGGTCCCATTTATGACTGGCATGCCCGTTTTTAGAGTAAATTACATTGTTTTTCTTTTCTTTTCCTTCCTTATTCTCTCGTACTCTCATCTCTCGACAGGCAATACAGTCAGTGCTGATCAATGGAGACCACAACGTGCAGTATACGCTTCTCTTTTAGCAAAGCAGTGAAATACGTCATTTGCTAAGTCACTTATATCAGTGTATACAAACTTCCCAGAGTGCAAAAATATCCTAGCAATATTAACGTACTTGTTGGATGGGACACCCCACCATGTGTACACTTTGAGCACTGGGAATGAGTACACTTGTTACTTCTTTTCAAACTAAGTGGTAGCAGTTTTACCTTCTTCACACGTTTTATCACAAAATAGACGAGAGTGTATTGAGACAAATATATACAAAACACATGAAAAAATGAGTTAATAAATTGAGACAAGTTAAGAATATACACCAATCAAAAGAAGGGGCCAGAAAATAACCTTCGCCACTCTCGACCTCTCCCGCTAGACAGTGAGACAGCAGTCGCTAAATACACTTGAGCTAAATGCACTTTTGCAAATGCGCACACGCAAATGCGCGTGCACTATACTTAAATAGGATTCTGGGATGTTAAGATCTAGACAAGAGAAAAAACAAGAAAAAGAGTACAATGAGGATCGGCTACGTAGTACTCGTACCAGCGTAATACAGTTCAAAAGTTTTGCGGTTCAAACGTTCGACCACTCACTCCTATTGGACACCGGATGGCACAACAGGCGTCACGTGGTTCAGTCACTCAGAACACGTCCACTGCTTTTCCCAATCCCAGTAAATAGAAGCAGAACTCCACAGCGAGACAGCAGTCGCCAAATACACTTGAGCTAAATGCACTTTTGCAAATGCGCATGCACTATACTTAAATAGGATTCTGGGATGTTAAGATCGCTCACTCCTATTGGACGCCGGATGGCACAACAGGCGTCACGTGGTTCAGTCACTCAGAACACATCCACGGCTTTGCACAATCCCAGTAAATAGAAGCAGAACGCTACAGGGAGACAGCAGTGGCTAAATACACTTGAGCTAAATGCACTTTTGCTTATCTATCATGACACTCAAGATCTATCATGACACTCAAGATCTGGTGCAAACACCATGATATCATCCTTAAAGCATTTGACAAATGCTAATCCCCTAAAAGGTTTCTCCATTACACACTGAAACACAGCAGCAGCTGAGACAAGCCCAAATGGCATCCTCTTAAATCGGTACGCCCCAAAAGGCGTGAAAAAAGAAGTTAGTGCCCTCGAGGGCACGTGCAAAACAATTTGGTGTTATGCATTGGAAAGATCAATGGTTAAAAGATACTTGACACCATGCACCAATGAAATTATTTTTTGCACCTTAGGGAGGCGGTGTCTGTCTACCCAGATGTTGTGCTCGAGGGACCTGAGGTCTACACACATTTGTATGTTGCCGCCCCCCCTTCCGTGCAATGACCACAGCGGACAACCACTCTGCTGCTTCTATGGGTTTGATTACATCATTCTTACAGAGATTGTAGAGTTCAACTTTAACCTTCTCTCGCAACAGCAAGGGTAGAGCACAAACCTTGTTCACAGTGTGTCACCCTTTCTCAACTCTCATGCTGGACTTCCTTTGCATCTTGTACTCATGATGGCCCTGAATCATGCTGTTCCCATCTTCATCTTGTATCCTGGCTTGCGACATTATGTGTTACTACTGACTTCTGCCATTGTATTCACTCTGCCCTCTTGCTTCTCCACTCTTTTGACTGCTAACTCTCTGTTCTCTCCTCCTTTCCCTTCTCTCTTTTCCCATCTCCTCCCCTTACTTTCTTCTGTACACTTAATCTATCAGAATTGTCCCTGTACCTAGTATTATAGCAACCTCGTCTGTCTCCTCTCCCCTCCCCTTACTGGTTTTTTCCTCCCCACACCCCCTCCAACACTATCTGAAATGTCATCAGGCCTAGTATGATAGTCGCTTGTTTTGTTCCTCCCCTACCTTTATGCACCCCTCTCCCTCACCTCTTGTTTTTCTTCGGCTCTACCAGAAATGTGGTCAGGCCTAGTACGGTAGTCGCCTGTCTGCTTCCATTTCCTTCCCGCTCTCCCCCTCCCTTCCTTATCTATGTCTTAGCTCTTGCACTATCTGAAATGTCATCAGGCCGAGTACGATAGTTAATTTCACATCCTTACTGTTCACGGCCTGTAAGAATGTCATTGTATTTTCCCTTGTTCCCTCCCTTGCCTTGAAGCGCTTTGAAACACATTGTGTATAGGCGCTATATAAATAAACTATCATATCATATATAACATTACGGGTTTAGCTACCCTCTTCAAAACAATTCTGTGGCAGAATCCCTTTAAGCACCCCAATCAGTCAGAGAACACATTTGGGAACTGTTGGTACACATCCTGATTTACAAACGTCACTGGTTCTGGAGCATTCAGGTTCAAAAATGATGTGCAGTTCTCTTTGGTGCCTCCAGCTAAGCAGCAACACTCCTTTATCTGCCACATAAAATACACCTCTGATTGCCCCATCTTTGAATGCAATCTCAACGCACTTTGAACCAGCAACTATGATCGGGACGTCTCCATATCCCCTGGGGCATATGTTGGGGGCATCCAAGTCATCTACTGCAATGCCCAAAGTTTCTAGAGCATCCATTCCCACAACGGTCTATTTGGTGCCAGAATCCGCCATCATCTTAAGCACGTGACCATCAACTCTCACTTCATACCATTGGGCATCTACGTCACAGCCACATCAATTCTAACAATAAGTAAATCACTCACTCCCTCCTGAAATAAATGATCTTCCTCCATATATCGCACATCACTGCCAGCCCCGCATACTCTGGCCAAGTGCGTTTTCTTCTTACAATTCCTGCACGCAGCAATTCTAGCAAGACAGCAGGGGCTGGTTGAGAAGCGGCCGTCTTCTCTGCATGCACAGCATGCAAGCTTCACCCTGGCCCCTTGCATGTGAGGTCCTTGCCGTGGACTACTAGGCTTGCTCTGAGCCCTCCTGCATGAAGGGGAGCCTGCGCTCTGAAATTCCTCAATGGCCTGCTCAGTGGAGTAACTTTGCTGAAAATGTTGGGGGAAACATGACATCTGAAGAAAGGTTCGCCAGCCAAATTAATGGGGACAAAATAGTGTGCCATGAAAGTTTGGGGGGGGAACACCCCTGCCCCCCCTAAAATTACACCCATGGGCTTGCTGCTCACAGAGTTCACTTCGCCCTTGGAAGTATTCAGGGGTGCGCAGTAGGTCAAGGATTGCTCTGCTAGCTTGTCCATGGCAATGGCCTGGTCAAGAGAGAGGTCTTTCTTCATCAATAATCGTTCCTGCAGCTTTCTGCTCACAGTGCATATGACAATTTGGTCACGCAGAAGGCTGTCAGCCAGGATACCAAATTCACAATTTTTTATCAACATGCAAAGAGTTGCTACGAATACTCCTACTTTCTCGCCAGGTTGTTGCGCGAGGGGAAAAAATAAATGGCTCTCCATAACAACGTTGACGCACGGACCAAATTGGGCCAGTAGCGCCTGCTCCGTGGCTTGGTAAACATCTGCGGCATCCCCTTGCCCATCACCAATGGGAACTGCAGGCAAGCTCTCAAAGATCCTGCGTCCTTCTAACCCCAGAGAGTTGAGTAGAATGGTGTGTTTCCTTTCCACATCAAACTGCTTCCCCCAATCGCAATGAGGTGTCAACAATTTATTTCCATTGGGTCCAAAAAATGGCTGGCTCAGCAGATGTTGCCAGAAACACAGGCGAGGCCTGTTTGGTTGCTTGCATTAAGTACCTGGTGCGCAATGTTCCAGAAGAAAATGCAGATGAAAGCGGAGAAAGCTGCGACAAGAGGCTTTTAAAATTCTAGTAGTTCTGTTGGCTAAGATTTTTGCAAAGATTTTACTTTCTACGTTTATTAGAGAGATGGGCCGATAATTACCTGGTAATGACGGGTCCTTATCGGGTTTGGGGAATAGAATAAGCAAGGCTTCTGAGAAGGAACCTGAGGATGCTTCTTGGGATATAAAGTAGGAAAATAGATTTTGAAGCTTGGGTATGAGAGATTGAGCTAACCTGTCATAGAATTCTGTGGAAAGGCCATCTGGACCTGGAGCCTTGCTTTTACCCAATCCTTTGATTGCTTTGGAAATCTCTGGAAGAGTAATTACAGAGTCTAAAGAGGATAAATCAGCTTGGGGGTAGGAGGATCTATTAATATTATCAAAAAAGGACGTGATGTTATTATGGGGAATGGAGTTCTCGGGAGTATATAGTTTGGTGTAGAAGTCTCTAAAACAATTTAGTATATCTTTGGGATGGTGATGCACATTGCCTGAAGAGTCTTTGATGTGGGATATGAAAAATTGTTCCTTTTTGGTTTTTAAGTAAGAGGCCAGTGTTTTTCCAGCTTTGTTGGATGTTTGATATATTTTCGTTTTGTATTTAAGAATTGTCCCTGCAGCAATATTTGTGATCTCTTTATTAATTGAGAAGCGTAAAGTCAATACTTTGTGGAGATTGGTAGGGTTGGAAACACTATAGTAGTGTTGTTCGGCTGTAGTTAGCTGAGAATAAAGGTCATCTAAGTGTTGCCATATGATGCTTCCAGGCTCTATGATCTCTTTATTTGTTTGGCTATGAAGAGTATAACTGCCAATTGGAAAGATTCTCGTTCCCTGTGTATAAGAAGCTGGTGGAACAATATATGTCTCACGCAAAAGATGGAAATGTGCATGGCAAACAATCTTAATTCTATACCCAAGTTTAATGCTAAATGGTCATTTTTCATTCGCTATCTGAATCACTTTAATGTAACTACGCACGGAATGTGACATCCTCAAATATCTCATACTCCTTTGATGCTCCCAAGATCTTTACATGTGAATATTGATCCCATCACTCAACTGAATATTTACTGTAATATATGCCAATGTGCCTCTCTTCATTAATATCTACCCCCCCTCTTTTTCCCCCCTCCCTCACATCTCGTGTTTGTCAAATGTCAGTCTTGTGTTTGTCTTCCCCCACTTAAGACATCATAATGCAGAAATCGTTCTAAACTAAGTTTAGCACAACACGGTGCTATGGTTGTTTCGCGTATGTTTTCAATTGTATTGAAAAGTTGTTCTTCAAATGCTTAACTCCTAATTATACACAGAGTACTCAATTAACTGCTTTCTCGGAACACTTTCTTTTACCATTGTTTAACCTATACTATTGTAAAGGTTTCACTGCATTATGTTTATGAAGTTATGACTTTATGATTGTATACTACATACCTTAATAAAAAAAAAATTATCAAAATAAAAAAAAAATTCTAGTAGTTCTAATTCCAATATGAAATACTATCATTCGCCATAAGATGGCGCCAGAAGGCCAGGAATCATTGCCTTGACAGCGCGAAATCCTTCGGACCAGAGCGCGGGATGTCTACTCGTACCCAGGGCTTTCAGTGGGCCGGGGCCAGCTTAGGCTGGGCCCTGGTAATCTCCAGGAATGGCTCCCGAGCCCGGGCCCTGTCGGGGCCCACCATCGACTAGCCCCAGCCATCCGACACCTCAGGCAGCCCGTGTAAGAGGCTGCACGGTTACATGAGCTGCCTGCAGGTGTCAGCACTTTGGTTTATAAAATAGAAAAGGCATGGCCTTTTCGTTTTTCTAAATCGAAGTGCTGACACCTGCAAGCAGCAGGTGTAACCGTGCAGTGCGGGCTGTCTGATGTCTATGTACTCGAAACAGGATGAGGGCTGGACTGCTCAGCTCTCCTTTTGTTTCGAGTAAGTAGTCATCACCCTGACGACTAGTTACTCGGAACAAAATGAGAGATTGGGCCCTCCAGCCCTCCTACTGTTTCAAGTACATAGACACCAGCAGAAACAGTCAGCCCGGTCATTCAAGGCGCCCGTCGTTAAAGCGGGCTCCTTGAATGAACGGACTGCCTGCTGCGTACGAGCTGGAGCACACTGGTATCACACTTTTTGGTGCGCCCAGCCCCTTCTTTTGTTTAAAGGAGGGGCTGGGAGCATCAAAGGTAATAAGGCCAGTGTGCCCCAGCTCCACCTCTTTTACCAGCCGCCCCCCCTGCCCTTAATCGAGGGTGGATCTCGGTAGGGGGCATGTCCTTAGGCTCTACCCCCTAACTAGAGCCCCCCTGGATTTCCAATCCCACTTAAAGCACTGCGTGTACCAATGTGTTGAGGCGGAGCTCCCCCCAGGGGGACAGACAAGGCGAGGATAAAACAGTGAGTTTATTGAGGAGAAAAGTGATCCCTACAAGGGAGCAGCACCATCAGCTTCCTGAGTCCCTGGGGAACTGCTGGCTGCTGTCCCACATGCAGCGCGTCACACAGAAGCATTCAAAGAGGCTCCTGGAACCGGCCACCAGGGGGCGCACGGATGAGGAGCACCTCCGTGTGAGCTCCAGACCGACGGGCCCCAAAAGTGATCTGAGCCCCCACTTTTGACCCCCCCCATGCACAGTGGATCCAACGTGTAGAAAAGATCGGCCCGTGCCTCCCTCTCTCTCTCCGCTACATACGCAGCAGCAAGAGCATAGGCCGCACCACCACGAGCCCCGAGGCACCCAGCCTCTCCCATCATCTCCCGGCGGTGAGCGCAGGTCGCGCTGTGGCTTCCTCTCGGCAGACTCCGTCTTACTGCCTGTCTTGAGGTTCTTGTGGAGCCGCTGGACACCAGGCACGGGCACCCGTGGGTGCAACCCCCGCGCGGCTGTCTGAGCGGCACCAACAACCCCCCCCCCCCCCCCCCCCGGCGCCCTGCCGAGCAGAATCATACCATGGAGAGGGTAAGTGGACCTCTCTCGCCCCCGGACTACATGGAGGTACCGGACGCTGCCCCAAGCTCCATCCTCCTGCAGAGCATTTCCCGCCCGGGGCCCATGACCAGGTGGCGCGGCCCAGCCGCGGAGGAGAGACGCCCCCGCCCTTCACCCCCCACTTTAGGACTGGGCCGGAGACATGGAGGTGGGCGGCGCGCGGGCTGGCTTAGCCCCCTTGCCAAGAGCGCCACCTCCTCCAGCAAGACTTGTCACAGGGGCCCCCAAGGAAGGGCACTCACAAGCGGATCTCTGCCCGCATCCCTGCCTTAGAAGGCCCGGTGTGCCTAAATAAACACAGTATTGGCAACCAAGGGGGAAGATCCCAACGTCCAGTTGAAGTCGTTGCCCCTGCTGTGGCCCTGGTATTTCTTCACAACCCTAGCGCTGGCCTAGGTCAACACCCTATTATACGAACAAGGAACTGACCTCATCCCGACAAAAATATTTTTACACACACTATTACTTCCCGTGTGGTTCTTTACAAAAAGAAGGCTTAAGGCTAATTCGCCTGTATAACAATGAATGTAGAACCCAAATACTCTGGATATCTGATTAGTTTGATATCTCAGGCTACACCGAAGCATCCAGTGTTACTGCCTTGGAGCAAAAAACAATACATAAAGAAAACTGCTGTAATAGCTTAGTGGCTATTTATTAATTTTGCAGTTATTGTCTAACAAGTAAAAATGATCTCCAAAAAGGAGTATTTACCGAAATGACACTTTCAAAAGAATCAGTGACCATTAGTGTGCATAATAAATTACATCAGATAGTTTAAGACATACACTCAGGTGTTGGCAAGGAATGAACATTTTCAAACAAAAACCATCCACAAAATATATAGCTGAATAAACAGTCTATCCAATAATAAATGAGACAAAGGAAGAAAAAAGAAAAACAAAACCCCAACACGTCCTGATTGTATGTGGTAGGGAAAAGCAACCAAATGCGTCCCCCACCAGAGTCTGGTGTATTTGTGGCCACGGCTAGTGAACCAGGTGTCAAGTCCTATGGTTCAGGGACCAAGGTGTTCGTGATTCCAAACCAGTGCCAAAGGTAAGGTCCTCCTGGTAGCTTGGAGGATCAATTGGTGGGAGTTGTATAGAGATCAATCCTAGGTCAACGTCGGTGGTTGTATTCCTGCTGATTTGAAAAATGGGCCGTATAACAATTACGTGTCCAATGTGACGTTTCGGCGGGCAGTGAAGGCTACCTTCATCTGGACCTGGGGATGTCACTCTACGAGGGGAAACAGATCAAAGAAAGAGATCAGAAGAGGGGAGGAAAGAGAGTAAGAGCAAATCACCCCCAACCTCCCACCAATCGGTGCATGCCTAAACATGGCAGAACACGTGGAGCCATAGCAGTTAAAGGGAGGGTTCATAAAAAGAAATGACATAAAGCTGATAAAAAGGTTACCAAAAGAGAAAAATTGGCACCTGCTGGCTGGCACTACCCACCTGGAAAGAAGAGAGGGGGGCGGGGGGTGGACAGGATGCTCCAATGACCAATGTAACCAAGGAGAGAGCCTGTGCAGGATGTGCACGGGTACTGTGTGGAACTGTGGTAGCGTAAAACAAGTTCCTCCGAAAGGGCCCCGAGACCAGTAGAGCGGGGGTGAAATGGAACCCGATGTTTCAAAACTGGAAGGCCTGCCAGGGGGATACAAGGAACAAAAGAGAAAGAGATGAGGCGTAAGAGATCAGAAAAAATCAGAAAAGATCACTATGCTGCATCAGTGCAAGCCAAAAAACAGGCAGCACAGAAGGGTAACACTTACTTTGAACAAGCTATAAGTCATGTCAGAAGCTGGTGTGCGTGTCAATCAATCAAACACAGGGGCAGGTATGAAAGCGGTGTAGACCCTGTGGGCAAGTAGATCACTCCAGGGTCAGCACCAGAATGTAGCTGGAACTCCTGCAACAGGGGCAGAGATAAACATTATTTTTGATTTTAAATTTTTAATTTTTAATTATTAGACGCCCACGTGAATGGGCTGGAAACTGAAGCAATGGTGTCCTGCTCAGAAAAAATGATGAGAATAGTGCAGGGACAGAAAGGTGCAGGGGGCAGAAAAGGTACCCGGCACAAGAAAATGGAAGTGAATGCACTGCAGGTGTGGGCAGATGACTGCTGACGTCCTCTGAGGGGTGATTTAGGTAAACATGCAGGGCATCTCCAAAGTGTAGTCTCCCCATAGCAAGTCAATAAAATCAATAGAAGGGTCGGGGCCCAACCAGATAGATCACACAAAATGCCCATGCAAAGGACAAGCCACATGGGAAGTATGGCTAGGGGCATGCAGTGTGGAAAATCAAATTGCGAGCAAGTCAGCGTGCCCGAACGGAGAAAGGGACTAGGGGCCCAGAGGCTCGTGCTGTGTCAAGAGTAGATAGGCACAGCAGCCATAATAGTGGAAGCAGAGAAACCCCATCAAGGAAGGGGGAGCAAAGATAACAAAGACTCAGCCCCAGGAGCATGAGACCTACCCGTCTCAAGTCGGCGTAGCGAGTGAAGCAATCACTGAGGGGAAATGTCGGCGATGAGTGCCAGTCCGCGTCCCGAGCCGTAAGTGAGCAGTGCAAGGATCGAGACACTGCTAAAATGCCGGAGCGTGCGTGGAGCGCTAGAAGTGAGGAGACCACACCTGCGCGGATACGGAGACACTAATCCCGTGGGGGCTGGCGTAAGCACCAAAGGCTCGTAAGACGTGCAACAGTGCGCATGGCAGGAACCAGCACTCGTCGGGCCATGCAAGCCAAACCCGAAATAAGAATGGGGCAGCTAACGGGAGCGTGCCTGTAGAGCAAGTGGTGGCTGCAATGTAAAGCCAAAGGGGATCGCCAAAGACAGAGAGGTGATGTGCACTCATCTGGGTGCATAGAGCTAGTGAGTGCCCAAACAAGCAGGATACGTCAAAAAACTGAATGTACAAGGCCCCAAGGGGTTGGTGCAACCTATTGGACACCTATAGGGTGACGGGAAGGGATCCTGAAACAGAATAACCGAGAGGCCCAATGTGAGAGGGACCGAAAAGGAATGATGTAGCTGTGTGTGTTGGTTCATGACGAACCAAGTGACAGGCATGGCACACTTAAAATTGGCACACTGAATGTCAAGGAACTTAATTCTCCCACCAAAAGATCACTAGTGTCCAGAGAGTTTAAGAGGGTGAGGCTAGATATACTTTTTCTACAGGAAACTCGATCCAGCAAAGGAGAAAAGAGGAAGGTCATATACACCAAACTAGGTTCCGAATACTGGGATCCAGGCCCACTCAAGAAAGCTCGAGTTGGCATTTTAGTCAACAAATCTATCCGCTTCGAACTCTTGAAGTCCTGCACTGATGTAAGTGGTAGAGCGCTTGTACTAGTCGGCAAGATACAGGGCACCATCATCACCCTTGTGTCCATATATGCACCCAATACCGGACAGTCCAGGTTCCTATAACAAACAGTCCCCAAAGTTATGAATGAAGCAGAAGGCAAAGTGATCATAGGAGGTGACCTTAACTCGTGGATGGACCCAGACCAGGACAGGCAAGTGGGCAACCCACTTACACCCCCCCCCCAATCGAGCTCCGGATGCTCACAGGTCGCGGACATGCTGGACGCCTACAACCTCAAGGATGCATGGAGATATATGAACCCTGACCGAATGGGCTTCACATTCTATTCGACACTGCATGCTATGTTCTCTAGAATTGACTATTTATACCCAACATCAGATCTCACCGGGGCAATGTCCGAATCCAGTATATCTCCCGTAACATGGTCAGACCACGACATGGTCACGGTCACCATTGACCAGATGGCTCTCCCCAAGAGGAGCGCTAAATGGCGATGCAACAAGACCCTCTTTAAATATCCGATCTTTCGGGAACAGCTTGACCAGGGCATCACCCAATACTTTGAACAAAACAATACAGCCGTAACCTCTGTAAATACAGTATGGGAGGCCGGCAAAGCCACTTGGAGGGGAATACTCATTAAAGAGGGGGCATCGAAGAAAAGAGAATGCCAACTAATAGAGAATAGACTCCTAAAAGAAATCACCTGACTCGATCTCGTTGCCCAATCTTCGCACCCTGACAGAACGCAAAAAATCAAGCAAGCCAACGACAAGAGGGAGGAACTGCGGCAATTAGAAACTGATAGCATTGTGTGCAAACTCCAATGTCTTAAGCAAAAGCAATATCAACATGGAGACAAGGCAGGTGCTTTGCTTGCTGCAAGACTCCGCAGGCAACGAAGAGAGAGATGGGTCCCAACGATACACTTTTTCACTGCATCTGCCGAGGTGAGTGCATCGACCCACCAGACCCCACTAGGCCTTGCCATTGCCTAACTTTCCCAGTAATTTACAGCCCCCAGCCCCATTGCACGACCTCTTCCTCCCGGACCCCTCTTCCTGGTTCTTTCCCCTCTCCCCGCCTCCCATCGTGCCCACCGCGCCCTGATTGGTGTTCTGCCCATGTTGCTTGTGGGCCGCCGGCCCCCACTCGCTCCCGCTTCCCTCCTTTCACTGCGTCTGCCGAGGTGAGTGCATCGACCCACCAGACCCCACTAGGCCTTGCCATTGCCTAACTTTCCCAGTAATTTACAGCCCCCAGCCCCGTTGCGTGCCCTCTGCCTCCCGGATCCCTCTTTCTGGTTCTCTCCCCTCTCCCCGCCTCCCATCCCACCCACCGTGCCCCGATTGGTGTTCTGCCCGTGTTGCTTGGAGGCCTACCGGCCCGCACTAGCTCCCGCTTCCTTCCTTTCACTGCGTCTGCCGAGATGAGTGCATCGACCCACCAGACCCCAGTAGGCCTTGCCATTGCCTAATTTTCCTAGTAATTTACAGCCCCCAGCCCCGTTGCGCGCCCTCTGCCTCCCGGACCCCTCTTCCTGGTTCTTTCCCCTCTCCCCACCTCCCATCCCGCCCACCGTGCCCTGATTGGTGTTCTACCCGTGTTGCTTGGAGGCCTACCGGCCCACACTAGCTCCCGCTTCCCTCCTTTCACTGCGTCTGCCGAGGTGAGTGCATCGACCCGCCAGGCCTTGCCATTGCCTAACTTTCCCAGTAATTTACAGCCCCCAGCCCTGTTGCGCGCCCTCTGCCTCCCGGACCCCTCTTCCTGGTTCTTTCCCCTCTCCCCGCCTCCCATCCCACCCACCGTGCCCTGATTGGTGTTCTGCCTGTGTTGTCCCTCCCCCGCCATGCCCCGAAGCGTCCCTTTCTTGCGGCTCCCCTTCCCTACCTACTCCCACCTCCCTGCCCACCCCCTTACCCTATTGGTCCAACAAGGCTCTTAAACCACCTTCCCAAGGCAGTCCTCGCTAAGGACCCCGAGGCAAAGGATGGCTACACGAAGTGTCTGCAGGTGTCCGCGGGGGGAGCAAAAGAAGCAAACAGACACCAACTAAACTAAGTGTGGCATGGGTGGGGAGTAGAGCAATTACTCAACTCCAGAAAGCCCTGGCCACTCTACCTTACCTCTCCTGAACGCATACTGCCATAAATTCACACCATGCATTCCTACAGAGATTTGTCATCTCCAGCCTAACTCCATTACTAGCCTGACTGTAAATGTTGTAATACATTACGCACTCACACTAGCCAATGTTATTTAGCACCATATCGATAGAGAAATGTCATAATTAGCCTGCATCTCCTTTGGACAGGTGTAACAATGTTAGCATATACCACACTTAGCTGGAATTCTCAATACAGCCTGCGCCGCATCTAGACAGGATTATGAATGCTAGCATGTACCACACTTCGCTGGAATTCTCAAACTTAGCCTGTGCCACATCTAGATAGAAATGTGAATATTAGTATGTACTACACTTAGATTGAATTCCCAATTTTAGCTTGCGTCGCATCTAGATAGAAATGTGATTGTTAGCATATGCCACACTTAGATGGAATTCTCAAGCTTAGCCCGCGTCACACCTAGACAGAAATGTGATTGTTAGCATATGCCATACTTAGAGGTCTGCGCTAATAGCACGCCCTAGTTGAATTTAGAGGTGTGCCCAATATCCTCTCTGGGTAAAGTTGAATTTAGAACTGCACCCAATAGCCTCTCTGTGTAAAGTTGAATTTAGAAATGCGCCTAATAGCGTGCCCAACTTGAATCTAGAACTCTGCCTAATAGCCTCTCTGTGTAAAGTTGACTTTAGAAGTGTGCCCAATAGCGTGCCCTGGTGGAATTTAGAAGTGTGCCCAATAGCGTGCCCTGGTGGAATTTAGAAGTGCGCCTAATAGCGTGCCCTGTATGAATTGAGAAGTGTGCCTAATATCCTCTGTGTGTAAACTTGAATTTAGAAGTGTGCCTAATATCGTGCCCTAGTTGAATTTAGAAGTGTGCCTAATAGCGTGCCCTAGTTGAATTTGGAAGTGCACCTAATAGCGTGCCCTGGTTGAATTTGAAGTGTGCCTAATGTCTCTCTGTGTAAAGTTGAATTTGGAAGCGTGTCAAATAGTGTGCCCTGGTCGAATCTAGAAGTGTGCCTAATAACGTGCCCTGGTTGAATTTGGAAGTGTGCCTAATATCATCTGTGTGTGCCTAATAACGTGCCCTGGTTGAATTTAGAAGTGTGCCTAAGTATCCTCTGTGTGCCTAATAGCGATAGCGTGCCCGTGCGAAAATCGCATTTAGAAGCGTGCCCAATAGCCGCTGACTGAAAATTGTATTTAGAAATGTGCCCAATAGTCTCCTGTGAAAATCAAATTTAGAAGTGTGCCCAATAGCCCCTCTGTGAATTTAGAAGTGTGCCCTGTAACACCTCTGTGCAAAGTTGAATTTAGAAGTCTAGAAGTGTACCCAATAGCCTCTCTGTGAAAGCTGAATTTAAAGTCTGACCAATAGCCTCTCTGTCAAAAGTTGAATTCAGAAGTGCATTTAGAAGTTGAATTTAGTAGTGCACTCAATAGACTCTCTGTGAAAGTTGGTTTTAGAAGTGCATTAGAAGTTGAATTTAGAAGTGTGCCCAATAGCTTCCAGGTGAAAGTTGGATTTAGAAGTGTACTTAGAAGTTGAATTTAGAAGTGTGCCCAATAACCTCTCTGTGAATCTAGAAGTGTCGCAATTGGCCCTCTGTGAAAGATGAACTTAGAAATGTACTCAATAGCCCCTCTGTGAAAGTTGTATTTAGAAGTATACCCAATAGCCGCTTGTGGAAAGTTGTATTTAGAAGTGTGCCCAATATCCCCTCTGAAAAGCTGAATCTAGAAGTGCATTTAGAAGTCGAATTTAGAAGTATACCCAATAGCATCTCTGTGAAAGTCGAATCTAGAAGTCCGTAGAGCGGACAAGTACGTAGAACGAACGAGCACAGATTGCATCCAGTACTGGTGAGTGCGTAGAATAGAGGAGTATGTAGAAGTGCTGAATGCAGAGAACATGGGGCAGACAAGAGTACATGCGTGGGGCAGACAAGAGTGCATGCGTGGGGCAGACAAGAGTGCATGCGTGGGGCAGACTGGAGTGCGCGGGACGGCCTGGAGTGCGCGGGACGGCCTGGAGCGCGCGGGGCGGGCTGGAATGCATGAGTGCGTGGAGCGGACCGGAGTGTATGGAGCATACTCGGATACATGGAGTGGATAGGAGTGCATGGAACGGACTGGAGCGCATAGAATTGCATGACGTATATAGTAATGGTTTGGAATGCAGAGAACGTTTGAAAGCACATATAACCCATCATATCACACCACCACGGTTACTCTCTCCTTTACATCACCACTCAACTAGAACACAGAGATACTATGACACCATTCGGTATAACTGTTCTCATGCCAACATCCGCTGCTCACTCCACATCATTCTAACTAAACACTGCTGGTTTCACACCCCCCAGCCAGGCGCTCCTATCGCAGGAGACAAAATTGAGGAGGCGATCAAAAGACTTCCAGCAGGGAAAGCCCCAGGAAATGATGGCTATACAGCAGGGTTCTACAAGACTTTTAAGGACGCCCTCCTCCCGTTCATGGTTGACCTTTTCAATAGCATCCTCCAATCTGGTCTGGCGCCTGAATCCTTCTCAGAAGCTCTAATAACGGTCATCCCCAAAGACGGTAAGGATCCCAAGCAGTGCACTTCCTACCGCCCAATTTCCCTTCTAAACACGGATGCCAAAATCTATACGAGAGTCCTCACTGCACGGCCTGAGTCACACATGCCAGCGATAATCCATAATGACCAAGTAGGTTTCATCCTTGTTAGGCAAGACGTGGATTCTACCCGAAAGACCCTCTACCTCATATACGAGGCCAAAAAACTGCCAAACATGCCCTCATTATTTTCAATCGACGCTGAGAAGGCGTTCGACAGAGTTGAATGGCACTTCCTGGAGGCTACACAAAAAAAAATAGGCCTGGGCCCCACTCTCCGACGAGGGATCAAAGCAGTCTACACAGCTCCACGAGCATCTGTGGTAGTGAACTCTCAATCTTCCCGATGGTTCCCACTCAGTAGAGGAACAAGACAGCGTTGCCCCCTCTCGGCGATACTCTTTGCACTATCCCTGGAACCACTTACCCAAATGCTTCGAGCAGATGCCGGCGTAGAGGGGATGCGAGTAAAAGGCAGAGAATACAAACTGGCCTTGTACGCAGACAACATCCTGCTTCATGTGCTAAATCCGACGTCATCAATCCCCGAGCGATTCACTTGATAGAGGAATATGGTGCTCTCTCAGGTTTCAAAATGAACAAAACCAATTCCATCCTCTTCCCGCTCCATGAACCTTTCCCAGACCAGCAAATAGACCGAGCGCCTTGGACTGATTATCGGAGGCCCAACATTGAGATATCTGGGGATCAACCTGACAAGAGACCTCGAACACCTGTATGAAGCAAACTTTCCACAACTCAACGCTCTTAAAGCTGATCTCACAAAATGGAAATCACTTACAATCTCCTGGATGGGACTATCAAGATGGTGAGCCTTCCACGGAGCCTCCCGCGCTTCCTATACCCCTTCCAGATTCTGCCCATCACAATCCCAGACCACTTTTTCAAACAAGTTAAGAAGGTTATTTTGGAATTCTTGTGGAATGGAAAGAAACCCAGGATACCCTACGATACCTTGATACTACCGAAGGATCAGGGAGGAGTGGGCCTCCCAGATATAGAACGATACTACCAGGCGACACAATTTAGGGTCCTGATCCCGCACCTGCGTGACAGAAAGGACCTCCAATGGGTCCAGTTAGATAACAACAATCTAACCCCTGCAACTCTCGCAGAATGGCTCTGGATTGCCAGATCGAAACTTATAAGATGACTGCGTGTCCACCCTATACTGGGGACAGTGTGGAACATATGGAAGAAACGAAACGGAATGTCCGGAGTCACCACGTGGCCTTCTCCTCTGAGCCATCTCTGGTCCCCCAGGATCAGGGAAGAAATCCCCGAACACGCCAGATACCAAGCCTGGTTTGACGCTGGACTTGAGAGTTGGCCAGCTGTGGAGGAACGGAAAATTCATATCCATTACAGAACTAGAGGAAGCTCTCCAACTACGCCAGATCGCGATCTTCTTGTATTTGCGACTGAAAGGCGTATTATCCAAGAAGGAGTGGAAGGCCAAAACGCAAAGAGAGCTCACACCCTTCGAGACAATCTGGGACACGACCAGCACAACCAAAACCCTAACAGCACGCATGTACAGCACCCTGATCAGCAAGAAACACATTTCAAGCCCCCGCCTCAAAAAGAGATGGGAAAAAGATTTTGGTAGAGAATTTGATCAGCAGGCTTGGGATAGAATTTGTGAAACGCCATCCAGAATATCAATTGCAGCCCAGTACAAGCTACATGCTATAAAGCTGCTCGACAGATGGCAGTATGACCCACACAGGCTATCCAAAATGTTTCAGACCTCCAGCCCGAGATGCTGGCGACAGTGTGGGATGGACGCCAATTACTGGCACATGTGGTGGGACTGCCCCAAAGTTTGCATCTATTAGCAAGAAGTGCTGGGATGGATCAAACAGCTAGATGGCATAGAAAAGGAACCTTCCCCCTCCTGATTCTCTTTGGTCTTGAAGAGGAAGAAGATGAACTGATCAGGATAAGAGGAATAGTATCCCCCCTGCTATTGGCAGCGAGAGCGGGCCTGGTCATCAAATGGAAATCCCCACGCCTTCCAGACAAAAAGGACTGGATACAGATTGCTACGAACATATACACAATGAAAAAAATAACAGCTGCCCTCCACGACAAGGCTGCACGACACGAGGAAGCCTGGGGTGACTTTGCCAGTCACTACATCGCAGGCTCAGCGGCGTGCGATCCGAAGCACCAAGGACATTAGAAAGCACCCCGCCCTAGCACGAACAGAGCATCACGAGATACACCACCAGCCGAACATGCCTGTCACAAACCTATCACAAACCTATCTGTAAACTCTTAACCCAAACGATGATCATCGATAAACGTCATGTCGCCCACTATAACTTACCTCAACAAACGCCACAGACTTGGAAGATTTTTGAGCAAAGTTTAAGGGAGGAAGGGAGGGGGTTAAGGGTCTACCTTTTCTTTCCATTAGGGCGAGACACGTAGTTGTTGTTCAGGTGCAATGAAACGGTTTTTCTTTTTTCCTTTTTATGATGTAACCATGTGAATATAACATGCGCCCACCAGTATGCTCATTCCTAATGTTTAAAAACCAATTTAAAAAAAAAAAGTAAAAAAAAAAAAAAAGATGCTCATGCGTGACCCAGTGCACAAGGGACAGCAGCCCTGGAACCCGCGAGGCATATGCATCACGTGCCGTGCAGCGCATATAAGTACCTATATACACGTGTGGGCGCCGCCACACCAGTGACCCTGTACAGTTTTCTAATATGTCCCAGTGTTTTTTAAAATAGTGCTAATACCATGCAAACTTGCACTTGCACCGGTGCAAAGTTTCTTTAATCTGGCTCAGAAAGCCCCAATCGTCAACCTTCCTCTCAGAAACTTGGGGCTTCAACAGCCTTCAACTCTGGCATGAGAGTCACACACGCCTCAGCACATGGTGCTAAACATACATAGACAAAACAACACGTCTTCTCCATTTAACCACAAAGGATTACGCAGCGGTGTGGCTAGGTCTAGAAAAGATCTGGGGCTACACTAATGTCGGGTCCGTCTCTGGGTTAGCTTTTCTTTTGGTTGTACCCCCTGAGCTTCGATCCATGGCTACAACCAAAAGACCCGGGGCTATAGCCCACTTAACCCCCCAGACCCCCCCAGGAAGGCCTAAGACATCTGAAGCATGTAAAGATAACAATATTCTACCATGTCCAATAACATAAACCCAACAACATATGGCTTGGGGAAAAAAACAGGCAAGCAATATTGCAGTACAATGTAAAAAAAGTCTTGGAATTTCCCTAGCATTCTTGCCATCCTATGTTGACGTCCACCGCTCGTTGAGTGTACTTACTTGGTTATCAGTTAAAAGATTGTATATAGTTCTGGGTTCAAACCCTGGGGAAAGGTCATCCTCCTGGATGGCTCCAGGCCAATGTTACCTGCAACACCCACATCAGTTACTTCCATTTAGCAAGGTGCTTGGGCATGGATATTACCAAATTGTTCCATTGAGGCAAATTGTTGGTAGTCTAATCACATTCAATTAAATCAATCCTCTAAACACACACTGACAACCTGACAATTTCGAAATTCTCAGTGGCCGGGAAAATTGTGAAGATCCTTATGCAATTTCCTGGCCAGCTTGACTTTCGCATCATCGACCACCCTTATCTTACTCCGCCATGCCCTTCCCTTGGCATAGGTGTACACTTTTATCTTTCCTGAAGCTTCTTGTGTCACTTTCATCTCTAGCACTCAAACGATACTTACACCCTTTATCTCCCGATAAGCCTGGTATTACATCACTATATGGTAAGCATCCCCTCAGCAGTTCAAAAAGGGTTACTCGGAGTGCAGTCATCTGATAGGACAGTAAAACATTGGACCACGCACAACTATTGCTGACAGCAATTTTGACACATTGTCCATTTACCCTATTAACTCGTTCACACAGGCCATTTCTCTGGAGATGGTATAGAGATGTGTGCACTCATGTAATTCTTCTCTCAGAGAAGTACTCAAATTCATCTGGGGAAATGAACTGGATGCCATCCTTAGTAATAATAATTCTTTAAGTGCATCCATAACCTGTGTTGGACAGCTTTGTGGCATACCAAGACCAGACGTTCATCATTAGTATTAATCCAAAACCACCTCCATAAACCAAAACCCATTTGGCAAAACTTCAAGGAAGTCAATAAGGTCCATGGCCACCTTGGACTCTGGTCTGGACAGTAACTCTACTGGCATCAAGGAGGCTTTCCTTATCACTATAGTTGTCCCCACTGCATTTCCTCACAAAGTGCTCAATTTCATGATCCATATTTGACCACCAAAAGTCTGGTCTGAACTTCCTTTTCATCAGAGACTTTCCATTATGGAACCCATGTCCCTCCTTGATTAGCCTGTTCCGCAGTGTACTTGTGGGCAGAGTTGGAGACAAGCTTGTCATTCCTCAAGCCATTACCATTCACCACTTACATATCATTACTCAGTGTCCAGATCAACTGTAATTCCGAGCTTCAAGTCCTTTGCAAATGCCAACCCTCGTGGTAAAGTTCTCTTACCTGCACCAGCATCCTATCATTTCTGCATGCTGTGGTTCACTCACCTTTGCCAAAGGCATTCTTGCTCTACCAGGGAATGTCCTTCACAGCAAGCATCCAATCATTTGCCCAGGTAATGTCACAATCGTCCTCCTCCCCATTTCAATCCAACTCCATGGGGATGTCGAGACTAAAACAAAATCAGCCTGTTCATTGGTTTTCCCAGGACATAAACTTCATAAGAATAAGATTGCATCATGACTGCCAACAGGCTAACTTCAGAGAAGTGCACATCCCATCACCTAACAGCAGCAAACTTATCAAAGGTGGAGGGTCCATGTTCAGCACAAAATGCCTCCCCGTTAGAACATTTGAAAAGGATTTCCTGCCCACCAGCAAGTGTGTGCCTCAAGCTCTAGGACAGAATACAACTGTTCTATTTTGGACAAAGTGTGCAAGGCAAAAGCTACAGCACATAGATTGCACACGTCTTTACAGTAGAATTGCTCCCAGGTATTAGCACTAGTGAAGACATTTATCACATGTTCCTTTCGAATATGAAATGTCTAGAAACACTTGTCAATGTGGATATTCCATAGATATAGTTTATTTATTAATTTTCGCATTTATAAAGCTCACTAAATCCACAGGCATCAACGAGCTGGTTACAGAGTTACAGAGATTGATCATGGTTGGCAGGAGGCCAGACATTTATGGTAACAGAGGACTATGTGCAAAGAGCAATGTCTTGAGGTGTTTCTTGAATGACCAGTAGGGTTGATCTGCACCGAGTGTGGCGGGCAGTGAATTCCAGTATTTGGAGGCAATGTCTGGGAAGCTTGATCCATCAGATCTCTTCAGGTTATATCTTGGGGTGGTCAGCTTGGAAGTATTGGCAGATCGGGAGGGTCTTGGACATGCATTTTTTTGAATGTGTGCAACATGTAGGCAGGGTCATCGCTGGAATGGCATTTGTGTGTGATGGCTAAGGTTTTGAAAATGATGCGCTCATGAACCAGGAGCCAATGAGCCTGTTGTCTGGCAGTGGATATATGCTCCCGCTTGGGGATATTTAATGCAGCTCAGAGGGCATTGTTTTGTATGACTTGTAACTTGCTAATGTTAGGGGCGAAGCTGCCTGCAAATAGTGTGATACAATAGTGCAGCCTCGAGCCAATGAGTGTTCGAGCGATATGAAGGCAACTGTCCGGGGAAAGAGATGGTCTGTCGGCGTTGATTTGTTTTGTGGTGTAGGCTGCTGAGGAGGCGTTGGTGTTGACCTGCCACTTTAGCAAAAGGGTGGCATCAAGGTAGATGCGAAGGGTCTTTACGTCGCTTGATACTGGGATGGAGATATCCTCAATGGCAAATGAGCTGTAAGCTTTGTCAAGTTTGTTTAGGTCCGTTTGGGAACCGATTACAAGGATTTCTGTCTTGTTGTTCAAACAGAGCAAGAGAGATGCTATCCACGCATGTATAGTTTGGTACACTGACCGCAGCGTGTCAGAGTTAGATGCATAGTTGCCGGAGAGAGGGACAAGGATCTGCATGTCATCCACTTATTTGGTGTATGAGACGCCATGTTCGTCCAGCAAATCGAATAAAGGTTTTGTTATACATAGTGAGGGAGATGCAGAATCCTTGGGGGACACCGCAAGTGACTGAGGCAGGGGTGGCAGTAGTATTGTCCACAAACATTCTCATGGATCTGTCAGCCAGGAAAGAGGAGATCCAGGCAATGGCATCAGGTGAGAAGTTAGCTGTCGTGGACACGTGCTGAAACAGGATTTGGTGGTCAACCAGGTCGAAGGCAGCCGACAGGTCGAGCAGCAGCAGACCCGCAGCCTTGCCTGCATCCTTGAGATCATCCAGCTGATTTTTCAGGACTAGTAGAACCGATTCGGTTTCGTGATCAGGTCTAAACCCCGATTGGCATAGGCCCAGGATGCTGTTGGCTTTGAGGTTGCATATCTGGAGCTAGGCAGCTTGATCAAGGATCTTCAGAAGAAACAGGACTGTGGTAATGGGACGGTATTTGGTAGGGACCTCCGGGTCTAAGGTGGGTTTGAGCAATGGGAGTACCCATGCTTCCTTCAGGCCAGAAAGCCCTTGACAGGATGGAAAGGAGGCATTGATGAGAGAGGTGATGAAATGTTAAAGTGCTTTAGTGGAGTTTTTGATGATAGAGCCCTTATGCAGCCAGAGGGTATAAGACCTTTCCTAAGCAGGGAGGCCTCCACCACTTCCATGGGATGAAAGTGGAATTGGGGCTGGTTGGGTTTGTCTGGGAGTTCAGTGGGTATGGTAAGTGCCCAGTGCGTTCATTTTGTGAGGATGGTTTTTTGTAGTGTCTCAATTTTGTTGATATGAGCGTCTTGGATACTAGTGCACCAGGTGACATCCTTGGTGCAGGAAGACGGGGTGGCTGTAGTGGATTCTAGCTTGCGCAAGATTGAGAAAAGCTTGCAGGAACCTCCTTTGGAGTTTGAGATTCTGAAGTGGTGCTTTTTGCCTGGAGTATGGCCAGTTTGTACTTTTTTGCTATGGAGGCAAAATGGGCGCAAAATGGGCTTTGTTAATGTCAGTGGCAGATCTCCTCTAGGCGGTTTCCGCCTTGCGTTTTTCATGTCAGATGGTACGGCGGTCATTGGTGGACCAAGTTCTGGTGCTTAGCGGGTTTACGATTGCGCATGGCCAAAGAAACGATAGTGTCCACGGCAGCTGTGATAGTTTTGTTGTAGAGGTCGACGTGGATGGCCAGGTCAAGTGACTGAGGGAGTGGTGGTTGAAGCTCATGCCGGAAGAGAAAGATGCAGTCTTTGGTGAGGTTGCAGGAGCTTCTAGCCAAGAAGGCTGGCAGGGGAGGGACGGCAGATGGGTTGGGGAATGGAGGTGGGAATAGAGAAAGTGATGAGATGATGGTCATTCCATGGGCATGGGGAAATGGAGGTGATGGAAGCATGGCAGTTCACGTCTGCTAGCAAATCCAATATGTGACCTTTAAGTTGATCTTTCAGCAACAGTACTGTCATCCTTTCTGTCTTTTCCACAAAATATTTACCAAATTTAGAGTAAAATTCCACCAGCCCCAAGAATGACATGAATTGTTTCTTACACTCAAGACCAGCTTTTAGGATGATTCCAACAATTTTCTTTTGGCTTTACCCCCCCTCGCACGATAAGGTGTGTCCCAAGTATTCCACCTATTTTTTTTTGTTGCAAAAATGTCCTCTTTTTTTTGCACTGTTAGACCTGACCTTCCCCACAAAACAAATGTACACAGAGTTTTGTATACATAAATAAAAGGAAATCATTGAGTAAAAATCATCAACAAATTAATTTGAACTACACAACTAATTATAGTAAATAAAACATACATTTAGCTCAAGCACCACACCTAATGCTCTGTAAAACCAAACAGCATGTGCTTGAACTGGAACAGACCATCTGGTGTTAAAAATGCTGTTAATCAAATGGATTCGACATGCAACAGAACTTGCTAATATTTGCCTGCCCAGTAAAAAGTTGTATGCTATTGTGCACCGCCCACCAGCGACAAGACATACTGCAGTTTGGATAATGGGTAGAAATCGATTATAATATTCTCAATGGGACTGTGCACATCCACTCAATCTCAATTGGTTGTTAGATTGTTTTCAATGGGACATTTGACGACACCCCTCGGACTATATCACTTCTGAGGTACCTTCAGTACCTCATCGGCACCTTGCGCTGTTTGTGCAAGAGAGATGTGAAATTATATTTATTTCAGTTTCAATTTTTGCCAAAAAAAACTTTGCATGGCCGATTTCATCACAATACACTTCACTTCCGCCTGCCTAGGACATCTATCAAATCACCCATGCACAATTTCACACAGAGCCTGCGGTGGAGTGGCCTATAGGGAACTCTGGATATTTCCCGGTAGGCCTCTGCATACTGGGCCTCTTGTGTGGTATTTCCACATGTTCCCATAGCAAAAGAGTTGAGTTTGCTGAAAATGTGTAATATGTGGCCACTTTGAAAATGATTTCCAGGGCCTCTTTTGGTTCCCAGTCCACCCCTACAGAGAGCCCCTTGCAAGTGTCCCCCAATAATTGGAACACTTTCTCAGAACAATATACTTTGGTCATCGCTGACCCTTTGCCTCAACACGCCACTTGATGTTTTGGTTTTGGCGCATTTGGTGGCTTTAGTCACCTATTTGGTAAAACCTTTACAATCAGAAAAGAAAGAAGCGACGAAAGGCTGTTTGAGAAACAGGATCTCTACTTGGCATGATAACTGCCAGTAGCTGGGGTACATAATGGCCAAAGCACTATTTGTTATATTTTCACTGTCTTCTGCCATTTACACCAATGAGCAGGTTTTACAATGAATCTGCCAATCAGGACTTCAGTTTGAAAGCACGTGTGCTTTCATGTCCTGTGTGGGCTGCAGAGTTATGCTTCCTTAGCTTGCAGTTCACTCACGGCAGTCCTTGTCTGCTGAGCGGACTTATTTCCTTGCCAGCCTTTTCATGTTTCTCCATCTCAAGCTGCTGCCTGCCAGGAGTCAAGCAGAGCATAGACACATCCCACAGCGGAATGACACGTGCAAAGCGCAGCTGCTGTGTATTTAAAAGCTTTTATTACTAGAGGAAGCAATTTATAGAAAGCTCTTTATTTACAGTTTATGTACTGCACCCCATCGCAAAAGCAGGGACCTGCAAACTTCAGTTCTCCAGATGTTTTCGACTACAACTCACTTTATCCCTAGCCAGCATCACTTATGATGCGATATCATGGGAGAAATAGACCAAAACATTCAGAGAGCAGGTTACAGACCCCTACTTTAGTGTTACTATGTTATCCCCTACCCCACACTCTCTATTCTCACCCACCCACCTTAACTTACTGTGATGCTGGAAATGCCTTTTGGAGGGACAGGGCCTCCTAGTCCTTGTCCCAGCACTTCTCTGTGTGTGTATTCTAGATGTTTTCTGCCACTGAGGTCCAGCCTGGACCTCTGGCAGTGCAGCGCTTTATTTTTCCTTTTTGGGAACAATATGCATGGTTGGGGGTGCACACTTGTACCCCTTGCGTGTGTTTCCTGGGCACCCATGTGGCCCACAGAGCAGGGTATGGGCTAGTGGCAGGGACATGCTGACTTCACAGTGGTTCTGAGTGTCCTACATTTTTGTGACATCCAGGTCCTGGAAATCCCCGACTCTGGCCCTTTCTTCCTTATTGGCTGTTGGGTGGAAATATCATGTATGGCTCTGGGGCTGCCTCCTGTCAGACTGACCGGAGCCTTCCCAAGAACTGTCTGCTGTGGGTACACCCTTGGGGTGGGAACTGTATGAATGAAGTCTGACATCAACTCACATTCTGTGTTGTGGGTGTCTGGTTTTGGTTATGTGACACAATGCATGGGCCAGCCTGGACTGAAACTGGAGTGAATGCAGTGAGGTGTTCTGAAAGACGGGGTGCTTAGTCCAATCAACATTCTGTGTTATGGGTGTCTAGTTTGGGTAAATGGCCTGAACGCCTATGAGTCTGATTGGCTGACTGCCTGCATGAACGCACTTGTGTATGATTGGTGGACTGATCCTGCCCCAGCCTGAATGAACGGGAAACGAATGTGTCTAACTAGAGACCTCTTACTCACCAATTTGTTCTGAAGGTGAATCTGGATTCTGAAGCTGTTCTGAAACTGAAGCTGAAACCTTACTTGAGCTTGAATCCTGGGTCCAGTTGGAGGAAGGAGTCTGCAGCTGCATTTCTTCATGGAATACTAAGAATGCTGACCTGACCCGAGTACGGAATTAAGAGAGTGCCTGGATAGGCAACCTCTTCCCGAGCTATGAGAGACTATTGTACACCTGCTACTCTTCATCAGAAGTACTCTGGAAGCCAGTCACGTGTGCCTTCCATCCAGAGAAGGTCTCTCCATGAATCCAGAAAATAGCAGCTTGAACATCTCGACGAAGTCCCGTTGTGTCGCCCAGGGTCCGAAGGAGTGTTTGCCACCACTGGAAGCTAGATTTCTACGTATGGCCCAGAAGAGGGGGTACCCTGGAAAAGTGCTGCTTGACACCAAGAGCTGCGATAGTTCCACTTGATCAAAGAATCTTTCAAGGGACATCCCTGACATGACATCTGACCACTTTTTCCTGCCAAAGAAGATCGCAGTTTGCTGTGTGCAGAGGAAGATCCACTGGTGGGTTTCCCGCCACCAAAAATTTAAGCTGTCCCAAGGGTCCAGCCTTGGTGAGTGTTAAGGAGAATTATCAGAAATGTGCTAATTCCCTTCTACCTTAGAGACTCCAAGCTGAACTTTAGGACTTTTAATTTCCAAGCTGGAGAGGGTGAGACCTTTTTCCCACACTCTCATGTATCTTTTCATTGATTTGAATACCGTTTCTTTTGACTTTGCAGTCTGACAAACTCCATAGGCATCATCATTTTACATTGTGTCACACAGCACCTTCAGTGCAGTGACACAGGGAAGTCTTCCAGATTTTCTAGGCCCAGCACACGCTATCTTAAAATCGGGTGCTGGAGGGGTTACTTGGTATCCCCTTTGTCTAGTTTCCCATGTAACATTTTTATGTTACCCTTTCTACAATTAATGGCCGATGGCAGTGGATTACTTTTTCCTACCATTGTGTGTTTTTACTGCGGGCTGCAACTACTGCTGCAGTAAAACACCCATGGGTGCCCATTTTGTCAAAATTGCCCAGTCTTCTTTTGTCGCGATTTCTAGTTGGAAAGCTCCTTCTTGAGATTTACTCTGCCCGCCAAACCAGGTTTGGTCCCTTTGTTTGTTTTGTCTTTGGCGGGATTCACTGGTGAAGCCCACCTCTGGCTCCAGCGTGTCTGGCAGGGCAGAAAGTGAGGGAGGTGCCCGAAACTCCCTGTGCTTAATCCTCTTGGTTACAGGAATACACCCAAAGGTGGTTGGCCGGCTACCCTGCTGTGCGAGTACCAGCTAGGCTGCAAATGAATGGGAGAAACCTGCATAAAAGGAAAAGCTTTTTGCTTGGAAGGCAGAGTCGACCACTGGACAAAGGAATCCGAAGAAGAACTTGGAAGAGACGCTTGCTGCAACTCCTGGACCGTTGGCTTTCCCGGTGAAGCCCTGCTGCATTGCTGAAGCTCTGAATTTGCCTCGACTAGAGAAGCCCTGCAACAGATAATTTCTCCCCTTGAGTTGGTGGGACCAATCAACCCCAAAGCAAACTCGTCTGAACATCCTCTTGGAGCTGGCTGTACTTCCATTGCTGCTGCAGGAAACGATTCCCAGGGAGAGGAACACCAGATCGGGTGCGTAGTTTTTAAGTCGGACTCGAGCGCCAGGAAGATCCTCCATACTCCCATGAAGCAGGACTGACCAAGCCTGAGCCGCCGCAACAGAGTGCTGGACCCCAGATTCGAGGAAATTCCATAAAGGTATCCGAGAACCGCTGTGATGCTGTTGGTGAGAGCCGCCAGAAGCTGAAACCGCCAAGTGCCGCTGATCTGAAGTTTGCCCATTGCTGCCGCTGACCTTCAATTCGTAGTGCAGGAATCTGCAGACTTCCTTCCTCTTGTCCCCAAGAGTGAGGCCCAGGAACACAGGATCTGTAGACCTACAACTGGAACAGAAGCCAGCTGGAACCAATTTCTTCAAACCAAAGGTACTGTAAAACTAAGGGGTTGCTTACCTTGTTGTGTAGCCTTGCTAGCTTCTCTCAGTTGATACTTGACTTGGTTGCCTTTGCAGAGTTGCTTGCAGCATTGCCCCTAACAAGCCTCCCAGCTTGTGGGCCTACAGTGATTTCATTTCTACAAAGATTTCAAAAACATTGTGCAAGACTTTTTACTTGCCTGCAAGAACTGCTTCAGCTCACCTAGACTTTTGCTCAACTAACATTGGCTGTCCTGGCTCCCTGAAAGACTCTCCTTACCTCTGACTTTGTGCTTTAACTATACCTCAACAAAAGTCACACATTAGATAACTTTTGTAGCTCGGAAAGGGTTAATTTACTTTGCATTGGAGGGTTCATAAAGTACTTACCTGCTGAAGAATATTTGTTAACCATTGTTTTATTCCCTCATCTTTTCCTTTTGACACTAATCTCAATATTGCTCTAAATGTGCAAGTGATATATCAATGTCCACAGTGTCAGTTATTTAAGTCACCTCAGGGTATTGGAAGTGTCTGTGTGACTTCCCAAATAGGTATCTACTGATTTATCGAAACTGAGTGTGTGTTGATTTGAAGTATATTATTGTTACATATTTTTAATCCTTCTAAAAAAGGCTTATTCAACTGACTGCTAAAGTAATAAATAATTCTTTAATCAAGAAACCTTGAGAGCAAGTGTTTATTTGGATACTTGTCACTGTGAATCTCTGTGTAATAACCCTACAGCTCACTCGATCCCTCTTGAGATAAGCCTGCTCAGTCACTCTACCAACTTGTGTAGTACATGCTTATACCAAAGGTTGGATTAACTATTGCCAAGAGGACAAGGCTGGTGTAGTCTCCCACAGGGTACTGCACACAATCTTTCCTGACAGTGGGGTCCATAGTCCATTCCAGTGGTCAAGTCCAGTTTGCCAGAAGCCATAGAGAGGTCCGTGCTGTGGCTACAGCACTGAAGAAATCCATTGCCGGAGTAACAACCACCAACCGAGAACACTGTGAAGACTGAAAGTGCTGCCTTTCCGACACTGTCTGGTTCCTCTTTTTCTCTTGGCCTCCGCATCCCAGCGACGACTCCTTTCAAAGGGAGGAGGTCCATCCTCAAGGGGTCCCATCAAGTGAAGCCAAGAACTTTCACCTCTTCGCCTGCCAAAGCACCAAAGGTATTGTGACTAGGAAGAGCATCTTCCAGCCTCAGGAATGATCCAGGGGTCCCAGATTCATCCTGGATCCTGTTCCCCTGTGGCATCCCAGGTACTTTGGGGAGTTGGAACCTGTAGAATTAAGGCAATACATTATTGAACATATATGGACTGGGCTGTAATAGTATATCCTAACTTTTCCCTTACAGGTTGCCCAGGTTGGGGGATCCTCGCACAGTATTACTATTTAAGTCTAAAGAAAGTGCACTGCCTATGTTCTGAAACTAACCTGTCTTTCTTCCATAACCTATGCAGCAACACCTTGCTTAGTGATCAACATGCTTTTTAAAGACTGCCAGCAGTGGTGCATTATTAATGAATCTAAGTATTGTGTGGTACCACAGAGTAGATATATTTTTGCCATTATTAGAATAGAATTGCCAAAGTACAAAGTATTATTATTTATATGTGTATATTTACTTGAATCTTATTTATCAAACTCTTTAGGAGAGTAAATAACCGTGTTACCACATAAAGTGTGCAGACATTCCTTTGGGGGGGCTTGCGGAATCACTGCACTGACGAACCAGCCTGCATCAACTCCTGAGAGTTTAAGCCTGACTGCTTGTCCAACATTACCAATTGAGAGCCTTGGCTGGAATGCACTATGCCTCTGTCCCAACCATACAGAGGGCAGAGGTACAGATACCCCCCTCCAGTCTTTACACTTACCCTCACTCTCTCTACCCCCACCCAACCCCCACTCTATCTATCCACCCACCCGCCTTCTGTCCCAACTCTCTCTACCCATGCTACCCCACTCTCTCTCTAACCCCACCCACTCTTGCTACCCCCACTTGCTCTAATGCATTCTCCTTACCCCCACCCATCCCCACTCCACAATCTCTACCCCAATCACCCACCCTACCCGCAAACTCTCTACCCCCATGCTCTCTACCCCATCTCACCCAACCCGCATGTTCTCTACCCCACCCCCTCATCCAACCTACCCCCATGCTCTCTACCATCCACCAGCCCACCCCACACTATCCACACACAACTGCACTACCCCATGCTCTCTATCCCCACACGCCCTAACCCCAGGCCTTCTACCCCCACCCTCCACACTAGCCCCAGGCACTCTACACTCACCGCCCCCACCCTAGCCCCAGTGGTTCAATGTGAAATATCCCTAGAAAAATGTAGTCATGTGAAAATGCAGTCAGCAAGATGTGGTTTAAAAAAATGTTGTCATTCAATACAAATCAAGTCAAAATGTGAAAATGTTGCCAGTAATAAGGTTGCCCAAAAAGCTATTTTTAAATACACAAAAATACAAGGTTGTAACCATAAATATGACCCTAACCTCCATCAAAAACTCCACAATCACCCTAACTCAATTCCTAAACCTTCCCTAACCTTCCCCTAACTCTACTTACAGCCCTCTTCAACCTCTGTATCCCTTTAATTGACACTTACCCAAACTATTACTCTATTAGCCCGAGGGTTAACCTAACCCCTATCTTACTCTTGCCCTGATATTTAATCCACCTTAATGACTAACCAAACCCCAAAATATTTACTCTAACCCTAACCAAACCCTAATCGTATCCCTAAACCAGGCACTCACAAGCCCACTACACCCTTCTTAACTCTAACAATTATCCTAGCAGCACTACATGGTTGGCTACATTTTAGCTGCATTATTCACTACTTTTTGCTTGGCAACATGGTCATGGCAGAGGCATTTTGACCACAACTTTTTCACTGACTACATTTTTGTTGGCTTCTTTTTCACTGGATACCACCCCAGGCTCTCTGCCCTCACCACCCACTCTAATTCCACACTCTCTACCCCACCCCCCCTACACTTATCTCTCTGCCCCACCCACCTACACTACCCCCTCTTACTACCCACACCTCTCTGACCTACCCCCTATCTACCCACACCCACCGTCCCTAAACTCCTCTACCCCACCCACCAGCCCTATCACCTCTCTCTCTCGACCCCCATCCGCTGGCCCTATCCTCTCTACCACACCCACCTGGCCTACCCCTTCTCTCTGCCACACCCTCCCTACCCCTTCACTCTCACCCATCAGCCCTACCGCCTGTTTTCAACCACCCACCGTATGCCTGCACTCTCTACCAATCCACTCTCACCCCCTCTCTTTCTAGCCACGCCCACCATAACCCCTCTATCTCTCTACCCCACCCACACTAACCAGAAACGTCCCGCTCTCTACCCACAATCAGCTGCCCTACCCACCTCTCTCTAGCCCACCCACCTGACTCACTCTCTACCCCGCCCACCCGCCCTATATACCATTGGTCACTATATTGTGAGCAGGGGTTGTGGGGGTGTCACCTGCAGCCGTTCCAAACCCCAGCCCCAAAAATAACAAAAATAGAGGGCTCCAGGGGTGTCCCCCGCACCCTTGCTCACTAGATTGTGAAAAATGAAAGGACCTTAGGGCGCCAGTTCCTGGTCACGCAAGTGAAAGGGAACAGGCATCACAGGGCCACTGCGAGTCAGCGGCCGCAAGGTAAGTAGGGGTGCGGGGTGTGGTGGGGGTGTGGGTGGGAGCCGGGGGCCAAGTTGGAAATGTTCAGGGGAGAAAAGACCAAAGGTTATTTCAGAGAAATAATCTTTGGTCTTTTCTCCCTCGAACATTTGGATCCTGGGCTTTCAACCCCAATCCACACTAACCCACCTCTCACTGTAACCCCTCACCCACCCTACCCCTCTCTTTACCCCACTCATGCACTCTACTCCCTCTCTATCCACACCCTCCCTACCCCTCCATTCCCCCACCCACCCTGCCCCCTCTCTCTAACCCCACACACCTGCCCTACCTGCTCTCTACCCACAACCAGCTGCCCTACCCACCTCTCTCTAGCCCACCCACCTGACTCACTCTCTACAAAACCCACCCGCCCTATATAATCTCCCTCTACTCCATCCCCTGCCCTATCCCTCTTCTCTCTACCCCCACCCACCTGCCCTACTTCTTCATCTCTCTCTACCCCACCCACCAATCCTACTCCTCTACCTCACCCACCCATCCTACTTCTTCTGTCTATCCCATTTACTGTACCCCTTCTCTCTCTACCCCCTTCTCTCTCTACCCCACTGTCACACCCCTGGAGTATCACACAACTGCTTCCTAGCCACGGAAGCCAAATGTAGCTGACCCCTCCCACCTTGGTTGGCACAGGCTCCCGATTTTAGCATATACAAGTACCTTGAGGCAGCCAAAGGGGAGGGGGCGATTAGGGAGAGGTTGTGGATAGGTAGGGTCACCGGGAAAAGGTTTAGGGTTCTTGAAATGGATAGGTATAGGGAACATAGGGAAAGAAACAACCTGTTAACACACACTTGTTTAGACCAGTGCAGCACCTCCTATCATCTCATGACACTAGCTAACACCCTTCTTGATTACTATATAGCTTCAAACTCATGTATTCCTCTTGTTCACCCCGAGTCAGCAACAAACATGAGCACATAATGTGTTATTGATGGCCCATAGATAACTGCAGCAGCGTACAACATGAAATCGACAAAAGCACAAAGCAAAAAACATGTATGTTGCAACAGCGCGGTATTCCCATTGGAATGACCCCAACCCCTCCTGTCGTGTCACCAGGTGAAGGTTAACTCATAGAAACGCATTGAATGTGAGTGGCTTGCCACAAACATGAAATGGACAAGAGCAAGCAGCCACAAACAACAGCGTTCCTCTGCTTCTATATATGAAAATGCCCCCAACGTTCTGATGTTCAGATCGCTAGGATTCCGATCCCTGCGGTTTGCCCAGCATGAGGTTTGCCCGCATGAGTTTGTGACACTCTTCTGCAGGGAAAACACACGTGCGGGTACTCCGTTACACGTGTTACGATCTTGTCACGTGCAGGTGAGAAATGCCCAAAAAACAACACACTGTGCAAGTCGCACCAAAGTAAAGGCTGAATGTACCACAATTCAACCTCACACTCCCTGTAGCACTAAACTGAAGCTTGGGGGGGGCTCTCCGGCACCACCCCAGGCAATGCGTTATCCCGCGTTGGACGGACACTGCCGTGCTCTCCTCTGTGCTCTTATGAGGGAACAGAGCCTTCCTGGAGCACGCCACCTCACTGCGTGGCCCGGATCCTGAACATGTCTTCCGAGAACGCCTGCACACCTGCTCTCTCCTCATGCCTGTGCCTGCCATGTCAACAATCACCAACAGGCAGCACGGTCCGGATCTTAAATAGCTTGCGCAAGCCTGCGCGTTCGCCGGCCCAACTGACCTCCCATGACTCATGGGAAATATAGTCGTCGGCCCGTTTTTGCACTGGAACACTGTCCTCAGCCACTCTGCAGCCCCTTTTTCCATACACCCACTCTTTCTCTCTAGCCACAACCTCCATACCCCTTCTCACTCTCTACCGCACCCACCCTACTCCCTCTCTCTAACCCACCCACTCTAATCACCTCTCTCTAAACCCTACCCAACCCCCTCTCTTTACCCCCATCAAGCCTACCCTCCTCTATCCCCACCCTACCCTCTGTTTACCCCCACACTCACCCTACCCCTCTCGGTGCTCACACCCATCCTACCCCACTATTCAATACCCCCTCTACCCACAGCCACCCACCCTATCCCCTCCCTCTACCTCACCCACCCGCCTCTCTACCCCCACCCACCTGCCCTATACCCCTCATCGCTCTACCATCACCCACCTGCCCTACCACTTGACTCTACCCCACTAGTCCTACCCCTTCTCGCTCTACCTCACCCACACGTGCTACCTCTTCTCTGCCCCACCCACTTGCCTTATACCCTCTCTCTACTACCACTTCCTCTCTCCATCCCACCCGCCCATCCTGCTCGCTCTACCTTACCCACCTATCCTACCTCTTCTCTCTATCCCACTGAGCCACCCTACCCCTTCTCTATCTACCCCATACACCCCACCCCTTCTCTCTCTACCCCACCCACCCTACCCACTCTCTCTAGCCACAACCGCCATACCCCCTCCATCTCTACCCCACCCACCCAGCTCCCTCTCTTCACTCCACCAACCCTACCCCCTTTACCCCCACACACCCTACCCGTCTATCCCACACATGCACCCTACCCCTCTCTCTACCCACACCCATCCTACCCCTCTATTCTCCCACCTACCCTGCCCCCTCACTCTACACCCATCCACCCTACCCTCGCTATCCACAACCACCTGCCCTACCCCCTCTGTCTACCTCACCCACCAGGATCCCGCTCTCCATCCCACCCCTTTTCTCTCTATCTCACCCACGTCATACCGCTTCACTCTATCACACCCACTTAGCCTACCCACTCTCTCTCTAGCTCTACCTACCACCTCTCTATAGCCCCACCCACCCTACACCCTCTCTGCCCCACCTGCCCACCCTACCCCCTCTCTGCCCCACCCGCCCTACCCTCTCTCATTACCCCCACCAACCCTACCCCCTCATTACCCCCACCAACTCGACCCCCTGCTCTCTTTACCCCCACAAACACACCCTACCCCTTTCTCTCTCTACACCCACCCCTCTATTCCCCCACCCACCATGACCCCTCTCTCTACCCACCCAACTCTCCATTTTACCCTCCATACCCCCTCTCATTTATTCTCACCCACCCTACCCCTCGGTTTAGCCCCACCCTACCCCTCTCTCATTACCCCCACACACTACCACTCTGTCCCCACCCACCCTACCCCCTCTTTCTACCCCCACCCAACCTGCTCCCTCTCTCTAATCAACCCACACCCCTACTCCCTTTCTGTCTGCCCCACCCCACACACTCTGCACCACCCAGCCTACCCAGTCTTACCCAAACCCCTTATGCTGCCTCTCACACACTCACTTTATTTCTTACTCTCTCACTCACACCCTTTGTCACTAATATTTCCGCTTACTCCTCAATGGCATCCTCCATCAATGGCTAGCTCCCTTGCCCACCTGCACTCCTCATCACATCCTCCTTTGCAACTTTGCACTCTCCTCCTTGCACTCTGGTGCCTATAAATGCAAAATACATAGCGTCTTCTATCCATAAAATGTTATTGTCAGCCCGGGAACGAGGCGCTCTCCCACAGGACCTGTGTAAAGCTACCATTGTGGTTATCCCCAAGCGGGACAAGCCCCAGGAGCACTGTGCCTCCTACAGGCCAATCTCCTTAATCAATGGCGAGGCTAAGGTCCTCGCCAAGCTCCTGGCCAATAGGCTACAACTGGTGGCCGATACCCTAATACACCCGGACTAATGTGGCTTCATGCCACACAAATCAACCCGGATGAACTTGAGTCGACTTCACTTAGCGTTAGAGAGAGCTCCCACCATTGATAACCCGATTGCGCTTCTGGCAATTGACTTTGAGAAGGCATTCGACTCGGTCCAATGGGATGGCCTCTGGGAGATCATGGCACGTATGGGCTTTGGGGAGGGGTTTATGGGGTGGGCGAAATTGCTGTACACAAACATATGGGTGGAGGTCAAGGTGAATGGGTGGACCTCTCGCTCCTTCCGATTGGGCAGAGGCACACAACAGGGGTGTCCCCTCTCCCCCCTTCTCTTCGCTGTGGCGATAGAACCATTGGCCATATGGCTTCGCCAGACCACATCCTGGATGGGATTCAGATGGCCAGAGGGACACGAAGATCGGATATCTCTATATGCGGATGACCTCCTGATATACCTGGGTGAACCTGCCCGAGCTTGCCCCATAGTGACCCAGATTCTTTTCCAATATGGGAAATTTAGTGGTCTAAGGATCAACTGGAAGAAATCTGTTTACTTTCCAGTGAAGGGAGGGGGACAGCCTGACTCACAGGAATGCCCTTACCAAATAGAACAACTTGGTTTCTGATACCTTGGGATCTGGATCACATCGGACCTAACTAGTTATAGCAGGCATAATCTCAAGCCAATCCTGGATCGATTCTCTAATGAGGTACAGCATTGGAAGCTTCTCCCCCTGAGCCTCATGGGTAGAGCCGTGCTTTTTAAAATGTTGGCTCTCCCGCGATTTCTCTACGTCCTCCAAAGCGCCCCTTTGCAGATCTCAGGGGCCGAATTTGGCCGGGTGGAAACCCTCCTTAGGGAGCTCCTGTGGGGTGGTGGACAAGCGTGCATAGCCCTGGCTACACTTCAGAGGTCGGTCTGGGAGGGTGGGATCGGAGTGCCCCACCTTCAGACCTACTATTGGGCTTCACAATTGGTGGTGGTCAATGACCTACTCCACGGGGACCGGGAACTACCCCACATTAAAGCCGATGTGGCAGCTATGTATGACACCGATCCAATACAGTTGTTGTATCAAGCCCCCCCCCCAGGCCCTCCCCACTAAAGACAAGGGCACAGAATACTACCACTTGGAGGCAAGTACACAAATTTGTGGGATGGGAGAACAAGATATCAACGGCGCTACCCCTATGGCGAAACGCCAACCGGAGAGAAATGGCGAGGTTCGAACCTTGGCCGTGCTGGGTGAGAGCTGGGATTCAGAAAGTGGGGGATGTTCTGAGCGATGGGAATCTTGCCCCATTTGCGGACCTGCAGCACAGGTTTCGACTCCCTGACACCGGGAGATACCATCATATGCAAATGACCCATGCCCTAAGAGTCACATAGCGTCAGACGACAGCATCCCGGAGTACTCACCTATAGAACGTAATATTCTACCTGAATACATCCCCTCCAAATGCACATCCACTCTATACAATGCCATTACATCCTTCGCGACTCCCGAATTGACCACCTTAAAGGCCAGGTGGGAAACAGATGTAGGGGATATTGACCCAGAGGACTGGATACGGGTACTAATGCACCCCAGGGAAAATGTTATCTCCTCGAGACTCAGACTAGTGCAACTTAAAATATTGCACAGTGTGTTATCCTAGAACCGCACTGTTCGGCTGGAAGAGAGCAACGAACCCGAACTGTCTTAGATGTGGGAATGAGGAGGGGACCTTCTTTCACATTCTATGGTCCTGGCCCCGCATCCGAATGTTCTGGGAGGCCTGTTGTCGGGTACTGGCCCGGATACTCTCCAAATCAATAGAACTTGACCCGAAGGTCCTAATCCTGGGAGTTCCAGGGGAGTACGAACTGAACAAGTGGGAAGAACTGTTATTGCACACGGCGGCAACCCTAATGAAACGGAACATTGCACAAAAATGGGGAGTCCCCGAATCTCCGACAATGGAGCAATGGGCGATGGACATGGACACGTGCTATGTTTGAAAGACGGATTTATAATGCAAGAGGCTGTCCCAACAAAGCCTCTAAAATATGGGCGGCATGGGAGGAGGGAGGGCCTTGAAGTATATGGCCTTGGGAGACTCCACTTTGAACACCTATACTGTAAACCGCAGGTGTGTCCCGTGAGAACGGTAATGCAAGATATATCAATACTGCTGATTGGGCCGTGTTGGCCTCATCTGTTGTAGCTGCCTCTTATTTCTTATCTTTTGTGCCTCTCTTTTAGTTTTGGGTTGTTAAGTCTACGTTATGATTAAATGATGATAAAAAATGTTTTATCAAAAAAAAAAAGTGCAATGTCAAACTACCTTATTTGCATATTTGGTCCAATCCCCCCCCCCCCCATCAAAGATTGTACTTGAAAGAATAGTATGCTGTTACATAGTCTGCCAAAACAGCCACACAGTACCCATCTAAGTTTATCTGACTCCATGGTTGGTGAACATGGGCTACATTGTATCTCATGTATCATTAAAACAATATCCCTTTCTTCACAGTCATGGTATAGGACATCTTCTGCCACTACATTCACTCTGTCACTTGTTCACAGTTTGCACACTTTTGCAAAATGGAACCCCTTTCAGCATTTTGGGCATGTCTTGCTAAAAGCAGGACACAACATCTTTCATTGGTTAAGTGGTTTTGACTGCACTTTTGCCCCTCAGTTGCCCTAGTAGCCCCTTTCTTGTTGGGTCTTGTGGACTTTCTAAGCTACACTTGCTTGCAGAGTCACCCGTTTCTGCAAGTCATACCAAATCAGCAATGTACTTATAACATCGTTCTGAGAATGCCTTGTTTCTCAAGGTAAAACGTAAATCTTTCTAGACGTAGTTTGTTTTCTCCTTGAACCGTGTTGTAAGTGTGCCACACTAACTTCATACAAATACAAATCAGCCTCATTCTCCACCTGTGGCACGTTCTTCAACCAGTCTGACACCTTCAAGGTGTAACCAATTTTTTAAATCATAGATCATTTCTTGGGAGAGTCAGTAACCATACCCATTTTATGCCTCCGGCACGCCTTAAGCAACTCCCTCCATAATCCTATATCAGCCGGGGTGTACGCGGAACCAGCAAAAACATAGGCAGGTGAATAGATTGTGTGTTACAGAGAGTAACTGCCACTCGCTTCCTCGGTGATCATTTTGTGCCTTCCCAGTCATGATGATAAAGTAAAATCACAGTCCCTGGTGTTATGGTTATGTATATCGCAGGGATCTGAACGTTGAGTGACAGATGATTTGAAAGGTGACAGTTGGTGGGATTCCCAGTTTACTGTGGCAGGGCGGCCACCTAACTAGATGTTGTACGTTGCCAATAATATAATATTAGTAGCTCACCAGAAACACTTGTGTATGAGCGCGATAGAAATAAAATATCACTATCACCTTAGTATCGGGTCACCCTTAAGCCAAACGCAACAAATTGTGGCAACGAGGATGGGACTAGCTATTGCATGCCCCGTGAATGCACATATTGGCCAATGGTTGTGTCAAAACTAGTCAATTCTATTTTGTGAGGCAAATTTCCCCGCTCTCTCCCACTCCCCATGCGGTGACCGGCATCGGGTGCATACAACGCAGCAACGTGGCCCAGGTCAAGGCATTAACATACCTGGAAGGTAACACCCAATGTGGAGTGTGTCACATCAGAGGTGGAACGCTGTGCCCACTCGGGGCATAGACAAGGCGTGGCCAGTCCCCAGCTGAAAGAGCCATTCTCTCACAGGGGGGTGTGCCCTGAGAGTGGATGTGAACTGGATGCGCTAAGCAGCATTTAAGATCGATGAGCTTTTTGTGTCCTGTGCACTTACCAACGAGAACAAATACCCTGCATGTTCATAGTCTACTAAGATGGATACTCACTAGTGACCTTTCAGCACATAATATATATGGGGCACTGAGAATATAGTTGCTGCATTGAAAGAAACTGCCCAGTCATTCATCACTCTGTTGGCATGCAGGTGCAACGCCCAAAACGTGAAAGGAAGTACAGGCTGCGTACATTCTATTAGCATAAAGAGCTGGTAATTTTTAGTGTCGGTATTCTGGTCATTTGCTTTAGCAATTCTGTACACATGTGAATTGCACTTAGTTTCGACATGCACTTGGTCATTACACAGTGGAACAAGGGGCAGCAAAAGATACTGTCCATTACACTTAGTATCTAGGCCAGTGGCACTCAAAAGGTTTTCTAGCCAGCATCATTGATTTAGATTATGGGCCTCATTATAAGGATGGCAGTGACGGTATGAACGATGCCGGTAAGGCACCAGCACCGTTCATACCGTCCCGCCGCCTTACGCGTTCTGCTCGCGGGTTCCTGGCGGGCTGTGCAGCACCCATGAACACAACTCGTGATTGCACCAGCACCGTGCAACCATACTCCCCACTCCCATTCTGCCCTATGGGGCAGAACAGGGATCGGGAGCACGGCATTACCGCCACTCACGAATGGGCAATACCAGCCCATTCATCTCGTAATGGGCCGGTCATTGCCCAATCACGGGAGGCGGTGCCGGTAGCGAGCATGGCGGTAGCCGTGCCTGCCATACAGGCACGGCTAACGCCATGCTCGTAATGAGGCTCTATGTCTTTGCTGCATTCAAGGGAATTAGATTGGGTACCTTCGTATTTGGGAAAGCTTTTGTTAGTTGTCAAGTGTGTCACTGAGGTGCCAGGTAGTGCATCATAAGTAGCATAAGGGGCACCTGCCGCCAGAGCCCTACCATTTTGGACTAGACCCAGTTAGGAATTGGGAGCTTTCTGTCATTCAGTGAACTAAGCCGCATTTCCGAGCTTCTGTCACGTTCGTTTAATTAGATTTTGTTCTCGCTTCCTTCCAACAAGTGTTCAGATGGCTAGGGTCCCTGGAGGAAGGGGGAAGTTACCTCAAAGATGTTAGTTGATGTTCCAAAGCCTAGCATTTCACAGGGGCTTTGAGTAGAATGCATTATAACAATTCTGTTCCTGGCAATAGATTAGTACAATAGTTGTGAAGAGCAGATCTTGGTGAGAACAAGGCCCTTTAGTTGAGACATTGCCAGAATACAAAACCAAGTAATTGGTTATTTATAACACGCTTAATACACAGCGGTTTCTAAGCGTCGACCTGCGGATCGAACCGGTGTTGCTACGAGTCTTCTTGCTTCCAAGGCGAGCATGTTGCCACTGAGCCATCCTCCAGAGACAAGTTGTATTAATACAATACTGCCCCCTGGAGGATTCAGGAGAACTGGGTCTGTAAGAGAAAGGCCTAGTAGCACGAATAAATATGAAGTATTAATTTCCAAAGAATGGAACCTCAGCCACATTTTTTATGAAGTCATCTGGTTCTCAGGAGATTGCTGGGAGGATGTGTACAAGGAAAAGCAACATGTTTCAAAACGGAGTAGCAAAAATAGTTGAAGAGTAAGATGGGAATTGTCTGATTTTGCCAAGAGTTTGAGTTCATGGGAAAGGATGTCACTGTGTCTAATTTGCTGATCGTACTGTTTGGGTTGTTTCTGGGGGCATGCACATCATGACGTTGTCTTGGCCAATGAGAAGCAATGGTAACACACATAATATTGTCCAATCAAAATGGAGTGTTAACTGCTGACTGCATAATTAGGTCACTCATAGGGGCTGCACTTAGATGATCATGGGTAGTTTACTAACCAATGAGTTGGGGTTGTATCAGGTGTTTAGATTCTTGTATAGGGGTTAGCGAATAGGGAGTGTGGAATTAATCTGTACTTTATACTTTTTAGACTTGTTAATTTTGCGGTTTACACCTATAAAACCTGTAACCTATTATGGGCGTTTTCAGTTTTTTAGTTCCACAGAGCTGACTGACCCTCCCTGCCGTATTTGCATGTGATAAAAACCTGTTTTTCTTGCAAAACATGCACTCTATAATTGATTCCTTGTATTGTTTTTTTCCTATCGTTTTTTGAGCATGCCGTACATTTCTGGTGACCCCTGTGTGATTTCTAGGATCCCCGAGAGGCGGGGGCTCACCCGCCACACACCTTGCACCAAGGCGTCTACCTCCAGTGAATAGTCCATGTGCACACCACAAGGAGGTTTGCAGGCGCCACGATTCTCTGAAGGCCTGCCTGATCCCTGGAGCAGGGCGCTGCACACAGCTCCGCAGGCAATTGAGGGGGACACTGCATTGGAGGACCTCAAAGAACACCTATAACATGAGGTCACTCTTGCGTCAGAATTGACAGTTTTGTTATTGTGTGAGTGAATAAGGAGAGAAGAGGAAAGCCCCTCAAAGACGAGGGAAGACAATGTTTTTAAACAGTGAATATGTTTTTACCAGTAGTGAGCTGACGATCCCTCGCCACAGAGAAATATGACTTCATATATAGAAGTAAAGGTGAAGAATTGATGTGGGTAGCTCATCTTTAAAGGGGAAAGACAGCACATTATTTGAAGGGACAGTCCTGAATGGAAAGGACCCACTATCCCTCATCCTAGAGTGAAACAGATATGATATATTGTATTTGTATCACGCCCATACACAAGTGTTTTAGAGCGTGACGAGGCAAGGGAGGACAAAACAACGATCTTACTAGGCCCATTGACATCGAGAACGTGCAAGTGCAGGCACGAGGGAAGGGGGAAAAGTTTGAGGGGCAGGGGAGGAGTGGAAAGGGCTGAACACATGATAGAACAATGACAGGTAGTGCGGCCAGTAGGTGGTAAGTGCAAGAATATATAGACAACGGGTGTCTAATAAGTACAGGAAGGGGATAGTAGCATAGCAGATACAGACCCAAGTGCAAGGGTTGCCAGGAGGCAGTGTGGGTGTGTGGCTGGGTGGGCAGGGATCTGGGCCTGAAATCAGAGGGTATCCAGGTGCCGGTGCCAAAGCAGACAGATCAGCAGGGGAGAGGAAGAGCGAAGGCAGAAGCAAAGAGGAAGGTCTTGAGGAGCTTCTGGAACCAAAGATGGCTCTCCTCGAGTTTCAGAGAGGCAGGGAGGCTGTTCCAGAGAGAGGCCCCAGCCGAGGAAAGACATCTACCTCCAACTCGTTGCTTGGAGAAGTGACTGACCCTGAGGAAGGTGGAGGAGCGAAGAGCTTGAGATGGAAGGTATTTACGGAGGGAGAGCTGAAGGCATTGTGGACCAAAGCCTCAGAAAGCCTTGTGGGCAATGCAAAGGGTCTTGAATCCTAATCCTTGCAGCCAGCGGGAGCCAATGAAGAAATGTGAGGTGTTGAGAACCCTCGTCTTGAGAGAAAGAGACAAAGTAAGGGTCTACACAATTGTGTAAATAAACGCGTATTATCGATCTTGTTAGCAGTTGTGTAGGGCATTGGTATCCCATTGTATGGACAGGGTCTTTTTTCTTTTTTTTTTACCTTCATGCTTATAAAGCGCTGAAAGCCCACAAGCATCGGGGCACAAAAGTACAAGATTTAAGTAACAGACAAGACTGAAATGCTCTAACCTGAGTTAACGGGCTGTCCGGAATCAAAGATTTATTATTTGAACAGGTGCATTTTAAGATTCTTTCTGAAGGCTCGGTGGCTAGGTTCAAGTCGGAGAGTTAAGGGCAAGCTGTTCCAATGCTTTGCTGCCAGAGCAGGAAAAGCTCTGCCCAATCCAGTGGCTCGACTGTAAGAAGGCACTGTGATCCTGCCTTGTGCCTCTGACCTCAATGAACGATTTGGGGTATATCGTGAGATCTTTTTCTTAAGGTATGTCAGTGCGGTGCCATATAACCACCTATGCACTAATGTCAACGTTTTGAGTGGATCCTAACGTCGATCTTGAGCCAATGCAGTGCTTTCCTTCCCTCAGAAATGTGGTCTCTTTTCTTCATTCCTTTAATAATGCGACTTGCATTATTTTCCATGATCTGGCATCTCTCTATGCAGTTCTTAGTGGCCCCAAGCAGAAGAGAATTACCATAGTCCAATCAGAACAATAGTGTAATAGTGGCAGTACTCTTCTCGCTCAGGAACGGACAAATGGATCCGAGTAGGCGGTGATAGTAGGAATTATTCTTGTGTAGGTAATGCATCTGCACCTCTGCTCCCAGAGATGCCTCCATAATCATACTGCAGGTTTTGACCTGCTCCGACACTTGTGAGTGGTTGTATTTGTTGAAGTGTGTTAAGAGGGTGGGGGTTTGATTTTCTTTTTGTTATATGAGGGGGCACCGGTTTTGTTAATTGGTTGTAGCAGTTGAGTAAAGGTGTCGCTGAATCGGTGACCGTGAGAATTTTCATTCTATACAAGGTTGGATTTGAGGACGACTATGGGTACTCCATTGGAGTATCTGTGTAAAACACTCCCGCAGTCTAAAGAAAATATCCTGAAGTACCACCATGGGAAAATGGTTACATCTTGGTGCGAGGAGGGCACACATGATAAAGCTATACTAGAATATATGTACACACATTTGTAGTCAACTTATGAAAGTTGAACAACAGACAGAGCAAACTCGAATTGTGGAAAATGTTTGAAGACGTAGAGAATGCCCCTGATGACAGCACAGAGGGAACCAATCAAACACCTGCACAGGCCACCGACACGCCTACTTACTTATCCTTTCCTTTACAGCCCACCACACGGTACACCAACCCCCAGTATACGCCCCCCAAGAAGGGAATGTCAACAGACCGTAAAGATAAAACCCGAGACCCATTAAATATGGAAATAGAAAATACGTCGATAAGCACAGACAATTGATGGGTGGGACAGATCCTTTCTAAGAATGATGTTAACATGCTGGGTTGGGGTATTTATTAAAATGGGGCGATGTGGTGGGTGGGCTGCGGGGGAGGGGCAATGGGGGGGGCGGGGGAGTCTAACCTTGAATTTAAAATACCTAAAATGTGTTTTAAATTCGGGGCTTTCGACGTCGCAGTAAAATAGTCGATATGTTCACCTAGATATGCAGGGACACAAGGTCCAAGTACAATTGGTAGAAGTAGACCGCACATACACAGATAATTAAATACAAATTAAGAGGATAGCATGCAAAGACAACTGAAAGAATATTATAATAAACTATCATACACCAGGGGGGGCAGAAAAGGGTGGCAGTCTTCTTGGTTCCACCCTTGATCAGGTGTCCTGAAGGAGGACAGGAACGACTTCAATGCAAAACAAGACCTCAATTTCAGATTGAAGGTGCAGTTTATCACAAATATGAGTGGGTCGCAGGACTAATGGCGTTCAAAGCATGAGGGATGGTTGGACTGTCAAAGGACAGAGTGATGTAATTGAACAAGACATGCTTTGATTTTTGGAGGCAGAATGTGAAGCAACTGGCCTGGAACAACCAAAATGAAAAACCTACTAAAATACAGAGACTAACAGTTTTCCTTGTTTCATACAGTGGTCAAAGTGTATAAAAAGTAGTAGTGTAACTATGGTCCCTGCTGGCCTGACCCCACCCACCACAAACCAGGCAAAACAATGTCTTCCAATGATTTGATGGCTTCTGCTGGGTTGAGATGGTGTTCATGAAAGAGAGTTTAAGCTCTTCCAGCAGATCAAATCAGAATTTGAGTTGGTTGCTCCCTCGAAGACAGTCCATGGCAATGGGTTAAAAAGGTGTTTGTGTGGCTCGAGATGCAGCAAGCAGTTCGAAGTTTTCTTAGAGTGCCAAAAACCAAACTGACTGAGCCCATGCTGCAATTTGACAAAATCAGATTTTCTAATTGCATAAATGGATGTGCATATTGATGCTTTCCACCCTCTTAGGGCGGAGTTCTCAGGTCCACAGGTCCTGTGGCGGCTCAAGGGTGTCAAGTCAGGTCAAAGCTACTTCAAGACAGTTCCAAGCAGCAGCTCTTGGGTTTCCTGGGTGCTGGGAGTCCCAATTCAGGGGGGGCTCATGGACTAGGTGAGTCCACATCTGGTGCAGGAGTTAAAATGCTACTTCTGCCTGAAGTGACTATGGACCACAGTATCTGTCAAAGATGCACATGTGACCTTTGAACCTGCCCTGTGCCACTGGAGAGCATGAGCTGCAGATGTCCGGAGATTAATGCAGTGAAGTTACATGGATGCACTAGGCTTTTGGCAAGGAGCTTTTATGAAAGATGCCTTTGCAGCCGCCCTCTTTTCAGTAACAGAATTACCTGCATCATTTTATTTATAAATAAACACAAAGCTAGTGCTTTCCCACCCTTGCCGATGGCAATCCATCACAAAGGAGAAGTTGATGAAGGTGGTCAATCTGATTTCATATCGGTTGTACGTTCTCTTGTGCCCAAACAAGCATTGTTCCTCCTGTATATGTATATAAATAAATAGAAACTGGGAGGTGACTTAATTCCAATAGCTTAGTTTGGACCGTTAGCAATGAAATAGGTCATCAATTTGGAGCAGGGTAGGGGGGTAGAATCCTACAAGAGCTCTTTTCAGAGCTGTCTAACAATTGCCTTTTTCAAGTGCAAGGTAAATTACCTTTGCATTAAGGTTTCATCAAGGCCAGACAGAGTATACAGGTTATATTGATTGATACTGACACAGTGTTCACCTTCTAAACATACCTCAGGGGCTATGAATGTAGTAAAGGCAGCAAGTTCTGCTATTTTGCTTGCAGCATTGCTAATAGGCACACATCTGGAGGCTGGTCTGTCACTACATTTAAGTTCAGAATTAATAGGGAGGCCTGAATGGTCAGTTCATAAAAAGGGAATTAATGTGGACAACTTATTGTTTTTAGGAGGCAAATAGCATGTGACACGCAGAACGGGAAAGGGGATGACCAAGAAGTAGCTCAATTTCTTCTCAGCAGACTGTTCATTGCTTGACATTTTCAGTTTTATTTTATTTAAACAGGAAACTCCTTTGCACTGGCATCATTCCCCCTCACCCCCACATTCTAAAATTAAGCATGTTTAAAGGACTTCAATGCAAACACATAGCTTTGATGTGCAAGCCAAGAAAACACATGCCAAGTAACCAATTGGACAATAGCTTTGTTACTTGGGTTAGTCATTACACTATCTGCCGAGAAGGAAGCTGCTATCACTGCCTGAATATTAAAGTGCCTATGATCAAAACTTAAACTGAAAGAATAATCTGCACGACCAGTTCACAGCATACTTCAGGGAAATGGTCATTTGTGCTGAGAGGTGGGCAACATAGGACTATGGATATTGTAAAGCTGGTGACAGTTGAAGTATTTGCTATCAAATGTTCACTTCAGGACTTGGCATCATGTGAATTGAGTTTAGATTATCTGACTCATTAAAAAGCAAGGTAACTATTCATGCCTAAGGAACCAGGCAATCTGCATTGATCAACTTGAAGCCAGCCACGATGGCATGAGCTGTGCCAGAATAGAGGTAAGCCACGATTTCATGAGTTATGATCAATAAATGGGTTTACTGATTGCAGCTTGGCTTGCGATAGCGCATAAATGGAAGCAACAATCCCCACCATCAATCTATGACTGGCTGCAGAAGGTGGGGCCATTCGTTACTATGGAATGGATCACATAAGATTCAAGATAACCAAGAAAACTTTCAGCAAAAATGGGGATCAGTACTATCGTTCTTACAAACTGACTATATGGTACAATGGCGCTCACACAAGATTAGAATTTTGGACATATTCAGATCCTGAACCACAATCCTAGGCTGAAATGGAAAGAATGCTCTTCCGGCTGGGGGTTGGGGGGCAAGGGTGCTTGGGGGTAATGGGGAAAAGTTGATGTTTAAATTTGAAAACCCAATAAAAATAGCTTTAAAAAAGAAAATAATTAGATCTCTAATCTTCCAACTGTGAACAGGAATGATCATGCCCAAAACACAAGACAATTTGGTACGAATCACTTGGTACAGTATAGATTTGTCAAGGCAAGTCTAACCACACGATCCAAGTGGAGCCAATGAGACCCACAAACAAAATCCCTGCAGTGCTAATTTTGGACTTCTATGAAGGAGAAGGGACAAGTCAACACCCAACAGTTAAACGCAGAACGTCTTCTGCGCAGAACCAGTCAGCATGAGTATAAGCATGGCAAGAAGACGGGAAGGATGTTAGCAAATATGTTAACAGCTCAGAGGGGTGAGGTTTTTATCTGCATTGTTATAATGATAATTGTCATTAATATAGCGCTTTCAACAAAGCGCTGTACATACAATTACTACTCAATGGAAGTTGGTACTCATCAACAGGGATGAAGGAAAAGCCAAGCTGGCCTTGCCAGGATTGTAACCTGCGACTCACAGATTACAAACAGATCGCAGCAACAAGCGCTCAACATGCTGTGTGCCAGCTACTATTATAGATGAACAATGTAAGGAAAATCGAGATGAATACCAGAAGAGATGTAAGGTCATGCTGCCCGGTAAATTTACTTTGATGGGAGTATTTAAGGCAATAAAAATTCTCAAGTTGAAAAAAAAAAATCTCCAGGGCCAGATGGCCCTCAGCTTTGTTTTTATAAAACCTTGGCCCGCACTCACAAAGGTCCTCTTGCGAACATGTGGAGTTTGATATGGGTGAGATCTTCCACAGTCAATACTAGAGGCCTAGGTTACAGTGATACAGAAGTCGAGCAAAGACCCTAGACACTGTGCACTGTTAACAGTATTTATGAGCAGAAGGATTTGTGCAGCATTTTCAGTGTGTAGTTTATTTGACATTAAAACTTAATAATGTGGGTAAATAGAGTGGGTCAGATTTGCTTAGGCCACAAAAATGCTGGTATAGCTGCAGGCACACGAACATGGCCAGTCCTAGAAAATAACAAAATGAAAAGCTGGACAGCAGTAGTTTGTAAGGGAAGATTCAGAGCCTGCGATGCAACAGGGCAATGGGTCTTGAAAAAAGAACACTCCTTGTTTGTGCAAAGCAGAAAAGGGGAAGGAAGGGTAAAGTGCAACATTATTGGGAGATTGTGCTAAGCAGAAAGCTGCTCAAAGGTTGCAGAGGGGGGGCGAGATGGGTGCTGGAAAGTTCTGGCATATGGCGTGGCCACAGGTTACATCACGAAAAAGACTGGGAAATATTAAATAATAAAAATAATATTAAAGAAATGTACAGAAACATATAAAGGAGGCAGTGTTGAATGAGGGGTTTGAGGTAGAGTGAGAAAAAAAAAAAAAGGGTTGGTTTTTTTTTCCACACATGGCTGAAGCTTTGCTGACTATGATCTGCTGGGCTGATCGGTGTAGCTGGGAGTGGCAGCTGCAGAGGGAGTTTGCTGAAGGTTGCGATTCTACTTCGGGGTAGTATCCTGGCAAAGACTGGCTGAGGCATAACTAGCTGCAGGAAGGGAGATGGTCAGACAGTCTTTCTGAAATACACATGAAGACAGCTCTCAATTGCATGGTGAGCATAAATAGGCAGACCAATAAGCAGGACACCTATGCAGGGTAATTGGCAGGGTGGGAAATTGGACACGAAAGGCAACACTTCCTTAATCTTTAAGGTAAGCAAGGTACCAGAAGTAAGGCTCGGAAACAAGGGTGGCATGTTTTTGCGTACAGACTTTTATTGATCACGAAAGGTTGCCGAAAAAGCCTCTCTATTCGTAAATCTACAAGGGTTTTCCCAGCCTCAACAGAACTAGTGAAAACAGTCAGGATGTCCAAAGGTGTAATGGCTGTCCCAGTCACATCCCCAAAACCTCTCTCAGTCCATCACACTACAAACTAACAAAAAGGTGATCCCGCTCTAAAGAAAACAGTGTTGATCAAGGCAACATAAATGTTCTCAGACAGTCGTCCTTCCAACGGATTCAAAAACAGCGTTCAAGAAAATAATTTTCCAATCCTAGAGTGTTGCTCCTTTCCCCTAGACTACCAAAGGATAAATGCCTTTCCAGTCTCTTCACATATAAAACACAAGAATGTATTGAAAAGTACAATACATTGCACAGTCCCAGGGTTTTAATCCCCTTTGGTTCCAACCTTCTACTTGGATGTGAATCCCAGACTCACAATACTTGAGGGGTCTTGGTATACTCTCCTGCCAAGACCCAATTATCTCATATATTGTCTGTTTCTTGTATAGGGTTCCAGCCCGTTATTTCTAATTAGGGTCCCAGACCCTTTTATCCTTGGTTTGTCCTTTGGGTGCGGGTCCCAGACTCGCAATGGAAACTTTGGTGCATTTGGTTTACTCTCCTGCCAAACAAAGGGTTCCTTGTTTCCACTCTTGCTTTCATGCAGAGTCTCTGACTCCCTTATACTTTCTGCTTTATATGGGTGCGGGTCGCAGACTCGCAATTGTTGTCTGTAATAGCCTGGCTCACACTCCTGCTAAACTATGTTTTCACTTGTCATATATTCAATTGTCATGCATTGATTAATGACTGGGGTATCTGACCTATTGCTTCTCCATATTTCTTTTAGTGTTTTAGTCCACAATACTTTCTAACCATCACTTGATCCTTTCTGTACTTTACCCAGCTTCCCCAGACCTCCTGTCAATCCCCACCAGCCTGCATACCTTTGTTTCAGTTTGTGTCTTCTGGGCAGCGGGATCCCATCTCGAGGCTCCGGTAGCCCTTGGAATCGCTCTCGGTTCGGTTGTTCGTCTGCAGCATCCCACGTCCTTCGAGGTCCATTCTCGCCTCAGCATTGCTGTGGGCACAGTAAAATGCCCCTGCATCTAGTTGGTAAGTGAGCTTCCGAGTAGCCAGCTCCCTGGCTACATTCAATCTCTCTTCTTCCTCTGCAAGTTGAGTCTTATCTGCGTGTCGGTCTCACGCCTCCGTGCACCACTTTCCAGCTGACAGAGTTGCTTCCCCGGTGTGATTATTCTCTGGCTCTCAGCTGTGCTAGATTTATACTCCCGCATTGGGAAAGGGAGCTATTCTGAACCAATCAGATTTGTTAAAAGACTAGACTGCTCTCTACAGTTTACCTGGGTGATCTTCATCCTCGCAGTCCTCTTCCTCATCTCAGTACATGGTTCCAGATGTAACAAGTCAATGTCAATACTGGTTAACCCTTTACTCTGCATGAATTAGCTAGTCGGATTAGTTTCACAATAAAACACATCAATCCTATCAGGGCAAATGCAAGGGGAATAGTATTCCTGAAAAGGGGTTAACAGACTTTCAACAAGGTTATGCCGTGTCTCTTGGAAGACACTCGTCCCTAGTCCCATAAGGAGGTTTCCCTTCCCAGGTGAACCACCAGCTGTGCACCGCCCGGGGGGATTATTGTACTGTGGATGCACCTCCCTGGCCCCCTGGAAACGGTCTCCCCTAGAGGAGAAGGGACAACATCCTCAGATTTGTCACAGTACCAAATGATTAATGAAGTAGCCTGGGTTCAAAGTCTTGGGTGGGGGTTTGTCCCTTCATGCAGATGGGGCCATAATTAGACAAGCCTTCCTATGGTAAGGGAGGGAGGGAGAATATCAGTGCACTGGAACCTTAATGATTGTATATTTGTTTTAGTAACCTTGAGCTTAAAAAGAAAAAGTGTACATTTGAAATGTCATGCTAATACGAAATGGGTTTTTGTACGTGTCTTTTAATGAGTGCTTCATTGAGTTTTATATAAATAAAAATCAATAAGTGACATAATAGAATTGACCATCTCTTGCGGAGACAAGATATAGTGACTGTGAAAGGGCGCGTTGTCTTTATTGCATCCAGTAATTAAATGAGTGATTAGCAAAAAGGCCACAGTGTAAAGCCTAAGAATGCATAGCCAAGATCCAGAGGTATAAGAAGAGTAGCAGAAAGGAAGAACCAGGCTATTTCTTCCTATAGCACCATATAGAAAAATTGCACCAATTAAGCCACATTTGTCCTTAAATCATTGCTACTACACTTGAAAACCTGATGCACTTACTAATAGTTTTGGAGGGGTGAAAGCCTTGAAACATGTGCTACATCAAGTGCTTTGAGAACATGGTCTCTCCAATAGACAAATAAGATAGTTGGACTTCTTTCTGTGTGCAACATATATTTAATTGTTAGCCGACACATGTTTCGACCCTCCTGGGTCATTTTCAAGGCTACTCATTTCACATACAAGAATTACAAAAGTGCATCACCCATTGGTTGGTGTTACACAGTGGTTATCAATCCCATGTGGTATATCCGGTGCAGTGTATACATTTAAGAGGTGATGGTTAAAATGCATGTATAGCATAGGTCCATCATTAATGGATTTTTGTGATCAGTTAAAAAAAAAAAAAAAAAAAAAAAAAGAAAAACACTCAATGAGACATAATTAGGTAGTCTAGCAGTTCCTGCAAGCAATTCCTTCAGGAACACAAACGCATTAAGTGGAGAGCATACGTTGGAAGAATTGTTTTCAGGACTTGCGTTGTGCCCGGTAGTTATTTATACCAGTGAAACATTTGATATTTGCACCCAAATAACAAGTACATTAACATGCCTAAAGAAATGGCACAGTGTAGAACTGCAACAAATGCTAAACTTAAGCACCCCATTCTAGCGTGGTATGAATCAAACTTAGCATTGTCAAAGCTGGAGAAAAAAAACAAGTTCTGGAAATACTAAGAAAGAGTACCAATACTCCAATTTAGTCAAGCAGTATATTTGGTGAGGAATCATTTAATTAGGTTATTGTCACAGGAATTATATTCATATATAACACGATAATGACATAAGTGAATCTCGAGGACACAGGTAATTCTAGTCTTTCTATTTAACATGACATTACTAGCTGGGTTTTATTAATGTACAGAAACTACATTATTGTCTACTCCAGATGAAGAGTGCCATGAATGGACTCAAAAAGCATTAATTAAAATGTTACTATCTATCCTGTGAATGTTGTAAACACTTTGAAAAATCACTTGAATTTATTCTCACTTTTTTTGGAAGAGGAATTAAATTATTAAACAAAACTATAGAGTGATGGAATGTTATTTAATTAAAACAATATAACTACATGATGAATGTTTGAACAAAGTGGATACTACGCAAGTACCAAAATCAAAGACTTTCGAGTTCTGCTTGTAGAGCAACCGGTGGCTCTCCAGCTGTTTGGGACTACCTCTGCCATGATCACTCACCATTGACAAATGCTGTCTACAGCCTATGGGAGTTGTAGTACAAAACGTCTCACGAGCCAAAGGTTGCAGCCCCCTGTAGAATGTTGCACAGTCCTTCCAAATGAGTAGGAAGCTTTGTTATTATCGATTGTCTTGGAACAGAATCTAAAGGACCATTTTCTTTCAAATTTGGTTGGTCTGTGTTTTTGCCAGCCTGGGAGTTTTGCTTCTTCGGTTTCTTTGTTGCCTTCTGTACCTCCCACCCACGCTGCAGGTGAATAGCTTTTATGCATGTCGCTCATACCTGCCCCCATTTTTATTAAACCGAATCTCACAAATACCATGTGGAGGGTCTGCGGTCTAGCTAATCATTCATCCAAGTAATACACGTTTGATTCTTAATTTTGGGCACCATTTGCATCCGCAAGTGCCTTCACCTTTTCTGCAAAAGTACAAAACTTGAATTAACTCACTTTTGTTTTGGAAATAACTCAATAACTGCCCCTCACTTACCTTAAAAAATATTACATTACCAGTAGGGGAGATAAACAGACAAAGGGGTGGGGTCAGAGAAGCAGGGCTCTGCATTCACCCAGACTTCTAATATATGTGTATATTTTTTTTTAAAGCAAAGCTTAGTCCATGCATGCAATAGAAATGTTGCATGGATCCATCGAATGGTCTTATTCTCTATAATCTGAGCTACAATTAAAGTGATGCAGTTTATCTGCAGCACGCAAACCGATGATCTATGTTTATTAACACAATATGTGAAAAATATAGTTTCTTCACCAGGTAACTTGACATATCCTCTTTTAATTGGGCCAAGACAGCATAATTGTGCAAATAAACATGCACATGCAAATCAATACACCACACTCTAAAAGACTGATTGCTGCACTAGTAATGGAGCGAGGATCTAGAAAAGCCTGGTGCCCTTCCCCGTAAAGAAATTGCATCCTGATCCCAAAAGAGGCCCATCCATCGGAGGTGGATCTAAACCCCACCCAGGAGAGCTTTGATAACCATATAGTGAATAGCAGAACAAATAAGGCCACATACTTTATGTTCCGTTGCTCCAAGTGATCTTGGACATGGCAACTCCACAAAGTCCCATCATCTCGACTGCTCCTCCAGTATCGAACACAGACATAAAAAAGGATAGATTTAAGCTCAAAGTCTTCCCCAAAAGAGATGTGACCAGAATTAAAAGAAACACATTTTTTATTTCAAACCGATTTGTGCATTTATAAAATTGTTGAAGCCAAGCAGGGCTTCAAAGAAACATAAAACGTGATCAAGGAACAGAGGTGGGATTAACAGGAGGATGCAGGCATCCACTTAGTGCAAATAATGCAATCTGTGATGCTCCCTGCCCTCTTTCACTAGTTATGTGCTTGTAGATGACTCATTGATTACTGTATACGTGTGGGTTTCTCTTCCATGATTAATAAGAATGTAGTGGCAGGCGATGTTACCTGTACCAGACCGTTAAGGTGCTTTCCAATGTACATGGTGAGGTTGGACGAATTAACAGCGCTCACCTGCCCACTACTGATGGGAAATGAGAAAGGTTAATTTATGGATGCAAGAAAGCGAGAATGAAAATAAAAGAGGGGAGGAGAGAAGAAGGGAACACGAGAGGAAGCCAAAAATGTAATGGGAACAGAGAGAGGCAATTGGGAGAAATAGTAAGAAAAGGAGTGGAAAAATGTAGAAGGCGGCAGAACAGAAGATATAGGTAGAAGCAGTGCATGTGAAGTGTAAGAAAGGGACAGAAGAAATACTAAGCTCTACTCAGTTTTCGATCTTCCCTTAAACAGTAACATAACGGTTGCCAGACTCGAACGGGCTGCCCGCTCTCATTGCTTTTAAAAATCAACCAAATTAAAAATGGATTTCTGGGGTGGTGAGATGTGAAAGATGGTCTTTCTTCTGAAGTCCGACCTTTGAGACAGTCTTGGAGAAACTCTGAACGAAAAACACTTCCCGATGAAAAGGGTCTGAGCAGAGTGAACATGAAAGATGCCCTTCCCACAAAGTCAAGGCCCTGGCAAGCGCCATTTATTCCCAGTCAATGTTGGCTCGTAATCTGCGAATTGTTTACCTATGCTAGCCATCTAGGAAGCGATCTGCATGGTCTTTTAGCAAAAACCATGAAAGTCAGTCATCTCCAGTGTTCACGTACACCATGCTGGGCCTGCCCAGGAGGGTCATGAGGGTTCAGAAGAGCTGGTCTTGCTCATGCCAGTTGGTCAGTCTTCTGCACCAGGGATGGCAAGCAATTTGTGTCACAAGTCCATGTCGTGCTGCATCTGCGTTCAGCCCCAGTTATAAAAATACACCTTCTGCCAAAAGGGCAAATAGTCCATGAGCGGCCCTGTGGGAAGAGAGAGAAGGGTTAGCTGAAGATAGCTCTAGAGAGGGGAGGAATACATTACTTGTAAGAGTAATGCTGCTGCATTGGTCTTCTCTTCTTTTGTGTCACCTACAGAAATCATCGGAAATCTTTAAGACACAATCAGACACACAGGGAATTTTCTCCCGCCCTGGGGGAAATTAAATACCAATCCCAAATTTATTAAAGGTGGTCCCAAATGCTGTGGTCCATGGGAGAGATTGTGCTTAATCTGAAGTGGCATGTGCACTCACAGTCAAACATGGGAGCCTACATAGGAATTCAGGGAGCATATGCGTCCTAGAGAACTAATTGTAGAGGAGGTTTCCTGCTCAGGGATGGGATTCCTCCTCAGAATCGTTCCATGCACTCACTCTGGGAGGAGGAACGGAAGCATCTTCTATGAACTGAATAGATTTAAAAAGGGCACATGCCCCTGCTGGGTCAACAATAGCGCTGCAGGAAAGTCAGAGCCACACAAATCCCCATCCTGTCCTTGTGTCCAGTTTCCATGTGTTGTGTGACAAATCTCAAATGATAATTTCCTCAAGGGGAGCCTTATTCCAGGCATCCACTATCAAAGTGTTACCCTTATTGGACGGAGGTTTACGACAAACCACCAAAGAGAACTTACCCTTAAAATAAAAACTTTGAATGCAATATGTAGCACAATCCATCAAGGCACTGCTTATTTGGTTACAGCTGATCCTTATATCTTCACTCCATAAGACAATAATCCTAGTTGTATATCTGTGCCAAGCTAACTTTGCAACAGTTAATGTGGTAATTCCTTAGCCATAGAAGACTTGTGGAAATGAAAATCAAACAATTTTAGGCAAACAAACCTAAATGCAGACAGTCACCTCGTCCATATGAAAGACAGCTAAAAGAAAACACACACAAGCTGTTCAGATCTTAACTAAACTTTTCAACCTTTCACAATAACAACTAAAAACCACGATTGTTAATGGGCTAAAAATAAAATGTAAAAAAAGAAGACCCGTAAACTTCAAAAGTAGAAAATTAAGCACCACCACAGAAGTGGTCATCTGAAGCAGGTGGACTCCTTTAGAAATTACACTCTCTTTATGAGGAAGTGTCTAGATTGCATTCTCAGCTATTAAGTGCTTCCCACCTCTACCAGTGGAATGGCCAGATCATGCCACCATATTAATCATACTGTAGCAAACACTCCCTTCGTACCACAACCAACAGAAACTGACCAAGGATCCACATCACTCCTTCAGGACCTTCCTGATGAGTGCAATGGAAGATAGCCACACACCCCTAGCAGCCACCTCCAAAGCCTCAACTAATGCAACACTTGCCACCAGACAGTCCTAACACAGAGTCCATACTGCAACAGAGTAAAATCCTACACTACACGCTACACACAAGAACTCACCGATAGTAAAGGCTTGGAGAAAATCTGAGAGTCCAGAAATCCTAGTCACTCTAAAAATGCTATCCTCAGCGCACAGGGCCCCCACAACCACAGCCAAGAAAATCCACTAAACAACAACATCAGAAGACTCCAGCAGAACCCTCGTCAAAGCTTTTAAACATTCCTTGAACCCCCTACAGTGCATGCAATACCCCATTCAAAAGACAATTGCATAGCAATTACTTCGTCGAGCAAACAGACATAATTGGGCAACACGTTGACTGCACCATGCACGGCACAGACATCCCCACCCACCCTATTATAGAACACATGAAAATTTACTAACTTCAAGACATGTTACAAAGGGGAGGGAAAAGAAAACCTGAGACCAGGCTTGAGATTTTCACACCGTTGATAGAAAAGGGTTACATAAAACCACGGAAATAATTAGGAAACCATCCAGACAAAGGTGGTATTTGGTATTAAACAAAATATAAAGATTTCATAACCCTGTAACCTTCCTTTCGGGAGTCCATCTGCCGGCAGCCCAATAAATCCAGATAGTGGTGATCATCACCCCTGAAACTTGCTGCTCCTGCGGCACCGTCGGTGTCCGCAGATTCTTGGGATACCTGCTCCATAAATGGATCCTGAACCCTGCATGGATCCTTTAGCGATTCAGTCTTTCCCTCAGCCTTTCAGAGGTGGCAGATGTGTGTGCGAGTCCGAGGTTTCTCCGCTCACTGTTGAAGAGTCACATGCTTTCTGACTTTCTACTAATAACAGTAGGAGGACTGGGAGGTTCTGGAGGATGTCCCATTTACAACTTCTGAGGTCACTTTATGGAGGGAGTGGCCCACACAGAGCTGCCTGATGGCGCTGCCAAACATGAACTAGATAGTATTGCAGCCCTTGATGTCACCACCTATGACCATGACAACCCTCCATTGAAGACTAACTCTGGAAGGTACTGCCTCCACTGTTCCATCATAGGCTCAATAAAACATAAAATGACAGGGATGATGAAGCTACTTAAGGGCTTTCAGTCTCACAAACCAACGCTAGAAGAACAGCCTCTGACAAAGATCCTCATAACGAGACTGCAGGGCAGGCCTTGTCTGCCTCAACCCTGTGGGGCAGTTCCACTTGCACTGTATTTAGCCTTCAAAACAGTTTATCCAGTTGAGAGAAAGAGAGAAGTCCCAAGAAAAGTCAGTTGCCTACAGATTGGACAGCATTGGGGTTCCCAGCTGCGAGAAGACACCAGGACATCTGCATCATAGAATACCTTGAGCAATAGCTCTGGCTCCTTGGTCAGTAACGTCTCAGAAGCGGTTTGATGACATTATAATGGCCTTACCATTATTAACAATATTGCCTGAAAGACATCTTCTTTGTGAAGAAATGTCAGCAAACACTCCTGAGCGACCAAGTAACCTGTTCATGACGCAGTGAACTCTCACCAGACTTGTATCTATGGTACATAACTTACTGCCTATCAAGTCCATGTGCGTGTTCATCCTACACGGGAGAGGCAAAAAACTAGCACACAAACCTACACTGCACTGCTGACAAAAAAGTGAAAATAGTGGTCAATGGTCCAACACAAAGGCTGAGCCAGTTTCTGGGTCTTTATATGTTTTCTCAAGACACTGGGCAGGAGTTAGGAGTATTGCTTTTACGGAATCCAAAGATAGCAAGTAAAGGGCAATGGAGCTTTCTTTAGTGGATGCACAACCTTGGTAGTAACCTGCTGCATTGATTCTGCAGGTGGAGACCGTCTTGAGACAAAAAAAGTATCTTTAATTGGGCTCTGCGGCTCATAGTCTTTGCAATCATCTTCCCATGACCCTTCAGCCCTCTCCCGGACTGTTAGAAAAATATTCTACAACCTGCTTATGAGTGGTGGAACTGAGGAGTGCCCATGATGGGGGCCGAGAGGGATTAGAGGGAGGCTGTATACAATCAATGCCGAAGTAACTTCTAGAATCTTGGGAAGTCTAAACAATAAGTGTAAACCTGCCAAGCTACCCTGGCATCCACAGGCCACAAATTGAAAATGGTGGACAGGCCACACGGAGGGACCCCTCAGAGGGTTTTAGTACCTGGAACAAAAGAGAAGGATCGCCAAACCTAGTTTTTTAAATCTGGGGCACACCGAAGCACCTTAAAGAATCACTAATTGACTGTGCACCATATGCAGTAGCAGGATCTATGATTACAGGCGAGACACTAACAGTCTTGGCCTGAAAATGCCTTCAGTGAGCTGTGGTGCACAAAGCAGAATCCATATCTACAACTGCCGTCACAGACCCAGAGGAATAACACTGCTGAGAGAGAAAAGAAGACACTGAAGGGAGAAAACCACACAAAGTTAAGACAAACTCTGGTCAGGGAAGGGGGGCAGCAAAAAAGTGCAAAGAAGCGAGTGGCAGAAATCACAGGACGGACACGAATATACAATTGCTCCTATGGAGAGGAGCACATCGTTCTGATACCTCCTCTTCCACTTCTACCCCAATCTCACTAGTGGTGCAAATGAGAGGAAATTACTCCTGTATTAAAACAATAAATATCTTAAAGTGTTCCGGGATCCTCCGCAAAAGCAGGGAAGTATTTCAGTATTCAAACGCAGCAGAGTGCTGCTAGTGTTGCTCACTCCCTACCACTGTGGCCTGTCTCACGGGGACCATCAATCCCAGAGCAGTACTTTGCGCTGGGCCATCACAGCTCTAATCTGTGCTACCCTAATGCCTCTATATGAAGTGTACCTTGTTCCCCTCTCCAGAGGCGTAGCCAGGATTGTCAAACAAGTGGGGACTGAAGCTGATGTAGTTGGACTCACCGCAGTGACATTAACATCTGTAAATGCCCACACAGTGCTGCTGAGTGGGAATTTACCTATTTTGGGTGGGCCTTGCCCGCGCAGGACCTACCCCATCTATGCCTCTGCCCCTCTCCTGTTTAACCTCCAGTTACCGCCATGCCCCTCTGCAGTCTTTGCCAATGATTGTTCCCTATGCTCCACGTTAGTCAATGCCACCAGCCCACTGACTACCCGCATGGTATGCTGTAGATGTCGCCCCCACATTCTTCGGAGCGGGATTATACTCACGTGCTACAAATCCGATTCCAGGCACATAGTCTGCCAGCAGTCTCAGCAGAAAAAGTATTCTGGCCCTAGGAAAAGAGGAGAGCAATAAGTATGCAGATACATCTGCAGACATAGCACACAGAATACACGCATGCAGCACATGTGTGGACATGTAATGAGAACCATGGCCAGGTGGTTGGCCTACCAGCTGCCCTTTTGTCCCAAATCTAGAATAGCCTTCAGTGGCCATTAAAAGTCACATTTTATCCTGCAAGCGGTCAGCTGGATCAATACAGCAACTTTGTGCACACATACATTTGCCCAATCACTAATACGGCCCACAAAATGTTATTCTTGAAAGTGACAAATGCAACTGGGAATTTCTCCCCAGCCCCTGAGATGAATGCACCATTGGGAAATCAAGAAACAAAATCAGATCTGCAAGGAACCACCACATATGATCCTCCACTTAATACAACAAACAAAACCTCCCCATCCTCCTCTCTGGAGATCATTCCAGGGGACAAATTTGAGCCCAAACTCTCAAGAACTTCAAAATTCTAAGCAAACTCCATATTCTTCCCACTCAAAATTCTTGTAACAAATGGTCAGAGGGAGAAAAAGAGAAGGGGGCCAGATAAACAAAGGGAGAGAGGTGAGAGAAAATGAAGGGGGGGCGCGAGAGAAAATGAAGGGGGGGGCGCGAGAGAAAATGAAGGGGGGGGCGCGAGAGAAAATGAAGGGGGGGGCGCGAGAGAAAATGAAGGGGGGGCGCGAGAGAAAATGAAGGGGGGGGCGCGAGAGAAAATGAAGGGGGGGGCGCGAGAGAAAATGAAGGGGGGCGAAAATAAAGGGGGGGGCGCAAGAGAAAATAAAGGGGGGGCGCGAGAGAAAATAAAGGGGGGGCGCGAGAGAAAATAAAGGGGGGGCGCGAGAGAAAATAAAGGGGGGGCGCGAGAGAAAATAAAGGGGGGGCGCGAGAGAAAATAAAGGGGGGGCGCGAGAGAAAATAAAGGGGGGGCGCGAGAGAAAATAAAGGGGGGGCGCGAGAGAAAATAAAGGGGGGGCGCGAGAGAAAATAAAGGGGGGGCGCGAGAGAAAATAAAGGGGGGGCGCGAGAGAAAATAAAGGGGGGGCGCGAGAGAAAATAAAGGGGGGGCGCGAGAGAAAATAAAGGGGGGGCGCGAGAGAAAATAAAGGGGGGGCGCGAGAGAAAATAAAGGGGGGGGCGCGAGAGAAAATAAAGGGGGGCGCGAGAGAAAATAAAGGGGGGGCGCGAGAGAAAATAAAGGGGGGGCGCGAGAGAAAATAAAGGGGGGGCGCGAGAGAAAATAAAGGGGGGGCGCGAGAGAAAATAAAGGGGGGGCGCGAGAGAAAATAAAGGGGGGGCGCGAGAGAAAATAAAGGGGGGCGCGAGAGAAAATAAAGGGGGGCGCGAGAGAAAATAAAGGGGGGCGCGAGAGAAAATAAAGGGGGGCGCGAGAGAAAATAAAGGGGGGCGCGAGAGAAAATAAAGGGGGGCGCGAGAGAAAATGAAGGGGGCGCAAGAGAAAATGAAGGGGGCGCAAGAGAAAATGAAGGGGGCGCAAGAGAAAATGAAGGGGGCGCAAGAGAAAATGAAGGGGGCGCAAGAGAAAATGAAGGGGGCGCAAGAGAAAATAAAGGGGGGCGCAAGAGAAAATAAAGGGGGGCGCGAGAGAAAATAAAGGGGGGCGCGAGAGAAACAGAGGGGGCACGCAAGAGAAACAGAGGGGGCGCGCAAGAGAAACAGAGGGGGCGCGCAAGAGAAACAGAGGGGGCGCGCAAGAGAAACAGAGGGGGCGCGCAAGAGAAACAGAGGGGGCGCGCAAGAGAAACAGAGGGGGCGCGCAAGAGAAACAGAGGGGGCGCGCAAGAGAAACAGAGGGGGCGCGCAAAAGAAACAGAGGGGCGCGCAAAAGAAACAGAGGGGGCGCGCAAAAGAAACAGAGGGGGCGCGCAAGAGAAACAGAGGAGGGGCGCGCAAGAGAAACAGAGGAGGGGCGCGCAAGAGAAACAGAGGAGGGGCGCGCAAGAGAAACAGAGGAGGGGCGCGCAAGAGAAACAGAGGAGGGGCGCGCAAGAGAAACAGAGGAGGGGCGCGCAAGAGAAACAGAGGAGGGGCGCGCAAGAGAAACAGAGGAGGGGCGCGCAAGAGAAACAGAGGAGGGGCGCGCAAGAGAAACAGAGGAGGGGCGCGCAAGAGAAACAGAGGAGGGGCGCGCAAGAGAAACAGAGGAGGGGCGCGCAAGAGAAACAGAGGAGGGGCGCGCAAGAGAAACAGAGGAGGGGCGCGCAAGAGAAACAGAGGAGGGGCGCGCAAGAGAAACAGAGGAGGGGCGCGCAAGAGAAACAGAGGAGGGGCGCGCAAGAGAAACAGAGGAGGGGCGCGCAAGAGAAACAGAGGAGGGGCGCGCAAGAGAAACAGAGGAGGGGCGCGCAAGAGAAACAGAGGAGGGGCGCGCAAGAGAAACAGAGGAGGGGCGCGCAAGAGAAACAGAGGAGGGGCGCGCAAGAGAAACAGAGGAGGGGCGCGCAAGAGAAACAGAGGGGGCGCAAGAGAAACAGAGGGGGCGCAAGAGAAACAGAGGGGGCGCAAGAGAAACAGAGGGGGCGCAAGAGAAACAGAGGGGGCGCAAGAGAAACCGAGGGGGCGCGAGAAAAAGACAGGTGAGAAAGAGGGAGGGTCTTCTGCCTTGACTGAAAGGTTAAAACCCTGGATCATCAGCAGGGTTTATTCTGTCGCGAGGTCTGTGCACTGCATTTAACAAAAGTTGTGAGCAAACCAGGAACTGGAGATCTGGCAAAATAAAAGCAAAAAAAATATTATCAAAATGAAAAAACGAAATCACAAGCAGATCACTAGTGAGAAAATCCCATAGGGATCAAACAGTGATTCTCTTGACTGTGATGAGCAAAGATTGGTCTTTGCACTAAAAGAAAAATAATATATCTTGGAGAAGGAATCCTGTGTGACCATCACATCCAGATCCGATGAGAAGGCGAGGCTCCTCCATTCTTACTGCTCTTGGACGCAACAGGGACCATCGTTCATCTCAAAACAATCACAGTGAAGCTATCTCCGTCCAATCCCAACACCACCGGAGAGGAGCAACGCCTCCATCCACCTGAAGAGCATCACAGAGAAGACCCTTTCATTCACCACAGGGTGACAGAGCAGTCAGCATCATCTCCTAACCAAAGAACTCTAGACAGGAGACAGAAACATCCCCAAAGATCATTAATGCAACAAACAAAAAATCCAGATATCGGACGAATGTCAAAGGAAATGGTATCTCCATCCACCTCCAGATCCTTCAACAGAAGCCATGTCCATCCATCTCAATGGCAATGAGAAGCCACATTTACCCAGGAAAAGCCACCGCTTTCTATCCCCAAATCAGATCCATCACATCTAAAGACAAATGCATGACAGATAGCTACATAGACTGAGAAACCGCAGCTATGCTATAATCTCCGATTCACAGAAAAGAAGAGTATTAATTCATCCTTTGTACGCTTGTAAGTCAGAGTCTGGGCCTGATCCTATGGAAAGGAAGTACCAATACCCTCTGTTGAAAAAATAAATTAAACAAAAAGTAAATCACAGTTTAATCACACCTCAATCTTTTCCCTCCCCCCAGAGAATACCACAAACGTTATTGGGTTCTTACTCAGCATATCGGTCGTAGAAGGGGGACCTCAACATGTAGTACAGCAGCAAGAAGCTTCTCCTCCTCAGCTCCGAACGCTCCCTCCGGTTCAAAGCTTTAAGGTCACTGACTAAACTAAGGCTGCAAAGAGATAATGAGAGAAACGAAATGCAAAACAGAGTGGCAAAAGAAGAAGTGGGAAGCAAGTGAAGACGAGAGCAAAAGAAGAGTGGGGTTGGTAAAAAGGTATATCGAAAGATCATAAGAGAAGGGAAAGAAAATGGGACATAACAATAGGGATTTCAGGGGGGTGGGAAGAAAGATGAGTAAATAGGAGTCAGAAAGAAAGAGAATTTTAAAAAGCAAGAAAGTGGAAAAGGAGTACGGGAAGGCCCATAAAGGTCAAGTGGGGAACAATGAGTAGAGTGTAAGGAAAAAGGCAAGAAAATTTATGGAAGGAGATGTAGGGGAAGGGGAAGGGAGAGTGGGGGTTGAAAGAAGAGGAAAAGGAAGACATCAAGGAACAAGACGTTAATAAGAGAACCATGAACACCACTTACAAAGATGAACAACCAGTTGTGATAAAGCATCTGCTTTCTACTGGGGTCAGCAGGAAGGAAGTGGATTTAATGCAGTCTCCACCCTCTCACTCCTGGGGACATCCAGTAGGAAGGGACAGGTACTGGGGCATACTAGGAGCCAGCCTACAGGTGTCTTAGAATTTTAATGTCTCTGACCTGGCCCCCCTCTAGGGTCTAGCCCATAAGGCGCCCCTGACCTCTTACTTTAGAGTTCAGCATAGAAAAGCACAGGTTAGGAGACATCCTCAGACCTTGCCACTGGGCTGATGGGTGTGTTGCGGAAAATGTGCTTGGAAGCAGAGTTGGGGCTCTTACCTTTACAGTTTCAGAAACAGTGTGTTTCTAAGGCGGCAAGGGTCAAGATCTATGACCATGAGTCCCAACACGTACTATCACATGAACATTGGTCGACCAAACATGGAAAGGTACATAGATGATATATTTGTCATTTGGAAGGGAAAAAAGAACAGAATTAGATGAGTTCCTACATTTTCTTAACTCAATACATGACCACATCCAATTCACCATGGAGGTGGGTACACCTAGACTGCACTTTCTAGATGTTGAATTGGAATTAAAGGAGAGTTTCCTTAATAATTCTTTACATTATCTCAGTCATCAACCTCTACATCTCGGAAACAACCTTCCTTGCAGTCAATTTCTGAGACTGAAACGTATTGCGTCAGAGGATGAAACTCTGGTAACAGAAAATATAAAAATGGCAGAAAAATACATCAAGATGGCTACGCAGAGAAAGGTGGTGACAGCACAGACTTAAGTTAGGCGATTGAGACGAGAGGATCTTCTCACTCCCAAAACAATGAAAAAACAGATAGCATTCTTGTACGCCTTAAGGTACTCTAGCCAAAGTAATCAGTTACGAGGCTTATCAAGAAATATTGGAGTCTGATACAACTAGATCCCCAATTACAGACACTTTTTCCAAAACCCCTGATCATTGCATACAAAAGAGGTCGCAATTTCAGAGATCAGCTGCTAAGGGCTGAAAGACCAAGAGTCTGTAAACAATTGACATTACAAAAGAAAAAGGCTGGCACATTTCCGTGCCTTAACCGTAACAACTGCAATATCATGAGAGGCAGCCATGTAAGACATCTGCGCACTGGTCTGGCGCAAAGATTACGATTTTGCTACCTGTGATACACACTTAATCATTATAGAATCAGCTGTCCCCGTGGGGTCTTCTACGAGGGGCAGACAACAAGGAAAGCTAAAGAACACTGGAATGAACATAAGAGCAATATAAGAACTAAAAGATCTCGCCAAATCAAACTTAGGACTCAGAATATGTTGTCAGTTAAACTGCCCCTCACTAACTCATGTGCTATAACAATCCACCTGATCTACAAACCCCCTGGACCCATAGGCTCCTTTGAAGAAGACCTCATCACTTTACTTTCCACCAATACCAAACCTTCCTCACAAATTCTAATACTAGGTGACTTCAATCTAGGCCTTAATGGCCCCAACGACCAACCTGCCATGACTCAACCTCTTGACCGAGTTAGGCCTCACACAGAGTTTTTCACCCTATGCATGAAAAAGGAAGAACCCTAGATCGGGTCGCCGACCTTAATTGTGTAACTATCATTAGCCCTATTTAACCATATCCATGGACTGACCACTCACTACTTACCTTCACCATCCTAGACTGTACACCTCAGATTAAACAAAACCTTATTGCCCCGCCAATCCAGACCCGTAACAAAGGAATTCTCACAGTGGACAACCTCATATCCTCCTTTCAACCTCTACTCAATCCCTTAGCTGCCTCTTTACATCTGGCAGAACTTGTGGATCTCTACAATAATTCTATCACTGCTGCTCTTGACAAAATAGCGCCTCAAACTGCGGAAAAGCAAATCTTTATCTCACCTGAATACCTGGTATACTCCCAAACTCAAAGTCATACGTACTGAAAAAAGGAAATGGGAAACTACCTGGAAAAATGATTCTACCCCAGCCAACAAAAATAAACGCCACAAAATCACAGGCAACTACAATACAGAAATACTCACAGCTAAACGTGACACCTACAACGACAGAATAGAAAAAGCCAGTACAAGAACAAGAGAACTCTTTACCATACTGAGTGAACTGGAGTCCCCCATCCCTCCAACAGATAATTGCATCAAAGACAAAACTTGGTGAACTAAGATCCAGGATGCATTTGTAGTAAGATTGCCTCACTCCAAGACAAAATTGCCACCAAAAAGGCTAACCTTCCATTTCAAGAAACGCAAAAAAAAATCCTCAAAACCCCACCTAAACCTCCCCTCCCCCAACTATTCATAGTTGCCCATGTTTCCACACTAGAAGTGGAAAATATCATAGCTTCACTAAAACCTAACTGCCAAGGTGATTCCTGCCCGTCATCTACTATTAAAGAAGCCGCCAGCAAACTAGCCCCATTTGTCACCACACTGATCAATTCATCCTTCCGCTCATGCACTGTCCCCAACAACCTAAAAAACTCCTGGGTACTCTCGCTTCTAAAGAAACCCTCTCTTGACCCAAGTATCCATACCAACTTAAGACAAATAACAGTCCTCTTTTTGTTAAAAATCATCGATAAAGCAGCTTATATCCAGATTCAATCTTACTTTGAATCAAACAATCTACTAGGACTCTGACAATCTGGCTTTAGTCCACAACATGGCACTGAAACAGCCTTGATTGACCTGAAGATCCAGATTGATGACTTAAAAAGAGAAAGGAAAACCTGCCCTCTTGCTGCTACTGGATTTGTCAGCTGCTTTTGACTTAGTCAATCACAAGGTGTTCTGTAAACACCTTTCCTCAGCGGCCCATTTCTCAGTAGAAGCAACAGCTTGGATCCAATCTTTCTTAAGCAACAGATCGATGAGTTTTCTCATCTGAGGCAGCAGCTGATCCCATCCCCATAACTTGTGGAGTCCCGCAAGGATCTTGTGTTTCGCCCACCATGTATAATGTATTTACCAAACCACTGTTTGAAAACCTAGACTATCTGGGTATCACCTACACCAACTATGCAGATGACACCCAGATACTCATACCTTTGACGGGCGATTACGAGAAGGATCTAGCTTTGGTTAACAACATTTACCTCATCATTCAGGCTTGGATGGCCACGCATGACCTGTGTCTGAATAAATTGGGCAACCACAACCTATCGTTCAACATTGACGGAAATAACATTAAGGTCGCTAAAGAGGTAAAGACCCTGGGTTTCTACCTAGACACCTCCCTGAGTCTATGTAAACAAGTTAGTGCCACGGCTTTGGCAACAGCCTACACCTGCAAGCTGATCCACGCCTTCAAACCATTTCTCTCTGCAGATAGTTGCATTAAGCTGGCCAGAGCCCCAATTCTCTCTAAAATCGACTACTGCAACGCACTGTATATAGGAGCCAACAAATATATCATCAACAAACTCCAGATCCTGCAAAACAACGCACTGAGAACAGCATTAAACATCTCTAGAAGACAACATATATATGATCAGACGAGACAACCATTGGCTATCTATCAAGGACAGAATCCATCTCAAAACAGCTTCCCCTACGTACAAATGCCTCAACAACGCAACCCTGCAGTTCCTTACCGAAAAATTCAACATGAATATTCCCACACGAAATACCAGATCCTCAAACTCAGGCTGCCTTAGAGTACCTAGGTATAGATTGAAGAAAGCTGGTGGAAGCAGCTTTCCTGTCATGGCCACCCAACTCCCTGCCCACCTCCCCAAGATCTAACCACTCCTTCCATAAATTTAGGAACAACCTTAAAATCTATCTCCCATCCAAAGACCTCCCACCCTGTTAGCGTCCTCAACCAGATACTGTCCCAGTACCTTCTCCGTAACTTCCCTCACCTGCTTTTGCCACACACTTTATTGTACTATACCGCTATCTGGTATACAGCTGTCCCATACGGCATTGTACCATATCCTGTACATTTTGTATACATGTGTACTATACTGTACTATATATTTAATCCATATGTATTGTAACTAAGAAACCGCATATTCTTGTAACGTGCCCAGATACAACTGAAGTCGATCATACTGGAAGTACAGAGGGGAGGACCCCTGGGCCAGAAACTAGATCAGAGGGAATTATTTTGGATTGAGAAACTGGACAGCCTGACACCTGATGGAATGAATGACAACTTCTACTTAGGAGTCTTCTTGTAATGGGGATCATAGACCATAATCCTCTACTCTTGTACTTCCAGGTGCCTAAATAGGCTAAACTCAGGATGTTGACATGCATTGTCCTATATTACCACTCAATACTGTTTCCACAGGAAGTAGAATGCTATGGGAACATACAAGTTAAAATTGTTTTAGGATGGAAGCGTGATCTTGTTTATTGGTATCACACCTGAAGCAGTCTTAGTTGTTAGAGAGATGCCCATTTTTTAAATATACGACCTCTTGAAGTATATACTTATGCTATCAATGGCCTTTACTGACTACCGGATGTTCTTGAGTTGGAAGGTCAATTTGCACACATGGGTTGGAATACTCCAACTAAGTCCCATTAAACAAGATACAGACATTACACTGGTAAACAGCATATTCATGAATCTGCAGGAAATCCAGTTGGTTCCTGACCCTGCACGGCAACGGATTGGATATAACCTACATTACACTAGATTTTTCACATACTGTATTGATCCAAAGGATACTCACTTTTTGCCGGATTCACGTGTATGCGTGACGTCGTCACATTAGTATGTGATGACATCACGATATAAACAGTTGCCATTTTGAAACAGATCAGATAAACTGTCTACGATGCAAGCTAACGCATTATGCTGCACGAATCAGGTAAGGAAGAGACTATAAACTACACTAAAACCCTGTGTCATACCATCACGCCACCCAATATACAGTGACCATGCTAAGCATTATATATTTGTGTGCTTTTACCCACAGGTACACTTTTTGAAATTCAATCAGGGTTGGATATATTTCGGGGGAGATCGACCACTCTGCAGCATAACAGAGGGGAAGCTTGACATCACCCACTTGGGTAAGATGTTAACAGATACATTTTATTAAAAGTTGACAATTTTGAAAGCTGATATATCTCTTAAATAGATCTAAAAGACAGCTATTTTTCAATTGCCATCTACTAGATCCATCTACCTATTGTATGAATATCCATAGAGGCAGGCACATGTTCACAAGCGACATAGGGAGTAAAAGGAGACTATTACAGATACAAACAGCTCATGCATTATATTATTAGGCAGAAGTGGACTTAAGGAAGAAGATTTAAAACTTCAATGTCTACGATAATAGTACACAGCTTGGGCTGCGATAGTCAGGCTGACACCAGGTGAATATTAAGAAACAAATCACGATATCTATTGGAGCATCTGAAGTGCTCGAAGTGCTGTGTTGAGGTGAACCTCTGTCCGATTCTCCTCTGCCACACCGTGCTATTGCCACCTGTTACTGCTGCCTGCTGCCTGCGTTTAAATTGAGGCTGTATGGGCAAGAAGTGAACTTTACTGGAGTCAGCGAAAAGCGGATGCTATTTTGGACTCAGCTTCCCATAGTAAATATATCGCGACTGTTACATGATTACTTCCCATGCATTGGGGCTGGTCCAACAGTGTGGGCTGGGCTAGTGGGCTGGTCTTTTGCTGTGGACTACTACGTCACAGTGAATGTTGGGTTTGCAATCTATCAAGTGAATTTGGAGTAAATGAGATGGAGGAATTAGAGAAGCAAGTTCGCTAATCAATTGGGTTGTTAACCCCTCTCATCTCTAAAAATGAACAGAATTCCTATTTTAAGGAAGGAAAGAGTGACTTGAACCCTCCTAATTCTCCCTCCCACTTGATAGACGCTTTAAAAGATCCCTTTTCCAACAAGGCTGATATTAAGGGGAATGCTAAGATGTCCTCTGGATTTTCTAAAATGACTGCTCATTATAATCCATTTCAAGTAATTGATATTGATCTTACTCCCGATTCCTCTCCCGTTTCCAAGGATCAAAACACATTAATTGTTCGAATTCTGGATTTATTGGATAAGGGGCATGACTTAACCCACTTCGAATTACGTGACATTAAATTCAACATTCAGGCAATTATGTTTAAACTAGATCGCTTGGATGGGTATGTTATGGCGAGAGACTGGACTACAAAGAAATGCTGTAAGGGTGCTCAGCCAAACATAACGATCACCCATGAGCAGGGGACTCTGGATTTCTACCTTATCTGAAACCCACGAACAGGAATTGGCTAATCAGAAATCTGAATTGACGGAGGTGCTTGACAATGTTCTAAATGCAATTGGTGTAACAAACTCTTAGATGATTAAAAAAATTATGCAAACACTGATATACGTAATGCTACAATAATGAAATAAAAAGTGAAGAGCTACTTGATAGTCCATCAGCATTAACCGATATTATTGAGCAACAAGCTAAAGTAGTCCCTCAGGCTGAATCCCTGCTGGTGTTCCAAGTTTATTTATCAAGGCGCCATCGTAAAACTCAACAGCGAGCAATTAAAGGAGCTAAAAAAAAGAGACGATCTGCTAATGTAAATCAAAAAATAGAAAAAACAAGTCAGCGACCATACTGACAAGAGAATTCATCAAGCCCACTCCATCAGACTAATGGTGATGAAGAGGGCATTGACGTGGACCAACTTTCCAAAGGTGACAATCAAGATGCCCATAAGGCTCAGCTAGTAGTAAAGACGACCGTAGAACATTTCACCCCACCTATTAATCCTGTAGTAGCCCATAACCTTGTGGGTCAGAACTTGACCATTGTAAAGAAAAAGATCCTCCTAGCAAACGGTGACGAAGGTCACTCAAAATCGCAGAAATTACTGTCTAGCTATTTCCCCAGTGATGGGAGGAAATGTACCACCATGATTAAAGCTGTCGCTGACAACTCCAACCAAACGGACTCAATTTGTATTCCTCTTATTGTTGTCAATCTCCAAAAACAGTTGTACTCTGAAAAATGTAAGAACTTGGAGAAAGCTGTAGACTACATGAAAGACAAAAGCTGACTCACCCATAACTAAGACAGGGGCTATGAAATGCAAGCTATTGCCTCGCTGTGAGGAAAGTAAGCTCCTCGTGCAGCAAGTGGTGAGCGATGCAAGTGGCGAAATTGGTAAAACATTATTCAACGGTGCAGTGACATTGGAAAGGGTAATGCAACTACTTAAAATTGCTGAAACTGCCGCCACACATGCTGCCCCTTCGGCTACTGAGAAAACTTTTGGCATGGACAACCAAATCCTTGATATAAAGCTTGACCCTGAAAACCTGGTAAATCCTCTTCCATTTGTTAATAGCCAACCAGCCCCATTTATATATAATCCTAGCGGACTGATTGAAATTCATGTAGAGCAAGAGAGTCAATCAATGGGTGTGTCAAAGAGTGGATTTAATATAATGGGACTGGAAGGTAGAAAAGACATTCTAGGGCGGGGGAGAATAAACATGAGGTATCTGTTAGACTTGATCTATAGGATTCCATCTTTAAGAATTCTAACCTCTAATGATTTTGAAAAAATTGCATTGGGATCCCATAACAACTATAGGATGACGTGTCATCTAACGTCAGAATATGTTTTGAAAATGATTTGGTCGTTTCGTCAGGAGTTAGCTGACTTGGGGTTTGTCCTACATACTTTTAATGATGTTAAAATAGCAAAAGAATTCCTCGAGTACACTCCAACTCTGCCACTTGAAAATCTAGGTGGAGATTCTGCTAATTCTCAAAGTGAAAACGTATGCATCTCGCAATTGTTAGATATCGCTCGCAAAAATTCCAACTTAGCTTGGATAGAACCATTACTAAAAACTATCTTCTCCGTAAATCCAACATTAAAAGTAGCGGAGAGTAAGGCGAATCAGTATTTAAGGATAATCTCATGGAACTCATGTGGGTTTTTGAATATTGTCACATGGTTTTCGTTTTTGTCCTCAGAGAATGCTCCAGATATCTTTTTCCAGGAGGCAATGAAGTTAGATGAACTAGTATTATCTTATTATTGCACTTATTGTTCTTGTGCTCGTAAAGGTGCCGAGGGTTGTCCCTTTGGTGGGTTAGCTATTAGCCTAAAAAACTCCATTGACTGCCATTCTGAAATGATCTACTCTTAGCCGTTATGATTAATTTAAAGACTGTTGAGTGCGATTGGATTCTTTTGATTTGTTTGTATTGTAATCCGTTAAAATACACCATTGATGAGTTATTTGATGAAATTGATGGTTGCTTTGAATATGCATTTGCTTCAAACTTAAGCTAGAGGTAATTGTGGGGGGCGACTTCAACTCAATATGTAATAAACTTTCTGAAGGGGCAACTAGAAAGCATACAACAAGAACATTTATGATGTGCCAAAGGGGAAAGAAATGGAGAGATTACTTTTCAGATTGGGAGATGTCATTCGTTCAATATCGCATCTCACCTAATGAATACACCTGGCAAAGAGGCTCCTCTTGCTCAACGATAGATTACTTTAGCATTTCTGATTCATTAGTTACTAAGATCGAAAGTGCAACCATTAATGAATATATGGGACGTGATCACGCCCCTATCCAGTTAGTAATAGTGGTTGAGTATAGAGCACTTGAGGTCAACAACCAATTAGGTATACAGGAAACTAAGCGTATACAAACTTCTCTAAAATGGAATCCGTCCTTATGTAGGAAACTTATGGAAAGAGTGGCATACGAACTGCACGGTAGGGAGGATCTAAAGAGTATTGAATGGAAAGATCCGTGAATTTGGGACAGATATGCGGTTGAGGCCACCCAAAATGCGCTATTACATCTAATGAAAAATCAAAAAACTCATCCCAGGAATACACAACATCCATTCAATCTAGAGATTAAACATATAAAGAGGGAAAAAAATAGTAAGTTGAGAAAATTAAAGAATGAAAACATCAACAGCTCGCAATTTGGCTATTTAAAATAAAGAATTATACAAACCTATGAGAATAGGATTAAAGAATTGCATATACTAAACTATAATCATCAAAATTGTGACATGATTAGAGAATTATGCAAACACAACAGTAGATATGTATGGTCTACAATAAAGTCCAACAAAGGCAACATCGGCTTTAACTCTAACACAAATATTTCAGCTGACACATGGAGGACCTTTTTTGGCTCGAAATGCAAGATTACTGAAAGATTTGCCCATTTAAATTTGATATCCCATTAAGTGATTCCGGGACATCTTTCAATTGGACATTAGGAGATATAGAATGGGCCATCAACAAACTATCCCAACTCTAGAGCAGCTGGCCCCAACCAAATTCCACCAGGTGTTTATAAGGCGGATGTAAAAGTTTGGGCTAACATTCTAAAAATTAAATTCGATAAGATATTGATCACAGGAAAGATACATTTTTAAAGAGATCAATAGGATTATGCAGACCTTTGTTTGGAATGGGAAGCCTCAGAGACTCGCAATTTGGAAACTTCAGCTTCCGTTGAAATTGGGTGGAACGAACTTGCCTAATTTCTCAGACTACCATTTGTCGTTTTCCGCTCGACATTTGTGCAGAATTATTGACTCTGAAGTTGTACAGTCTGTACATTCTGACCTCTTATCCTGGGAATGTAGTGCTATTTCCCAATTGGACCCGAAAGCGCTGCTGACTACTCAGAAGAGTAAATCTAAAAACATCAGCGCTCTTACTTCATTCTTGCAAGACTGCTAGTGTGAGCTCTCGAACCGGGTGAGTGCTGAAAAAAAAAAAAAAAAGATACTGGTATCCTGAGTGTCTGCAATTCTTTTTCCTATTTTTTTTAAAAGGCGATCCATCATGTTCAAACAACTACCGGCCTATTTCGTTAACTGATGCAGCAGCACAAATGTTCTCTATTCTGGTTCTTTTCGAACTAGAACTCCAACTTGATTCTTTCAAGGCTTACTCCAAGTTCCAAATAGGCTTTAGAAAAGACATGAGCAACATGAGCACCACTTTGAACGCAACAATCATGACCCACCTACTAGCAGGTACGAAAGCAAAAGAACTAACTACGCTTTATATGGCATCAATTGATATGAAGGCGGCTTTTGACATGGTGGTCTGTGATTTGTTGTGGGCAAAGATGTACAAAATCGGCATACCAGTCTATCTAATTAATTGGATCTCTAAATTCCATCATAACACGACTTATCAGATTCGAATCACAAAGGATGGGGCCATCACTGAACCAGTGAAATCATTTATGGGACTTAAGCAGGGCTGCAATTATGCTGCAACTTTATTCAATTTGTATCTTTGTGACCCAGACAAAATATGGCAAGCTTGTGAAGTTTATCCAGCATGTCTGTGTTCAATGAGGTTGAACTGGATAGCGTTCGCAGATGATAGTGTGTTTGACCTGACTGCAGCTGGTTTGCAAAGAAAATTGCAAGTGTTCTCGGAGTATGCTTGTCATAATAATCTAAAACCAAATCCATCCAAAATGAATATTATGATTTTCAATGATGGTAAAAAATGTAAGATGTATGGAAAATGGATATCAGCCAGTTGAATTTCTATATCTTGGATATAGGCTGAGTAATGATTGCTCTATCAAAGCTTTGCTCGACAATCTGCATGCGAAGGCTACACCACTTCTGAATCAGATGAAAATTATATTCGTAAAGTATTGTAGATTTTCATTAATTCCCCTATTGGACTTTCTTACATTAAAAAGGTGGAACCTGTGCTTCTGTATTCTCTGGACATATGCTTGTATAATGTTGCGAATCAACTTAACGTAATTCAGGGGAAAATAATAAAAGCAGCACTACACCCATCAGCTGCCATTCCCAACTCTATTATTCAGCACAAATGTGGACTGATCTCCCTTTCTTGTAGATGGGAATGGCGATGCTTCGTGAATTATAGCAAGATTACGAATCCTCCAAATAATTCTTTATACCAGGACCTTGGCCTTATGATCAAAGGTTGTAGTTCCAGCTCTCTCATTGCTTATGGTGAAAGAAAGAATTAAACTCTTATTGAATTAGGAGTAGATCTAATGGACTTACAGTCACCCAAGTTATGTAAAAAGAAAACTCTTCGAGAGAGACTGGATTGCCACCATAGAAGACCTGTCAAGGTTTAAGACTTATAAAAAGTATGCAAAATATCGCCGGAAACGGGATGGGTACTGCTTGTATCTCAATTTTTCCCTGTAATTACGCACGTATGATTTATATGAGATTCAAATTGAATCAGATCCACACTTTGGAGAGAACCAAAAATTGGGGACAGAAGAAATCCGCAATGTTGAGTGGAAAATGTAGATTTCCGAATTGTAAAGAACCTGTAGAGACACTAAAACACTTAGTTTTATCGTGTCCTTTTTAAAAAAATGCTCGAGCAAAACATTGGTTACAATTTGTAAATATTAACTTTGAAGATGGTATGGAGAAACTATGGGATAGAATGATGATGGGGCAGGGGAAAGCTCTATTATTTGCTCTGATAGCATTTATAAAGGAGATTGAAGAGGGGCTACCATCAGTGCAAACTCGACTTATAGAAGCACCTGTAGCATAATATCTTATATACATTCTCAAAATGTTATGCTTGACTGAAATTGTTTTAATGATCTAACAAACTATTTTAATTTGATCTGTAATGAATGTGAAAAAATTCTTTAACCCCATTTTGAAATTTTTATTTTGTAAAGGTTTATATGTTGTAACCATAAACAATAATAAAGAAAAAAAAAAGAATATCTATTGGAGATTTATGTAATTAGAATGATTATGCATAGATTATCTCACTGAAAGGTATACTCTTTATTTTCTTAGATTTAATGATCAGAGAGCCATTGAGGCACAGAAAACATGAAGAATAGCTCCCAAGGAAAGGAAAGGAATTCCCGGGAAAAAAAAAAGTGTAGAGCATGCCACATGATCTATGGATTGTTGATCTTTTTTAAAACTTGTTGGAAAAGTAACTGTGTACAATATATTATGTTTGAAAAAATAATCTTTATTTCATAAAACAATCGATTGTTGCTATATATGTACAAAAAAACTATTGAAGTAAAATTATTTCTATAAGCTACAAAATAACAGAACTATAATTGATCACCTAGAAGGTATGAAATGTTGATTGGATTACAATAGAATTAGATGTGCAAGGGACAGGAGTGTTCGACAAGTTTGTGGAGACCGGTTTGTCTTTCTCATTAGTATTCAAGAGGAAACAGATTCAGGGTTCAAAGGCCTGTGGCAAGACAGCCATTGGGGACAAGAACATACCACTTCACAAAACTTTTAAGGGTCTGGAAGCCTAAGCAAACGCTTTTGCAGATCTATGACGCATGCCAGAGTGGCTGCATCCCACACATTAGGTTACTTGGTCTTGTAATAGTGCATAACGCTACATATGTGTGGTAAAGAACAGTGTAGATGACAAAGGTTGCAGAGCACCATTTAAACATAAACTCAGATAAAGAAAGCCTGCAACTTAGTTGATACCGCCATGCCTGTGCCACGAGTGGGCACTGGACAGGCTCCCTACCAGAGGTAAGGTGCTACAAAATAAACAGTCTATGCATTGTAGAACATATTTATAGACTGCGGTTTTAATGAAAGATCATCTTCCCCACATTAGGAATGAAACGACCCCATTCTCCAACTTACCTTGTCACGTCCAAGACTCCAGAGAGCAGCCACGGCTTCCATGACTTCTGCCCCCATGCTGCCAATCCAAGCACTGGGCATCTGGGAGTGAAGGCGTTTAACAGATGAGGAGAGAAAAGGATAGGCAGACACTGTGGCTGGTGACATGGGTAGGATGATATGGACAGATGCTGGAGCTCGAGGAGAAATAAGGCGAGAGTGGGGGAGATAGGAGAATCCAGTGGCAGTCATTGAACATAATATGCATCAATGGGAGTCATAGATAGGAGTAGACAATGCAACAGTGAAGTAAGCAGGGCCTGCAGCTGGAAGGAAGAGGGAGACAGGAACAGATAACTAAAATGGAGGGAAGGGGTGGTGGCAGGTACAACACTAAAACTACTGTTGATGAAGTTAAGAGTGGCCTGAAAATGAGGGCTTAAGAAAGGACTGTATGCTGGAAAGAGGAGGAGTTATGACATTGGCGAAGGAGGCCTGCAAAGACAGTGCACAGCAGGGCGAAGGGAAACCATGAGCCAACTACAGGCTAAGTCACCTCTATGATCTTTACGTAACAGCTCAGTAACCTGAGAGAAATTAATCAGGCAAAACAACCTAAGATCATATTAAAAGGTGTAACCAACTCAAGGCCACACATTGTGCCAGCATCAGATGGATGAAAGACTGAGTGAGTCAGTCCTGCAAGGATTCACCCCTGTGACTTGCGGGTTACACACACACTGCGAGAGGAGGTGCATTCATGAATTCAGCGTATGGAGTGTGCCAAAGAATTCCACCATACTCTGAGGGAATAAAGAACCTGAAAGATATTAACCTGGCAAGTATCACTTTTGAAAAGTAACTTCCGACGAGAGATAGGACTGATCAATAAGCCTGATGACTAATGTGGAGCATGGAGAAAGTTTAGAAAAAAATATGTGATGCATCGCAGTGGATTGGATGGGGTGGGGTGTGGGTGACGATTATGAGCTCTGTCCCCATCTCAAAATTGTCTTCCCTCCCCTATGAGAAGCTCATCAGGGCATCAGCCCATTCAGGATACAGTGCAGGAGGGGCCGGGCAATGTAGATGGACTCAGCAATGGTCTCCTGCAGCCCAAGCGGGGTAGGGGTCCGTTCACGCTCCTCCACCCGCTTCCGGCTCTTCTCACACTCATGACGCTGCGGACGACCCCAGAGCCTGGCACGAGATGAGCAGGCTGCAACAGAAAGAACACCAATGTCAAAAATCACACACCAGCCCATCCTGGAAAAAAAGCATATCATTGAAACCCATGCAGCCCCTCCATCTGTGCAAAAGAGCACTTTAATCAACAAAAACAAAACAGCACTATGGCCAAATGGAAGCACCAGGCCACAAATGCAAAAGTAAATGGCAGGCAAAACATGCACCATTTACCAATGAGAGACCACCACGTCCCAATATATGCCATAAGTGTATATACCAAAGAAACCTTTGGTGAAACCCACGCTCTACTCCCCAGGGTCAATGAGCAATGCAATCAAATGCAAGTTTTACTTTTCCCATGACAAATAAAACTTGTAAGATCCAGTTGCCAATACGAGTTAGCAAATGTGTTCAATGAGGGACATGGAAACTGTTCCATGTCTTATTTTCTTTTTTTTTTTTTTTTTACAGAAAACAGATGGCATACCCCCCTCCCTTTGGCCAAAACCTTATTTCTCGCTCCCTGAAAAAATAATACAAAACACTATTCCCACATCGATGTTGTAAAGACAGGTCACTCATGGAAATTATTGCAGATGGCAACAAGGTGAACCTGCAAGTATGGCGAATGGGTCAAACACTCCAAATAAGGTCTGGGAAGGGGTAAGAGGAGGGAGGAAATCTGGAAATACTCTCCGAGTATGACGTGGAATGTAGGGGGGGGCACATGAAGGAAGCCTAGAAATCTGGCATAAGGTGGCATTCGGAGACCATGAGACACTGAAGTCAATTCAGGTGGAGGGGAGAGCAATCCTGAAACTATAATTTAGGGGGTGCAGGGCGGCAGGAAGGGAAAGACTGCACAACTATGGCCTAGGCAGTATCATGTGAAAAGGCGCTTTAACTGAGACTGGATGGCATTGTGAGACAAACTACAAACTGGAGTGGGGAGTGGGGACAGGTGGGTCAGGCAGGAGCAAGAACCTGCAACTACAACTTGCGAGTTGTGATTCTGGAAATACACTGGAGGGACAGGGCTTCCATTTCCTTGTCCTGTACTCCCTTATGTGTGTTCTGTGTTGTTTTCTGCACAGGAGTCCATTTGGGACTCCTGAAAGTCCAGCTCTTCCTCTTTTTGGTTGTGGTGACCAGAGACCCTTGGGATACCCTTATGGGACACATGGGTAGGGGAACAACCCTTTACCCCTAGTGTATGTTTTTGGGCACCTGTGTGTGACCCGCAGAGCAGGGAATGGGCTGGTGGCAGCTCCATGCTGAATTTGACAGGTGCTCTGGATATCCTCCATTTTGGGATACCCAGGCCATGCCATAGGAATCAGTGGATTCCTGATAGAAGGCAAGATGGCCCCTGTGGCCTCTTGGTTTCTATTACCCGTTACCTTGTTTTTCAAAAGTCCTGGGAAGCCCTGACCCTGTCCCTTCCCCTGACTGGCTGTTGGGTGGAAGAGCCATATATGGTATTGTGGGGAAGTCCAGGCCAAACTGGCTGGAGCCTTCTCAGTGATTCTATGTTGTGGGTACACCCTTAGGGTGGCACCTGGGTGAATGGAGTGTGTGACCAATATGCATTCCATATTATGGGTGTCTGGCTTCTGTGTGTGTGTGACACAATGAATGAGACAGCCCCACCCGAAACTGACATGAATGCAGTGTGGTGTGCTGAAAGGCTGGGTGCTTGCCCCAATACACATTCCTTGTTATGGGTGTCTGGGTGGAAGTGAATGGCCTGAATGCACTGTGAGCTCGATTGGCTGCCTGCCTGCATGAATGACCTTCTGTCTGATTGGTTGACTGAGCATGGCTGAGCAGTATGAATGAGGGATATATGTGTATATCTGGGAACCTCTCTCTTCTTTAAAAACTTTAAACTTGAAGCTGCATATTCTTGAAGCCCAGCTGGAAGGAGAAGGTTTGCTGCTGCTTTCCGTCGACAAAATCTAAAAGCTGTTGAGTCTGTCAATGACTGATCCAAGAGAGGACCCGACTAAGAGACCTCTCCCTTAGCTATGAGGGAACATCGTGCAGAAGCTGATCATCGAGGCACCCTGGAAGCCAGCCCCGAAAGGCTATCAATCGAAGAGAGGGTCCGCCAAGAAATCTTAAGTACCAGAACATCGAGGCCGTCGAAGTCCATTGTCGTCGACTGGGGTTCGGAGGATTTCCGTAACCGCTGGAAGCCAGTCAATTTGTGTTGCCCAGAAGGAGTGACATCTTGACGCTGTGTTGCTCGATGACTGGAGCTGCAATGCTCCACCTTTTGAACAAAGGGCTCCCTTGCCATCACCGTCGACCGATTTGTCCCGCCGGAAAAAGTGAAGGTCGGCAACGACCGAGGAGAATCCACCAGTGGGTTTCCCACCACCCGAAGTCTACAAAGACGACAAGTGAAGATTCGAAACCCAGCCCTGGTCGAGTCCCGACTGTCGACGCCGACAGCTGACGCCCGCTGCTGGGCCTACGTATGTCACAAAGTCTTCTTTGCTGTAAACTCTTTACATCAAGGTGAATCGCACGCCTCGTCTTCGCAGGACGTTTACGATCGATCGTCAAAGAGCACCGCAAAAGTCGAAGCTGCTGTCTCGACGACCATGTTCACATTTTCTTCGAGGACTCTTGATGCCCTGCGGCTCCTGCTTTAAAGGGAGTGCACTCACAAGTGATCCGTCGACGAACTATCAAAGAAGCTCTTCTAACTCCGGTACATTGGGGTAGTTTAACATTTTGACCAGGAAACAAGACTATTTTCATTAAATGGACTGGGATTGTTAATACACGTTTGCAGGTTGCCCAGGTGGGGGATCTGCACTCAATTGTGCCTTGGTAGAGGTGGAAAACATTCTGCCATTGTTTAACTTAACTTGCCTTTCTATCCATTACTGTATGATTTGTATGCCGTTATAACTGAGCAGTTCATGCGTTTTAAAGGAGTCAATAGTTAAGTCTGGTGGAACATAGACCTTGTATAGATTTGCCATATTAGAATTGCCAGAGTACAATGTGTGTTATTAGTGGCAAATCAGAGAAATGTGGGCTCTAGGATTGAACACTACTGTGCTGAGCTTGATATTTGGTCTGCTGGTTTGGATGGTTCTGTGCAAGGTCACAGGTGGGAAGAGGTGAACCCAACACCTCTTGTAAGGAAAATATTAGGAGATCCTGGCTACCTTGCAGCAAGAGTTTCATTGGATCTTGTGACTAGAAAGATTTACACGCTGAATGCAGTGTGTCAAAGTGTTTACTTTAATATTCATAAAGTCGACATATAGTCTAAAGGGTGGTCAGCCGACACGTGTTCGAACCCAAAAGTTCCTTCTCAAGGCAGGTTTGTAATGTAGATCTGGACGTTAGCCCCTGGTGTTATTATTGAATCTGTTTGGGAGTGATATTGAGTGTCTGGTGTGTTGAGGACTCTCACCACACTGTTGGACTGCTGTGTATCCAGTTAATCAACTTACTGCCTGCATTTGAATTGGTTCCATGTCATTTCATCACAGGATGTTTTTTCGCTGGGTTTTTTACCGCAATTTTTTTAATGAAAAAAAAACAGATTTTTGGGGGGGGGGGGTTACCTCCCAACCCCCCCCATTTTCTTTAATTTGTATTTATTCCCAAACACCCACATCCCATTTAGATAATTTACTAAACCCCCTCCTAAAAATTTGCGGTAAAAACCCAGCGAAAAAACATCCCGCGATGAAACAACGTCGTACCATTTGAATTACTACGCGATGTTCGCATTGGAACCACTACGTGCTCACGGACTTCACGGACCGCCGACTCACAGTCCGTTTACTTGCTTCATTGTTGGACACACCCCCTCCTGCCTGTACTCGCCTCAAAACCACACCGAGGAGCGGAGCGTGGCGGAGTGAGGTTGAGTGTCTGGTGCCCGATGGATGAGACCAGGCTCCTCAGGAGTGCGAAACACTGGTCCGTGAGCAACCCAAAAACCTGTCTTCAACCACAGTCCCCCTTGAGTAGGACTCCCTTTGACTTTCTGGAAGGGGCTCCTGAAGCAAGGGCGGTGAGTAAAAACATTTATTCTTCATACATTGATTCCAACTTACTCACCCAGCCCTGCCCCTCACTGTACGTGGCGTGCTTGGCTAGTCCTGGTAGCAAAAGAACTTCAAACTCACTTTGAGCGTACATGTGTCGTGATGCTCTCTGGGACACGGGGTCTTCATCCCGGACTTTTAGCCTTTGCCCGTTCTGGATAACACTACTAACTTGTATGAAACTGGTTGCGGGAGCTACTCCTACAAACGGCCTGACGGCATATCACTTACCCGCTGACTCGATCATAGACATGGTGCTATTTCAGGTAGTTTTCCCATTTGCAAGAAGAAATCGCAATGGATGCAACATGGATGCAGGAAGTTGGTCGACTTACAGAAGTCAGGGCTAGCGTTGCCCTAATGTCTGCGTCTGAAGGACCTCTTACGATCGAGGCTCACGTCCACATGTCCACACGTCATCAGATGCTTTCAGCGAGTGCTCCGAGTCTCCAATTGTCGATGGAGAGTCCTGAACACACAGGGGAGTCTCTTGTATTGGCGCTGATCCTGGCAGTGCTCAACGCCACCCCATCTATTCATTACCCTCCCCACCTCCCCCGAGGTTGGACCCCCCCTGCTGAATACTCAGTGGTTCCTAGGGTTACATTAGGTTTGCTGGATAGAAGGGAGTCTGAGGACCTCCTTCCTTTAATAAAAGACGCTACTACCCACCTGCCTAGGAACCCACGATTAAACATTTGTAAAGGGACCAGAGACTCAGTGGTGGAATGCTCGTACTCCTTGTATAGACCTAAACTGACCCACAAACCTTGCATCAAGCATAGACTGCATAAGCGGGGTACTATGACGTGCCCCACAGTGTTATCTATGTTTGCAAAAAAACCTGCTGTATCTGCGCCTGCTACACTTGTGGGGGACGTATCAGACGCAGACATTTTAGAAGGCGTTGAATCATGGGGCTGGCCCCCAAAAGACCTGCAGAACCCAGAGGGGGACAACGGTGCAGCGCCACCCGGGCTCCAAGCCCAAGAAAGCACCATCTCTACCGTTTCAAAAGTGTTTGGAACCTGCGCTGTCTCTTGCTACAGGAAATGATGGTTTGCTTCCGGAATACGTGCACATGGGAGAGGAACTTCAGACGGGTGCTTTAAAGGAGCTGGCTCCCCTGTTACCTTACCCAACGGCTACGGGGTCCGATGTGCTGGACCAGGCTGGTGTCCCCCTGGTGGTACCATCAGAGGGCGATTTCTTTTAGAAATAAGGGCTCGGGGTCAGCCTTGGCCTGTGCACAAGCGGCGGCTTGAGGAAGAGGAGATCCCCCACCCCCCTGGCTAAACCGGCGGGCGTAGGTCCCGTTCTGTCTCCTGCCTCTCCCGTGCAAATTAACCCATTTGCATCTCAAGCTGTCCAGCCTTCGGACCACTCCAGGCCAACCCACTTAACCGGAAAGACAAATTGGATCTCTTTTCCATCATGTCGACACTTAACATGGCTCTTGCTCCATTCACTAAATTATACAAACAAGTGAACGATACCTTAAAGGATCACAACACTCTTTTAGCTATAACTCACTCCAAGCTAATTTTTCTGGACGCTTTTATTACAGGTAAGGAGACCATAGGTTTGAATTCGAGCAGTACAGGGGTCTCTACCAGCGTGGCTTCCCAAACTGTTCACGCTGCCAGCCCTATTTCCACCAGGTCTACTCAGACAAGAAATGTATTTCTCCCTGTTGACTTGACAAAGGACAACCAAGATCCCTCAGGCATAAGAATAAATATGCCTGCTGGCCCATTAGCTCCTCAAAACTCAGTAAACGGGCCATGTATTTCAACTGACATTTTTTCCCCATCAAAAAGAGGGGACTTTAAAAAAGACTGACAAAAGCAACATCAACGAAACTCCATCGGCCCAGAAAAAGGTCTTACTCAACATCATCATGAGGGGAGGAGTGCTACAAAAACTGCCCCAATAAAGGCCCCTCCAATTTCAAGAGGAAGAAAGTTGGGGGGAGTCCTGGATAAGAAGGTGGATTTTCAGGGGCATCCTTCTAATCCCTCCCCTGGTAAGATCTTGTTGAGTGCCACATCACAAGAACAGATGGACCTTTTAACTTATTCGAGGAAACACCACTAGCAGAGTTGATGATGGGATCGCTGAGCCTCAACCCATTAACAATGGAGCCAGTGTGGCGCCTTTAGCAACTTATCTGGAGTTGCCGGTTTCTCCCTTGTTTGAGTCCATGGATGAAAAGTGGAAACGACTAAGAACACAGGCTTCAGTTGCTGTAAAAAATCAGGTAACTACAAACCATCTAGCATCTCAGCCTAAAAGCCTTGATCAATTTGATGAGCTTCAAAATAGGGTGGATCGTGAGTGACGCGAAGACCTTAGAGGGAATCGCCCGGACAACACAGGAATAAGACTGAAGCAGGTTAACCCTTTGAAACGCTCATTGAAATTGGAGAGGGTTCTGGACCATAACAGTCTTATATTAAACCGGTGAGTGGTTGAATTATTTCACTCGATACCGAACCTTCGCCAGTTACGTTCATCTGACCTCCAACTCATGGAATTCTACGATGACAAACGTCTGGACTCAGTGTTCCTTCACATTTTGTCACCAGTAATTCAAAACATGCTGCTGGACTCTATAGAAAGTTTGTTATTATCGGAGTTTGACTTATCACGCTCTACTGGGGACGACCAGATTCTGTTCAGCCGTCACAAAGGGCCTCATTACACGGTAGGCGGTAAGGGTTTACCAATAGCGGTAAGGGCACTGGTAAACCTTTACCGCCTTACTACGAGGTCCCTTTGCGGGACCAGACCTACTGGTTTTACCAGCCGTTAAGGAGCGGGCCCGCAAAGGGACCTTGGTGCTAATTACGGTACCACAATTTGCGGTACCGTAATTAGCGCCTTCCCCATTCCCATTGAGCCCTATGGGGCAAAAATGGGAATGGGGAAGTGCCTTGGTGAATGGGGAATTACCGCCCCCGCTCACCTTGGAGTAGGGCGGTAATTCCGCCATCCACCAAGGCGGACACAGTAAAATACCGGCAGCAACCATGGCGCTAATAGCGCCATGGTTACCGCCTACCGTGTAATGAGGCCCAAAGGTGTACCTGTCTTCAAGGCTGCTGCTTGCAAAGATTTAATTCAACCCCGGAGGGACAACAGGCCACTTGATTCCAAGTCTTTCTCTCTATTTCAGGACCCTTTGAACGTGGGAAGGGTTCCTTCAGGGCCAAATTAAAAATAAATAAATGTGATCTTTCAGGCAAACTCTTCAATTCGCCAAGTGGGAAACGCCCCCCCCCCAAAGAACCAGCGAAAAGGTCTAACCTTCCTACTTCAGACTGGTCTTGGTTGGCAAATGCATTGGCTCTTCAACCCTCATTTTAGCAATCCAGCCGTGAAACTACAAATCAACAACGGGAACTTTAAGCAGTTTTTTCTTCAGCTCACCCTGCTTGCTTGAAATTAGTTTCCTGGAACACTAAGGGGGATTGCTCATTTATCAAGACCCAGTGAAATCAACCATGGTGAGTACGATCTAATCAATCTACAGGCAATGTGGCTGCGGAAATTCCCAACGTTGGACGGCTTTGAGTTGACAATTTTCCGGCTGTGAAATGAGACCTTGGACGTTCCTCTGCGGGTTTACTCACAGCGGTGAAACTGGGCAGCCGTTTGGAGCTACTGAAATCAGCCTCTTCGAATTTCCTTATACAAGAGGCTGTGATCGGATGGGAATCTGATCCTTCTATGGTTGGAAGCGGGACACCTAGTAAGATTTCAATCAGAAATGTGTATTGGAACCCATTTATAGCTCAGATCTCCACACAGTTGGACGATGCATATATTAATCAGGAGTCGACTAACATTATCATCTGCAGAGACCTCAACATTCCTGATCTTCGGCAACTAAAACAGGATCATACATGGAACTACGACGATCCAAGGCACGTGAGACGAGATATGTGGAACTCCCTCATGGACTCCAGAGCAAGGCATCTTCTAAATGGAAACATCACAGGGGATGTTCCCGCTCAGTCGACATGGCAAAATATGGGCTCTACTTTCATACTGGACTATATTTATGTGTCTGCCAACTTCCTTCCTCTAGTGCATACTTTTCGGGTGATTAAAACACCCCAGAGTGATCAACATCTGGCTCTACTGTTCAGGATTACACACCTATAATGGTGGACACATGCTTTAAGGGTCTACGTCTCAGGATGTCATCGTATAAAATCAGAGCTCTAATCTTCAACTTTGAGAAAACTGCATCTATGGTCGAATACTCACCTTTGTTGGAGGAGTTCAGTTACATCCTTAAAACTAAAAAGGTCCTCTGGCCAAGACTCGTAACCACGTCTTCGATCCAGTTTTGGTGGCGAAGAGAAGAAAAATTGAGAAGAGTTGCAAAGAAATCCAATCTACCTAAGGATTTTAGCAAAGCTAGGCTGGCTCAACTAAAACTGGCTCCGTACGTCAAAATATCAAAGATATCAGAATGACGCCGAGTCCATGTTGAAAGCCTTAGCTGGTAAAGATCTGCAAGCTTTTTGGTCTCTAATTAAAATGGATGAGTCCTCTTCAAAGGTCGATCAATGAAACCCTATAAGTGAGGAGACCTGGACTGACCATTATGACAGGCTTTACACTTCGACCACAGCTATGGGGTCCGTTGAGGACTACTCAAAGAACTTTGGTCCATGGGCTACGAACACCAACACTAACGAAATTGTGGATCGAATTAAGAAGCTAAAGACATCTCGAGCCCCAGGCCCAGACGAGCTAAACGTAATGCTCAGAGCATATCCAGAAGACTGGGCTATCTTCATAGCCATTTTGTTTGGGCTAATTGCCACATGTCATCAAGTGCCTAGTTCATGGAGGAGAGTGATAGTAGTGCCGATACACAAAAAAGGTGATCGGAATGATCCAAAGAACTATCGCCCTATCGCTCTTCTCGATGTCATTGGCAAATTGTACGGCACGATTCTCTTGGACCCCTCCCATGGCTGGTGCCGGTCCACTGATAGTCACGACCCCTTTCAATCTGGTTTCGTGAAGGGTTTGGGCACGGCTGTCAACATCCTTCTGCTGCAAATCCTGAAGGAAAACTCAGACGAAAAACTAAAATCTACATGGTCTTCGTGGATTTTGTCCAGGCTTTTGACTAGGTATACAGAGGGCTGCTCTGGGTAAAATGAAGAACTGTCCCATTGCTATCCTGGAACCCATTAAGGCCATGCATTCAGACACCTCTCAGAGTTAGACTAAGCCAAGCCGGGCTTCCGTCTAAAGATTGAACATGTAGAATCCTTCAAATACTTAGGTGTTCGGCTAAGTAATTTAAGATCTGAAGCTCCAATGTTATCCCACCTTTTTGAAAAAAAGAAAAAACACATACTAGCCAGGCTTGTGCTATAAATGGAACATGTGGGTGTTTTTCTATCCTTCCTGTTGTTCGATTCTACAAGGTAAAAGTCATTCCAGCTGTAACCTATGGAGCCGACGCTACGTTTAACATCTCCAAGCCTTTGTGGACCTGCCTTGAGGGATTTTTTTGTAAAGGACCCACCTCGAGGGGGTTTTCATAAACAGGTGCTGGGTGTTCCACAATATACTCCGATTGCTATTCTTCGTAGACAATTGGGCCTCCTATCCTAGAGGTGAAAACAACTGGCTTTTTTTGGCAAATGCTACGCTACTTTCGGGACTCCCAATTTTGGATTTGATCTTTAACAAAATGATGCGGGTGACAATCCATCTCTGCGGGGCTGGTCCCTGGATACGACAACATGTTTGGACGACATTGGGAGTTGTTTGGAACAACTGGCGGCAAACCCTACGCGAGTCAAAGTAAAGTTAAAAATCTATGACTGGATCCAAACTATGGAAGCCGCCAGTGGCCACCGATCGTTAGCGCACTTGCCTTCAGAAGGTTGGACACTGAACATTGTCTGTCCGCATTTGAAACAATTTCCGGATAAACGAATCAGAGACCAATTTCTGCGAGCTTGCCTGAACCTATATCCCACAAAAGAGATCCAGACAATCCGGGGTCTGTCTAAAGAAACCATTGCCGGTTTTGCAGTGACTATCAAGATCGAAACCCTAATTCACATTGTGACGGGGTGTCCTGGTCTGAGAGACCTACGTACTAAATATTTCAGACCTTTTTTTTCTGAATTCATAACCTCGGATCCCTTGGTTTGATGTAATTTGTTATCAAAAACGTAATTGCTCTCGTTCAATTCCTCAATTAAATTCCTTTCGAGACAGGACCTGTGAGCTGAACCTGAACCTGACCCTGAGTTTAAAACAAGTATTTTATTTTTTATTTACATTTACAGACACTGCTGTTTTGCTGTTTCTGTTATTGATCAAGTGTTTTAAATGTGTTTTACATACTAATTCAAAACACACTGCTAAAAAATGTTTGTACAATTTAAATGCAATAAATATATAAAAATGTTAAAAAGGATCCGTTTCTGGGAGTGCCACCTCTCCTGCTGCCTCTATTCCGAAACCCAGCATTGTTTCTTCAGGGAATGCCTTGGAACTTGAATTATTAAGGATGAAATTGGCCTTTGAATATAAAAATTTGGAAACTGAAGCTGGACTAAAGAAGGAGGAGTTGGCACAGCAAGTGATACTCAAAGATAGGGATCTTGAACTTAAATCAAAAGGACACTGTATGTCAGAGAATCCAGCTAGCGAAAGCCAGAGTGGAGACTTCAGCCAAACCAGTTGTGAGTGTCAGGTCCCCTGCCACCAAGTTTATGAAAGATTTGGTTGGTATAAATGTGGAGGGTTCTGATGTCGTCCAATGGATTGAAGCGCTTGAAATGGCTTGTGGAATCCTTGACGTTGATAAAAGAGATTGCGCTAAGCGTTTGCCTCAGTCTGGTTAGGACTGTATTCTGAAACAGTCCTAGTGTATGAAAGCTGCTTTGATTGCCAAGTTTGGCAAGACGCCTACCCAATACCTTAAAAGGTTCAGGGAATATAGAAAAAGAGAGAATGTGTCTTGGTTTGACTGAGTGAGTGCTGCACATATGAACATGATGTTGAATTGTCCCACCTTTTGTTTTGGGAGCATTTTTCTGAAACCTGTTCACAAGAGCGGTGTCAGTATGTTGCTGAACAGAACATGTTGGATCCCTTTAAGCTGGCCAGGCTGGCTGACAAGCGGGTGTCCCCTAAGGAACACAGTGGGAAGGACAAAGAGAAAGGGGCCTCTCAGAAATCTGAGGAGTCCCCCAAGCACCCACAGTTGAGTAAACCTAAACCATACTCTCCTAAGAACCAAAATTCTAGTGGGGCTAAGCCTTATGGGGGTGAGAGCAAGAGTAGCGGTTCTCCTGCTGTAAAGCAGGCTCCCAGTGGACCCAGTACCGTACATTGCATTCCTGGCACTTGTTGGGACTATCGGGCTCTGGACCACAACAAGTGTGAGCCCAAGTGTAAAGGTAAGGCACTTGGAGTCCAGGCCGTCAGCCTGACCGACCCTTGCTTTCTGCCTGAGGTGGAGACCACTGTCCTCCCCTCCTCTACAGGAATCACAGTTGGTGCACGTGAAGAGATTTCCTTAGTGTTCCTTGGAGCCTGGGACCAGTACGCAGAAGTACTGGCTACTATCTCACAAAACACCCGCAGATTTTTGAGAATGTCCTCCTGAATGGCCAGCCTTCTACTGATTTGAGACACACGGGTCAAGTATGACAGTTGTGGACAGCACCCTGCTATGTAGGTGCTCCTCTGATAACTACCAGGTTAGCTGGTGGGCCTTCCAAATGATCTCCTGTAGACTTAGTCAACATCACGATTGTGGACAAGACAGCAATGTTTCCCGTCCTGGTTCAGGACAATGTGCCTGCAAACATCTTGCTGGGGAATGATCTAGTGGAGTTGGGGTTGATCTCAGATGGACTACCCCTGACTGCTGCTGCAGTCACTAGATCTAAGGTCACACCAGGTCTGACTGGTAGTCAGGTACCCAAGCCAAAGGGGAGACCCAAGGCGAGAAGGAAGAGCAAGATGTCTACCTCTGTGAGGGGGCTCCTTCTCTTCCTGCTGTTTCAGCAGCACCCACTGGGATTCAGGCTCCGGACGGGCTGGGTCCAATGGTAACCCCAGACTCAAGAAGAGCCAGAAGACCCTCCTGCGGGAGAGGTACTCCCCCCAGAGGGTCACCCTGACCTTCAATGCCTGCTGGCTGAAGGGGGGCCGAAACTTCACTAAGGGTCAGAGAGTGTGCCACTCTCCCGAGAGTATAAAAAAACAGGCCCAGGCACAAGGTAAAGTGCCTAGGTCATTCAAAATGTATTGGGAGGGTGAGCTAATTTGTAGTGAGCCCACTAAGCCTGATCCTGGTGCCCTCAAGAGGCTGGTGGTACACAAGGTTTACATGCCCTTCCTGTTGCAGTTGGCGCATGAGGTGCCCTTAGCTGGTCATCTTGGGACCAAGAAGACTAAGCAAAGGCTCTCTGCACATTACTTCTGGCCCTGGATGGGAGTAGAAGTGGAGTCCCCGGCCGGGCCTGTCCCACTTTTCAGTTGTCTGGCAAGACTGGAAGCAGTGGCATTGCCCCACTGCAGCCGTTGCCAGTGGTTGGCACTCGATTTGAGAGGGTAGGCATTGCCATTGTTGGCCACTTGAACCCTCCCACATCAGGTGGACACAAGTTCATCCTGGTCGTTCATGCCACCAGGTACCCTGAGGCTATAACCCTTCGGACCAATACTGCCAAAGTGGTTGCCATGGCTCTCCTGGGAATTTTCACCATAGTTGGATTCCCTGAAGAGGTGGTCTCTGACAGAGGATCCAACTTCATGTCTAGTTACATGCAAGCGATGTGGAAGGAATGCTGAGTAACCTATAAGTTCTCCACCTCCTACCATCCCCAGACCAATGGTCTGGTCGAGAGGTTCAATAAGACTCTCAAGGGCATGCTGGGTGCTTTGGAAGAGCCCCTAAGGAGGAAATGGGATCTCCTCCTACCATGCCTGCCTTTTGCCTATAGAGAAGTGCCTCAAGAGGGTGTTGGTTACACCCCTTTGAGCTTCTCTTTGGACATCCCGTGAGGGGGCCCCTGGCCTTAGTAAGAGAAGGAGAAGCCACACCTTCAGGTTCTGCCAAGCAAGTGGGGGACTATGTGTTAGGCCTCAGACGAAGGATGGCACAGATGACGGGTCAGGCATCAGCAAATCTTAGGGCAAGCCAAGAATTAAACAAGTACTGGCATGACCTTAAGGCCTCACAAGTGGATTGGACTCCAGGACAGGAGATCATTGTGATGCAGCCTACCAAGCCTCGTGCTTTGGCAGATAAAATAATCTCTAAGATGGGCGAAGTCAACATCTGGTTGCCATGGGAGTCCCTGGGGTAGCACGGGGTAGCACCCCCCCCACCCCCCAGGGGTAGCACCCCCCCCACCCCCCCCCCCCCCAAGTATTCCATGTTAACAGGCTCAAGCCTTTCCACAGAAGAGAGGAAGGCTCATGTCTTCTGCTAACTTCAGAGCAAGAGAAGGATGAGAGGGAGCCCCTTCCGGATTTGCTGCATAGTAACCCTCAAGATGGCTCAGTGGACGGAGTACATCTCTTTCCAGATCTGACACCAGAGCAGCAGAGGGCCTGCAGGGCTTTGCTCCGGCAGTATGCCCCTCTGTTCTCACTGACACCAGGCCTCACCCCATGGTGCAGGCACGAAATGGACCCTGGTGACAGCGTACCTGTCAAAAGCAGATGCTATTGGATGTCAGATACTAGAAGAACCACATCCAGGCTGAGGTCGCCAAAATGTTGGATCTGGGGTTAATTGAACCCTCAACCAGTCCTAGGTCCAGTCCAGTGGTCCTTGTCCCCAAGGCAAGTTCCCAGGTAGGTACAAAGGATTGGAGGTTCTGTGTGGACTACAGAGGAGTCAATGCCGTCACCAAAACTGACGCGCACACATTGCCCAGGGATGATGAGCTGGTGGACACGATAGGTGCTGCCAAATTTGTAAGCACCTTTGACCTTACCTCAGGCTATTGGCAAATAGCTCTGATGGACCAGGCCAAGAAACGAACTGCGTTCAACACCTGAGGGACTCTACCAGTTTACAGTCATGCCTTTTGGGTTGAAGAATGCACCTGCCACCTTACAAAGGTTGGTCAATCATGCGGTCAGTGGGCTGGAGGCCTTTTGTGTGGCCCATTTAGAAGACATTGCTGTCTACAGTTCCACCTGGGAAGAGCATTTGACTCACTTGCATAGGGTGTTGCAGGCCTTACGAAGGGCTAACCTCACTATCAAGGCCACCAAGTGCCAGATAGCTCGGGAGAAAGTCACTTAGCTTAGTCATGAGGTAGGAGGGGGTCGAATCCAACGTCTCCCCAGTAAAGTACAGGATGTGCATGACTGGGAGACTCCCATTACTCAAACCCAGGTGAGAGCTTTTTTGGGCCTAAATGGGTGTTATCGGAACTTCATGGCTGACTATGGAACCATAGCTGCCCCTCTGACATCGCCCATGCAACCGAGGAAGTTTAATTGGACTGAAGACTGTCAGAGCGCCTTTGTTGGCTTGAAGGAATGTCTGTGTAGGGCACCTGTGTTGTGTGCGCCTGATTACAGGAAACCCTTTATTGTTGAAACTGACGCCTGTGACACCGGAATTGGAGCCATCTTGTCCCAGTTAGATGACAAAGGGAGGGAACATCCTATCATATTCATCAGTAGGCAACTCAAAAGGTAGAGATCTTAGGTGGGCTACTGTTGAAAAGGAATGTTTCAGTATAGTTTGGAGCATTAGGCATTTTAGGCCTTACCTTACTGGGTCTACCTTCAAGGTCCAAACCGACCACAAGGCCTTAAAGTAGTTTATGCAGATGAAGGGTGAAAACCCTAAAATGCTCAGGCGGTCCATTAGCCTGCAAGGGCTAGACTTCACCATTGAGCGTAGACCAGAGAAGAGTCATGATAATGCAGATGGCCTTTCCAGAAGGTATGTTGACAATCTGGATGAGGGCGTCAATCTTGTGGGAGATTAGACCACCCTAACCTCAGTCGCGGGGGCGACTGTGATGCTGGAAATGCATTGGAGGGACAGGGCCTCCATGTCCTTGTTCTGTACTCCCTTATGTTGGCAGTGCAGCTCTTCCTCTTTTTGGTTGTGGTGAATAGAGACCCCTGGGATACCCTTATGGGACCCATGGGTGGGGATACAACCCTGTACCGCTAGTTTATGTTTTTGGTCACCTGTGTGTGTCCCACAGAGCAGGGTATGGGCTGATGGCAGCTCCATGCTGAATTTGACAGGTGCTCAGAGTAGCCTCCATTTTGGGATACCCAAGCCCTGCCATAGGAATCAGTGGATTCCTGATAGAAGACAAGATGGCCCCTGTGGGCCTCTTGGTTTCAATTACTTGTTACCCTGACTCGGTCTCTTCCCCTGACTGGCTGTTGGGTGGAAGAATCATATATGATATTGTGGGAAGTCCAGGCCAGACTGGCTGCAGCCTTCCCAGTGACTGTATGTTGTGGGTAAACCCTTAGGGTGGGACCTGAGCGAATGGAGTGTGTGACCAATATGCATTCCATGTTATGGGTGTCGGGTTTCTGTGTGTGTGACACATTGAATGAGACAGCCCTTCCCAAAACTGCCTGAATGAATGCCCTTCTGTCTGATTGGCTGACTGAGCTTCCCTCAGCAGTGTGAATGAGAGACAGATGTGTATATCTGGGCACCTCTCACTTCCCAATTTGTTTAGAAGCTGAAGTCGAATCTTGAAGCGGATTATCCTTGAAGCCCAACTGGAAGAAGGTTTGCTGTTGCTTTCCGTTAACGAAATGTAAAAACTGTTGGGTCTGTCAAGCACTGGTCCAAGAGAAGACCTGGCTAGGAGACCTCTCCCCGAGCTACGAGGGAACATCGTGCAGAAGCTGATCTTCTTGAAGTGAAGCACCAGGACATCAAGGTCGTCGATTGGGGTTCGGAGGATTTCCGTAACCACTGGAAGCCAGTTCAGTCATGTTGCCCAGAAACGGGGACAGCTCGACACTGTGCTGCACGACGATCAGAGCAACAACGCTCCACCTTTTGCCCAAGAACATTTTGAACGAAGGGCTCCCTTACCGTCACCGATTTGTCCCACCGGGGAAAGACGAGGTGGTAAACGACCGAGGAGAATCCGCTGGTGGGTTTCCCGCCACCCGAAGTCCACAAAGCCGCCGCCAAGTGAAGATCCGAAATCCAGCCGTGGTCGAGTACCGATCATCAACAGCAACACCAGACGCGCACAACCGGGCCTACGTTCTTCACTGTGTCTTCTTTGTGGCATCAAACTCTTTACATCGAGGTGAACCGCACGCCTCTACTTTGCAGGACGTCCACAATCGATCGTCGACGAGCACTGCAAAGGTCGAAGATGTTGTCTCGAGAACAGTGTTCACATTTTCTTCGAGGAATCTTGACGCCCTGCGACTCTTGCTTTAAAGGCAGTCCGCTCATGAGGAATCCATCGACGAACCATCAAAGAAGCTCTTCTAACTCTGATACATTGAGGTAGTTGAAAATTTTGACCAGGAAACAAGACTATTTTAACATTAATGAACTTTTTTTGTTAATACTCTTTATTACAGGTTGCCCAGGTGGGGGGGATCCTCACTCAGAATTGTGCCTTTGTAGAGGTGGAAAACATTCTGACATTGTTTAACTTAACTTGTCTTCCTTTCTAAGATATATGCTGATACCCTATGCTGCATGATTTTTATGCCATTATAACTGTCAGCAGTTGATGTGTTTTAAAGGGGTCAATAGCTAAGTGTGGTACAACATAGACCCTGTATATATTTGCCATGTTAGAATTGCCAGAGTATAACATGTGTTATTAGTGGGTGCATATATCTTGAACCTTATTTTTATATAAAGAACTGTGTTAGCACATAACAGTGTGTGGACATTCCTTTGTGGGGGGTTTGGGGACTGCACTGTACTTAAGAACCAGCCCGCATCACCTCCTGAGAGCTTTAGCATTGGTTGCGTGTCCATTGCTACCCTATAGACTACCTTGGCTGGGGTGCTCTGTGCTTCTATGTTGCCATATAGAGGGCAGGAGTACATATAACCCCCTCCAGTCTTTACAGGAGTAAAAAAGATCCATCAGATTTAGCTGATTTCCCCATTCCATCCGGGAAGCAGGTGAGTGCTGGGCTTGTTGCTGCTCCATTTTGGAGTTTGCAATTTTCTTTAAAAAAGTGTTTTGTAGGCCTGTGCGCCTTCTTCCCCACATCCCTCATCCCCATTGTTCCCTACCTTGGCTCCCTCTCCATCCCGCCCACGGCCTCCAAGTGGCCAAAAGTCTTCCGTTGCCAGGGTCTAGTGACCCGAGTGCAGCCACCTATTCCCATTCCATCCCTCCTCCCGCCTCCCTGCCCACCCCATCACTGTGATTGGCTATTCCAGCGCTCTTAAGCCACCTTCCCTGGGCAGCTCCCTGCCGGCAGCCCCTTCGGCTAAGGGCCCCAATGCAAAGGGCGGCTCCAACAGAGGCTGCAGATGTGTCTGCAGGTGTCAGCAGGGGAAGCAAAGGAAGCCAACAGACACCAACAAACTGTAAGTGTGGTATGGGTGGGGTGTAGAGCAATCACTCTACTCCAGAAAGCCCTTACCACTCTACCTTACCTCTCCATAACGTGATTGCCATAGAATTACAACATGCATACCTGGAGAGATTTTTGATCATCAGCCAAAAGCCAATCCAGACTGGAATGTAAATGTTGCATTGAATGACGCACGAACACACTAGCCAATGTTAGCATGTATCGCAATTGGATGTAATTCTTAACCTTAGCTTGCGTCACATCTAGACAGAAATGTGAATGTTAGCATGTACCACACTTAGATAAAACTGTGAATAATGACAAGTGCAACACTGGAATGGAATCGCAATCACTAACCTGCCTCACATCTAGACAGAATATTGGAATTAGCAAGCGCCACACTCCGATGGTATATTGAATGATACGAAGCATGACACCTAGACATAATTACAAGGACAACAATGCCAACTAACCAATCCACTAACAATTTCATCCCTCTGCATACACCTCTCAAACTCTCACCAAACAAAACCACAAGCCTAAAACGCAGCAATCCGCACAAACTTCACTACACTGCAACAACAAAACAAACCACACAAAGACTTGCACCACAGCACACGACGACTACCGACCATAAAATACCCCACGCCCAGCCAACGGACCCACCGGGTTGAGACTGTCAACAACACATCACTGTTATCTTGCACTTTTCCAGATTACTCCCACTAACTCACCCGCCTCCCTCCCCCTTTCAGAGCCGCCAGAGGACCACTCCAGTGGTGATAGTGCGCTGTACAAATATCCTTTAACATTAACATTAACTAATGGGCAGACCATGCAATATGGGCAAGTCTGGAAGTGAGCACCTGAAGATGTCACCTAGACCCTGCAAGGTCAACCGTAATGAAGCACTGCCTGCGAGTTTAGCATCAACGATGGGTGGGGAGGCGGTTGTCTCTACAAGTACAGACATAGGAGGTGGGGCTGGCCCTTCTGATACTGCTAAATGGGCTACTCTGCAAGTATAATCTAGAGGGACTCCTGCAAACATTACATTGGGTTAGAGCAGGAGATGGAGATCCCTGTAAGCATAAGCTAAAGGAGAGTGGGAGGGGTTTGGCTAGTGTAACCACAGGCATGGAGGAACCATCCAAGAATATGCTTGGTGGCCAGAATTAAAATACATTAATGTAAAAAATCCTTTGGACTAAAATGCCACAGCTGTATGAAGGTGCAAGGACAAGGCAGCACAGCATGAACTCTGCGCCCCAAAGCATGGATGTCAAACTTAAGTTCTTCATTCTTGCCCTCTCTTGAAAGTCAAAGCACTATTGCTACAGTTCTCTTTCTGAAAATCTATTCTGTGAGCACCCAATTAAAAACCTGGACGCAGGATTTTTAAGAATGAACGTTTTTCACAAATTAGTAGAAGACTTGCTTCATCATCGTACAAAGTGGCTCACATCCAGAACCTCAAAAGATATACTCTATTAGAAAAGCCTTCCATTCACTGCAAAATTAAGAAACTATTTCTCTAATATTACACTAAATAGGCATAGTAGGCCTTTGATTGCTCTTTGAAGAAGAGTTAGGAGTCACACCTACAAAGCACACTACTAGGACTAGACTTGAGTTCTCTGAGAAGAGAATGCTTTTATTTCACGGTGAAAGCATTACCTATGTGAATATTAACAGGACTGTAAAGCAAGTAACAGTTTTAAACATGAGAAAACATGCATAATTGAAATTCAAGTCAATTACAGAACACAGTCTGGTGACTTGGCTTGGGTTAAAAAAAACGTTTTTGTATTGAATAGTTGCATTGACAATTCAGAAAAAGACATCACGTCGACAAACAAATGAAAATAGCAAGTGGTTCATAGATTCTTAGGTTCTGTGTAGATTCTTTTATATTTGGTTGAGAAAAAGGGGGAGAGGTACTCGATGAATAGGATGAGGGTTAAAAAGAAATCCTTAGACTGGCAGAATTAGTGCCCATCCACTATGCCAGAATTCTGGGATTCCACGTTTTTTCACTTAAATTCTTGAACGGAAATGAACATTTATAAGAAAATTCCACTCCAAAAGGAATTTGCACAAGAAACTTTGGCGGTGGGCAGAATTTCCAAATAAAAACGAGTTCTAACCAATTAGAAGGCTAAACAACTGCTTTTGTTTCGGCATTAAATTATACCGCAGGGAGTTCCACAAAATTTGCTAACAGAACGGACAAAGAAATTCCCTCTGCTCCATCATACTGGTAGCCGTCATTATGTTGAACTTGATATCAATAAGAAAACGGTATGATTAGATGAAAGCATGTCACCAAGGTACTGAATGGACTAATTAGGGATTACTTGCAGTGTATGGATGTTTTTCAATTTAATTGTTAATTACCGTCACAATTACATGCAGTGCATTAACTATTTTCGATGATCTTAAGGAATTCCCAACAGCATCCCATCATTTATGTTAGAAACCTTCCATCTCCTCATTTGTGCCATCAAGCTATCTTACAACTAGAACTAGGTAGTTAAGCACCATGTTTCACGCCCCGCTTTCTTCCTCAGTGTCTTTTCATACAGTTGTCCTCGTTTTATAGGGGTTGTTGCTTAAATATTTCCCTCAATAGGTGGTGGTATGTAAAGACTGCATTTGTGCATAATTTCTTGAGATTTGTCTCAGTACCTACAGAACATTTTTAAAATGTCTGTTACAATTTTAGCAATCAGAGAATGTGGGGTCTAAGATCAAGGGTGCCTCCTAGATAAAACAAACATAGTATGTACTCCCTCCTTTAATGCTATGTTTTTTTACAAAAACTCTATGCCCCCAGCCGATTTAATCCCTTATTTGTCTACAACATATGCCCACCATTTTATGTGTGCTGCATTGGATCCTTTCAACATTGTTGAGGTAAGCAGTGGGCCGAGGTAACATAATGGGTATGGCAACACTTTTTCAGGTAAAGTCCAGATTCCCCTCCATAAATGTAGCACATTTGGTTAATTCCACCCCATGTGCAACTTCCTGTTTGCAGGCTCTCCTGCATGTCTTTTCTTCCCCTGGTGAAGACCTATTTGGTTGGACTGTGGACCAACACGTTAAGGATACAGGCTCGGTCTGTCTATATCTGGTGTCCCAAATTCTCCATGCCGTCTTTCCAAACATACAGAATTCCCCATATGGCTAAAGCTCTTTAGGTGGGTTTACGAATGCCTTCCTCAAGTCTATGGAGCCAATGTCTCTACTAAATGTGTGTTTGCATTAATTTCTTCCTGTTCACTGGAAAACCTCTGCTTATATGACTGTTCTGCATTAGGGCAGTAATCCAAGATAATTACTGTGCAGAAATGTGATTACCTACACCCACCATTTGTGCTGTTTGGGTGTTAAACAAAGCTGACAAAAGGATGCAGTGGAGCAAAAGAAGGGATTGGCCAAGTGCCCTTTGTGGTCATTCAAACACAGAACATGCTAAAGACTTTTTATTGTGTCTACAATCTCTTTGCAAAGGAGGAAAGAGACAAAATGATTGGCAGTGAAGACTGGAACAAGTTTGTGGGTAAGGGGAAGAATGTACCAGGAAGAAAAAGCTGGCCAAGTACAGAGCCCGAAAGCAGCACAGATGAGGAAGGAGGAGAGACTGGAAGAAAGAGGCAACGCTAGATCCCGCCGACAGAAACCATAGTGACCTGTACAGGAAATCTCAAAGCTGCATTAGGACAGCCTTGCTGAAGAGGAGGAAAGGCATAGGCCAAGAAACGCAGTGCTGCGGGACAGGGTTATGGGGGGTTCAAGGTCTGGTAAAAATAAGCATCAAGGGAAGAGCTGCAACCTTCAGGAGCAGTTTGCAGAGTAACTGCAAAAAACATTGCCAGATCAGTTTCTAGAGATGGAGAAACTAACCAATGACATACTGAAAATAAAGATAAAGCATTTATGTCGGAAATGGAAGGTAAAGTTCTGAGCAACCACAGAGACTGGAAATCTAAACAACTGATGTCTGCTGGGACTTTGACGCAAAAATCAATTGCCGGATGGAGTAAAGAGAAAAGTGTTGCAGAGTCCAACATGGAGGGAAAGTTCCAAGAACGTAAAGCTATAATGCTAGGAGGGTAACAATGCTGCCCTGGATGACATTTGAAAGCCATAGTGTGTCTGATGTCCTGTTAATTTACCCTAAAACAACAGCGTTGGATAATTATTGCAATTATTTATATCACACTACATTTGAATTCAGTGAAAAATCAATGCAGCCAAGAAAACAAAAAGACACACCAGTTTTTTTTCTACTGCTAAAAAGGGTTTTTTATACGAGTTACTGGCTTGATTACATAATAGAATTGCGGGCACCAGACAGTAATAGGCCAAATAGAAAACACTGCACTGCTTACATATTTGCATAGTTTTCACACGTTGAAAGTAGTTCATTTAAGATGGAAAAAACAATGTCACATTGTGGTACAAGTAAGATGTGTTGCTTATAGACTAGGTGTTAAAAAAAATTGCAAATATCAGTAATTTCTGCATTTGCCTGAATAACTTTAGTTGTTCATGAATTAAAACATGATGAAGCTCATCTGTTCAATTTTCAATATTGTAGGTTAGGCGAAATGATTGGATGGCATGTTTACACGTGTCAGCGTAACCCAGAACGACCAGTGGCTGATTAACAACATTTGAATTTATTGGAAAGACAAGAACATCTGCCGATTTTTAAATCCAAGAATCTCAACTTTTATGGAAATGGAAAAGCAAGCTTACTCTGCTGTTAGAAAACAAGATGGTCTTTAAAATGACTTCTCCCTCACCTGCAGTGCCTTTCTTAGTGTATCAATGACATGGACATAATTGCCCTCTCATACCAACGCTCTGCGCATAATGAAAAGGCCACTTCAGGAGAAATACTCATGAAAACTGCATTAGTTTAAATCATTGTCAATAGAAAATGTGGGGGTCACTGAAAAACATTTGAGAGGCAATGGTCTGCAAATATTGGATTCAATTTAAATGGGAGACACATTATCTTATACCCGCTGTAGATGATGTAAATTCGATCAATTTCTTAATCATTTACACTTCAGAGAACTTTCATATTAATACACTTAATATTTAAATTCCACCAAAGTGTGTAGAAACATTTATAAAACAAAGATCATTTTATTAGAATATTGTTCTAGGACGTTATATTTGTGCGCTAAAGCAATTGTTTGATTGCACAAATTAAAGCACCTAGTACAAATCCTGGGAAAGCATGCATTAAACAGGAGCACTGCAATCTGAATTATCAACCTCCACAACCATGCAGGAACACCTGGCATTTCAGATTTTAATAACTTATGTTGCCCATCTAATAGACACATTCTTAACATCTAAATTAGGAGCTTTTACTGAAGAAAAGTGTTCATTCCGACTGCCTACAGCCACTCGGTGGGTATTGAACAAGCTGTGCTTTTCTAAATTTAGCACGAACCTACATAAATTAATTAATCTGAAGGAGTTTTTTTGCCATCAATATTGATCGCAGTGGCACTAACGCTGGCGCTGACTATTTTGTAAAATATATCAAGTAAAATGGTCTTTTTTTAAATTAAGTTTTTATTGGGGAAAATAGAACACAATAGCGTACATACTCCATATCAACACAGTCTATTCCACAAAACGTTTTTCACCCCACATCTCCCACCAACCCCCACCTTCACCCTACCAAGATAAAGGGATTTCAACCAAACAACCACAGCCACAATGGGTTGGATTCCTCCGTGCCGGTGTGGACAGTGCGAAAAGTTCACCTCCTCCCTTCCATCAGGTCAACACTGTTGTGTGTTCCTCCTCTAGATCCCAGCCTGTCCCATCTCCCCACATACCCCACCTAACTCCCTGCAAGCCCTTCACCTCCCGTTTATACCCGCCAATCAATGCACATCCCAGCCCCATTTCTGCATCACTGGTCCCCATTCCTCCCTTAAAAGTACGTGCACAGTCATGGGCCAGGGCCGTCAGCTTATCCATAAAAAATATTTCTTAGTTTACGCTTCCAATCGTCATGGCTCGGAAGGTCAGCTCTTCCATTTCCCAAATTCTGGGGTATCTAAAGACATCTCTATCAGACGGGTTAACCCCAGTAGCATCTGAAGTGAGTAATGGGAGAAGCTCTCCCGTCATCTCCGACAGTCACCCCAATAGCTCCTTTCAGTAGCTCTGAATTTTCGGGCAGTGCCACCACATGTGGGCCAAGGACCCCACCTCTGTACAATGCCCTGGGACATAGTGGAGAGGCTCCCGCAAACATCTTCGAGATCCTCAACAGGTCCCGATGCCAGCGGTGCAACATCTTAACATTGTGCTCGATAGATGCTGTAAACAGGTTCCATGAAACACAATCTTAAAGATCCTGCCCCACGTTTCCTCCGAGATCTCCTTGCCACTAGGCTTGTGTCAATATTTCTTAAAATTCTGCCTATACGCCTTGTCCACCATGATCAAGACCCCATAGAGTCTGGACAAAATGCCTTTACGTGAGACCAAGTCGTCTAACTCCTTCTCAAAGGGCATAAGCAGCCTCCTGAGCTTAGGCCCACATTTCTGATCCGTGAGGTTTCCCTTAAGCCTGAGGTAGTCAAAAATCGGAATGGAATCCCTACCTAAAATGCCACAGAGTGGCAATCCAGAAACCGTTCCTCCCCAAACAACTGCCCTGCTCTCTTCAATCCAGTGCACAACCAGGCCTGCACCCCCCACAATCCCCAACGCCCAAGTCCCAGCAGAGGACCCCACACATATGTCATAGGTGATGTCCAAGAGGACTATTTTTCCATGAACCCTCCCCGCTTCCACAAGTGCCATAGGACCCGCAGCGTACTCGGCAACGCCGTTTGGGGGGGCCATAATACATCACACACTTCCCGGGTGGGTGTCCATATCTTCCAGATACGTCCAAAACTTACCCAAGTCATCCCTCATTTACTCTACTAAAACTCACAATTGGGTTGCCAAATAATACAGGGAGAAATCAGGATAGCCAAATTCCCTGTGCGCCCTTGGACGAGTGAGGGTGGTTCTTTTGATCCCGGGGGCGCCTATTCTGCCAGACAAACATACGCAAAAATGAGTGCAGATGCACAAAATAGCTATTAGGGAATTTCGTCAGGAGAGCCATAAAGTGGTACAAAAACCTGGGGAGAACATCAGTCTTTACTGCCGTCATCCGCCCATACCATGAGAGCACCAACGGACCCCATTTCTGTAAATCATTCTTGACCGTCACCATAAGGGGATCGAAGATAACTTCCGCCAGTCAAGACAGTTCCTGTGGTATTAGGATCACTAGGTTTTATATCGCCACGTTCTCCACCCCTTTCCGATAAATCTGTCTCCTATCATCAATGCAGGAGGCCCGGCCCTTCAATGCCATCATCAATGATTTAGGGGTATCAATCTTCAACCCTGACAAGATCCCAAAACATTCAATAAGAGCCAGAACTTTCAAGACAGATGACTCGACGCCACGAAGGTAACACAGAATGTCATCAGCAAACAAAGAAAGCTTAAAATCCGCCTCCCCTCTTCTAATGCATTGTATACCAGGGTGTTGACGAATTGCTATGTCCAGAGGCTCCATTGTTAACGCATACAGGAGTGGTGATAAGAGGGCAACCCTGCCTGCCCATGCCCCTAGATAGAAAAGAGGTCCCTGTAAGACAACCATTAACCTGCACCCGTGCAGACCGGACGCTGTATAGAGTCGCAACCCCTTTGCGAAAGTTGACCACTAGCCCCATTTTACCAAGAAGTGTGGACATATACCTCCATTCTACCAGATCAAATGCTTTTTAGGAATTGAATGACAGGAGGCAGGCGTCCAGATCACATTCCTGTGCAAAGTGCATTAAGTGAATGGTTTTCCGGATATTGTCCAAGCCCACCTCAGGGTTCGAAAATCAGGGGAGCTATTTTGATCCTGCTTATAGCCTAGAAGAGCTTGGTTAGCTTGACACCAACAGGCACCAGGAGCTTATTTTTGCTCCCCGGACCAACCAAACACACCTATTTGAGTTTATATCTGTTTGTTTGGGACAATCTATAAATAAATATTAGGGCCCCTCTATATGTCATTTAAAGCACAAGGTGTCATAAACAATAGACAAAAGGCTAGGTTTCCACATTATGTGAGTTAGATTTACGGAACACTATTTACTAACTTGTGGTCCCGCCATGGTAGCTCCTGGTCACTGGTTAATGCTGGATACCAAGGAGCTGCTTTCAGCTCTTGCTTATCTAAGCTTTAGTTCGACCCCTAACACCTGATCCCCATGGACCTTGGAAGGTGGGATCCCCTCCAACCTGTTTCCAAGCAATTTCACCAGTATCTTAACATCGGTATTAAGCATAAGGGATGTGTCGGCCTTGGGAATCACCACTATGAATGAATTATTTCAATCAGTTACATTTTACAAACCAGGTGTAACAATTGATAAGAGGCAACTGTTCTTTGTATTTCCCCTAGGAGGTACCTTGTAAGTATGTGCGAAGTAGATGCTACAACTTGGCCTACTTGGGCCCTAAAAGTGCCATCCACAAGGGACCCCTTGCAGTGCAGCCAGGAAACTCCCGCAACAACTGCCTTGGCCTTCTTGCAGGAAAGACAGGGTAAAGCCGACAATCAAGGGACATAGAAATTGCTGTGAACTCAGCACTGTGTAGTGTAGTATCAGACTGAACTAAATCCTGTCACAGATGTAGAAAGCAAGTCTGTGGGGACGAAAAGAAAAAGAGGAAAGATGACGGGTAACAGAGCATCATATTGATGTGGTAAGCTTCTTAGTAAAAAGCTTAAGACACATAGTAGGATGCAAGATGGCACTGTCAATGCAAAAGTACCACAGCAGTGTAAAACACAGACTTCATACCACTGAAGTGTAAGAAGACACTTACTGTCTGCGAGAGATCTCACCACCCTGCTGGATCTTCTTCCTACATAAGCCTCTTCCGATTCTTCAGACCCTGAACCAGAACCTGCAGGGAACAAAAAGCAGTGATGAGTGGGTTTAGACATGTATAGTACTGACAAGTGGACACTGTGGATGGGTTTTGAGTTTACATTCCAAACTGGAGCTTGCAATGAGTAAAAGCAAAGACTGAGCCCTGGGTTTAGACCCAGAACCTGGAGACTGAATGGAAATGGTGAGTGCTGGTTTTAGTCCGTATTCCAGGACCTGCAGGGAATTCGTTCTAAGACATCCATGGAGTGAAAGCATGGGGTGAGCACTGACTTTAGAATTAGGATCTTCAAGCAGTAAAAGCAGAGGTCGGGGTTGGAAGTAAATCCAGAGGGTGTATTCTTGTCCCATAAAGTGAAGGCAATGGGTGACTGCTGGGTTTAGACTCACGTAAATCGACGTAATGATTGGAGGAACATCAAGGAGTGACAAAAGCATGACTATGTGGATGCAGGACATGTAGGGACTAAGTGGACAAAGATTAATGCCTTTGAAACAAAGCAAAAGAAGGGCACCTGGCTTAACACCAAAAGAGCACCCAATGCAATCTTCAGAGACTAGGGAGAAAAATGTGCAGGCACCCAGAAAAGCTTGTGCCAACAGGTCAGGAGCTCATTGCTGCAGAACCCACCGCCCCAACCCCTCCCATGTCACAATAAATAACAAAAAGGAGAACCAGGTAGGTTTTAGATTAGAGATGGGCACAGCAGCTCTGTTAATTCATGAAGTAACAAACTTGCAGAAGGATACGATTTCTTCATACTTGGGAGTTGGGGGACCTCATAACAGGAACTCAACCTATGGGATCTGTATGCTTGCCAAGCTCCTCCATGACTTTCCATATAAGTGCATTATGCACGGATGAGGGCATTTCATCCCACCTACGCTACATGGATTTGGAGGCCCACTTGTACCATAATGTCCAAAACTACTTTTTAGCGCATGGTGCGTGTGATGCTTGCCAATCTAATAAACCTTGCTCCCCACAATGTGGCAAACACTATCCTTCTACAAGAAATAAGTCACCTATATGTAAAGTATCTTCGACAGGTCTTCCTGTAGGTCAGGTATAAGTTTGTATATAAGCCCTACACCATGCTTTGCTGATTTAGAGATACAGGACCTATACCAGACCCACTTCTAGTCAATCAGGACTTCTTAACTACCCAGGTTTTTCTTCATTAAATCCACCTTGTGCTAGGAGCATGGGATTTAGGGACCATGGGCCGCTACAAAAGGTAACTGGACGAAGTTTGGTGCAGATGCATGAAAGCAGGCCCCACTCACCCTCTCCCCCTAGCTGCAATTCCCGGTCCAGTGGCAGGATGGGGGGAGATGTCTGCAGGCCGGCCTTGTGGTACCAAAGTAGCAGTATCCTCAGGATGGATCTGAGAAGAAGAAAGCAGTGTTAAAAAAAAGTGCCCATTAACTAAACGGCTGCCTCTAGATAGTGCCACAGGAAACAGCAGGTGAACTGGCCATTCTTTCCAGCTCTGAGCACTGTCTCCAGGCTCACAAAACCGAAGCCAGACACATCACCAGAGGGCTGCTAGAGTAGTGTGGAAATTAGGCCTGCTCTTCTAGAACCAACGCATGACTGAAGACCCTCTGCCAAACTGGGTGGTGTTCTGATGTGCCACCTGAAGTCTCTCACCGTCTGTTTCGCTGGTAAGTCTCATCTTTCTTTGCCTCAGCAAGGGGCAGGTTTAATGTGTCTACCATTTTAATTCCCAAATGGCACGAAGACTGAATTTGTACTCTCCTACTTTTAGAGGCTTGTTACAGTGCACACAGGGAACACATGAATCCTGCAGCCCTTTTGTGACAGTTGCTACTCTGGAAACTAACTCACACTGTCAAGACTATTTCGGCCACCTGCATTAAGGTTGTGAGGGTCACTGTTCCATAGACATATTGATGGCTGAGTAGTCCAGGTTTAAACGCAACGCAGAGATTGGGGAGGTTACAAGATACACTTCAATAAGGCAACATCCACAGAAATATGTTATGCACTATAATATTTGTTCTCGTTTGAAGAGAAGTAAAACGCTGTGCAGGTTTATAGGTAGGTAAGTGGGGTCGTTTCAGTGCTCAAAGGTCAAAACCCTAACAGTAGGTATTACCTGATGCATCCAAAGTAAAACGTATCCTTTCAATGCCGCCTTTTGCGGTCAGTGCCAATGGGGCTCTGTAACTTTAGTTGGAGACTGGAGGGTTTTTAAAAGACCAACTAAACAGTCCCTCTATGTCGAAACTGGCAAAACGTATAGTTGCATTGGTGATCTAATGTCGCTGGCAAAACGTATAGTTGCATTGGTGATCTAATGTCGCTGGCAAAACGTATAGTTGCATTGGTGATCTAATGTCGCTTTAGGTATTCACAAGCAAAAACGTCCTTTTTCAGACGCAATGGAACGCGAGTAGAAGCACACGCCACACGCATACTGTAAGGATGTATGCCAACGCACACACTGGATAAGAGAAGTCTTTCCTGAATTATATCGAAGCCCTTAAAGCAGCCACGAGTTACGGGCAGTCCATTAGAAACCCTGGATAGATTAAAGCTGACCAATGAATTATGATTGAATGAATCATTTTGATTGAGAGAAGGAATGACAGTATTTTTACTGTAGAGTTAAATGCATTAATGTAGTTTTAAATGTTTAGAAAACTCAATATAGCATTGGATATAGCGTACCCACTGACTCGTATGAAGTTGCTTAAAAAGGAGAATAACGAATGAACCATAAATCTGTTTATCAAATAAATTAAATACATTTTTATTTAAAAAAGAGCTTGCTGGAATATCTAAATATTTAGATGCATGTTGTTTGATAAGATAAAACATTTCGTTAGTGAGGAGTGATCAGGCGGTTGATGTTTTGCTTGTGAATACCTAAAACGACATTAGATCACCAAAGCAACTATATGTTCTGCCAGTGCCACTGGGGCAGCAAAGGATTCATGTCCACCGAGTTAGTCTCTCATAGAATAAACGGGGGAGCTGGGCGCCTTCTAATTGACTAACCGGGATACTGGCCCCAATGCTGTGGCTTCTGCAATATTAAGTAGAAGCCTAATGTAGAGGCAGGAATCAATTCAATAGGTCTGCCTTAGAGGTCAGATAAATGCAGTTGGTCCTGACCACTACCTGTGAAAATGTAACTTCACAAAGCCAAAAAGGTCAACAGTGTTAGACATGGTCTCCAATTGGGCAGCAAATTCCCAGTGACGACAAGGGGGTTCTGCAGGCAGGAACGGCTGACAAAACACTAGAGAAAGGTGCAGATACAGGTGTGATATATGCCCAACGGAACGCTTCAACTCCTCCGAATCCGAATAATGATTTTAATATTTTTTCTGTGCTTTTGTACTAGGCCTTGGGTTTTCTCCAGTTATTGGTGTTCTGTTATTCAGAGCTCCTTCATAACGGGTCCAAGCAGGGGCGAGCAGCAAGGCTTTCCTTGGGAGAAAGAACCCGGAGCCTTGCAACTGGACTATGCCCGCTGGAAGGACCTAGAGGAAACCAACACTGGTTCTTCAGTTCCCTCTTGTTGCTGAAAAGTCTGGTATCCTCCAACACTGGCAGAGCTTTGCCAATAGACGAGTCTTGGCAAAGTGCACGGCAGCAGAGTTTCCTCGTGGTCCTCTGGTGAGACGTCTTCTCCATTCCAGGACAGACTGGAAGACTGTCCTCTCTCAGAGGTCCAACTCAACAAGTTAGAGATGCAGATTCTCAGGTTAATGTCACAGATGGCCTCAAGATCACAACAACTCTCCAAGACAGTTGAAGGATTTTTATTAGAATGTTTGAAGATCTCACTAATGGCCGACCCTCTCTCTCGTCTCCCGTAAACTTTTGCTAATCCCTAAACCCCAAGATGTTTACTAGAGATCGGTAAACTGTAGTATCCAAAAGGTCTGACAGGCTAATGGTGAGGGTCTAAAAGCAACACCCTCGTCTTGCTCACTCCCTCCAGGGTCAATCTAAATGGATGCTGACCTGGGTCTGATAAGAAGAATGTTGTTATCAAGAATTGCTGCCTTCCAATCACCCAGGTCTCACTCGGTCTCCACCTCTCATGATCACATGTTCATTTCGTTGATGTTCTTTACTTCCTTTCCCTTCCTTCTTCTATCCACCCTGCTCTTCCTCCTCCTCTCTTCCTCTCCATGTCACTATGATGTTCACCGTCTCAAGTCCGTCTACCCCTACTCTCTCTCCCCTTTCCACTTCCCTCCCCACTAACACTCCAATCCCCTCCCCACGACTACTCCACTCTGCTCTACTACTCCATGGTCCTCTCCACTATTACTCCCAGTACTACTACTCCACTCGTTTTTGTCTCCCTGTCCCACTCCTTTAACTCTCAGTCACCTGGTTCAATCACTCATGTACAGCCCTTACTGTTGAACTGAAACTCAATCCCTCTCTTCACTCACCATGCACGTACTCTCACACCCAAGTACCACTTCTCTCCCCAACCAACACCTCAGCTGGCACACGCACTCTGTAAATCTTTCTCCAAGGTCAGCTGCACCGTCTTTCCTCCACCTGGTCTCTCGGTCCATCTTCTCTCCCCTTGAACTCATCCGAACAACCCACACGGGCCCATCCCTCCCGTGTCCCTTTATTCTTCTATTCCCCGTCCCACTGGCCCTTCCGCTCAGCTGGTTCAGCTAATCAGCTAGTACCCAGGGCCAATACTGCCTTCCTCTTTCCCCTGGGTTGGGTTACAGCAGTGTGAAAACAGCAAAGAACCCCTTATGCCTTGCCTCCATGGTGAGCATGGGTCGGCCGATATCTCGCAATGGTGGCCGCTAAATGAAACGTCAATTTCAAAGTTTGTTCTTGGTCCGAGATGAGAATCCTGAAAGATGGTCCTCAAAGAGCAGCTCTCTACTTGTTGTATGTTCACCGCCACCTCTCTTTTGCTCTCGCTCTTTGGTGGGTTGCCTGCGCCACTCTTTGCCGCAAGGGTTTCTGGATGCTGCGGTCCTGAAAACGAAGAGAGAAAACCTAGCCAGCAAATGAGGAAGTAGGTACAGGGTACGGAGTGGAAATAAGTGGTACACGTTTAACCAGGCACATGTGGAGGGGGCAGAGAATGGGGCCCTCCCAACTGCCTCACCCCACCTGTGGGGCCAGCTTGAGAGGGATCCCCATCCCCCCTTCAAAGGGTTCATTCTTGACCCGGTCCCATTAAATGGGAAAATTGGCAACAGAATTAAAACTGGATTCAGACTCATTAAGGGCGCAAGGTCAGTAAGCCATTTCGAAAAAATCAAAATGTTCAGAGCCTCTCCCCAAAAGTACATTTCCAACCGCACACGCAAAAACAGCATTTGGAACAAACTGGAGTGAGGTGGTAGAGTGCATAATGTATACACCAAAGTTAAACTTTAAATACACACTGCGTCAACATTCTGTCAAAAATGCAGCTATTGAGCATGGCTTAAAATTTAGAGATCTGAAGTCAATCGGGTCAAGTTGCAAGAAAGGGCCTCCAACCGCTCTACCTATAGCTAAGCAGACAAGGTGTTCTGGCATTAGGTTGCTCAATGTGCAGGAATGAAAATACTTGCCTTGATAAAATAACCCAGCGACATCAACAAGAGACATGCAGGAGGCTCTCTCAGCCAGCTACATAAACAGGAGAAGTGTTAATTTATGAAGAGACAAGTGATTGAGTCCAGCTCTTAAGAAAAGAAACGTTATTGCTTGAAGCCTGCTTTGAAGCAGAGGAGTCCTTCCTACAGAGAAAAGAGGCACACAGGGATAAAGAAGGATTGACAGAGATGGGTACAAAGGCAGTGTGACATCCACAAACAACGTAGAAAATGGACACTGAGTGACCAATGAGGATGAACAAAGAGGTAGAGCGGACACACAGAATGAAAGACACGAATGCGAGAGTTGCAGAAACAAAAAGGGAAAAGGGGGTACATAGTAACCAAAGCAGTGGGAAACAGAAAGTAAAAGTCATACAGACAATAAAAGGGTTAGCTGCAGCAATAGAAAGTGGCATACCAAGAGAGTCATGTCCCCACCATTCGGAAAGCCTTCAGAACTGAAGCCAGTGCCTCCCCCACAGTTAGCCCACAACATCTCCCAAACACCCAAAACATAAATACATACTTCGCCAGCTGGATGAGAATGATGACTGCCCATCGGGCCACCTCGCCCCATGCCCTGGCAGCGCCCAACTCGGTGAAAACTTCCACACACTCCAGAACACTGAGCCATGTCATCAGCTTCTGCTGGGAAAGGGGCTGCCAAAAAGAGAGTAATCAGGTGAGACATGGGCATCTAAAGCAAGAATGGAAGTGGGCTCTAGAGAGAGCAACAGACTAATCAAGACACTAGGGGGAGAGGGGCAGAGAGAGCAGCAGTTGGGGGAATTGGACAGAGAAATGAGGTTGCGGGTCATGTGAAGGGCAGAGAGAACTCACCACAGGAAGGGACTGCTGCATCTGCTTCCGAAGGATCCCATCATTCAGCAGCACAAGCAGGTTAGAAGCAGAGTACACTGGGAGCAAGAGAGTGAGGCGGTTTAGTATACCAGGGGAGGCAAGCCGTGCACACCTTCCTCCATCACAAGCCTCCAACACAGCCTGCTCATCTATCATCTTTTTTGTCAAATACAACCTCCCCAAAATATCCATGCCTCTATAGATTTACAACGAATAAAACCTGCACCCAAGCACACACAAAATGACAACCAATAAACCAACAGTGTTTTACCCCACTACAAGCCACCACAAACAAACCTCACTTGCACCATACAAACTACCAAATCTAGGCCTTGAAAATTCTTGAAAATCCCACTAGACCCCTTAACGCAATAGAACTCACAAAATACATACCCAGCTCAGACAGCTCATGGGAGTCCGAGGAGCGACCTGGAAGAAGAAAATATTTCAATATTATTACAAAGGTCAAGTGAGAGGAATTGGACAACGGTGGTGGTGTTGGTGTTAGTCCAAGACACAGGAGAGACCGTGCCCCTTTCTTGAATTCTACAGGAATTCTCCAATGTGAAATTGCAAGTTACTATCCAGGCATAAAAAGATACTTACCCACTACATACTATGCATGTGCTCAGATCACTTCTTACTAACCAAGAGTCAATTACAACTAGCCAATGGGCTTGTGCAGAGTTTATATTTTGAGGCGTGATGTACATCACCCACTCCTGGTCACCTCGCCACTCATTTAAAGAACAGATTTTGCAAAGGTGCACAAGGGCTGTCTTTTCTTCTTTTGGAAGATCTAGGACGCTACAGACCCTTTTGGGCCAGTTTGTGTAGTTTTACAAGAATGCTGTCAATTCAAAATGAATTCCTGCAATGTGTAGTGCATTACGAGTATTAGTTCTTTGGAGCAGAAAGTCAGCGGATTCCTTTTTTAACCTCGCAGCATCTTCTGTGATTAATGGGAGTACAATGTACTAAGTGTGGCTGTGTCTTTATAGACACAAACATGTATGCTGACATTTAACATGTTGTGCATCTATTGTGCAGGGTGGTTATTTACAAGGGAAAACGTTGTGCAAGAGAAAGATTAGCTTCCTAATCGAAGTGCCAAGAAGCTTTTTTATAATTCTAACCAAGACAATGGTGTTCAAAGACAAGGACGGCACTTAGAGTGTTAGACAAAAGACAGGACATATAACTAAGAGTTTGCAGTGTTGCATCAACCAATAAACGTACAGATATAAGCCTGGAGGATGCTTACCTGCTGTAAACTGTAATTGGTTATTTATTGCGCGCTTAATACCCAGAGGTTTCTAAGCGCGGACCCTGTGTTGCTCTGCGTCCTCTTGCTTCCAAGGAGAGCGCTTTGCCCCGGAGCTATCCTCCCGAGATACGTGGCCATTTATCATTGGAACGTACTGAACTGATCTGCCTTGCCCTGCCTACTTTCCAGCAAAGGTGCGATATGCGTTTCCCTTTAAATAAGGGAACGCTCCTGAAACGACGCTCTGCCAGAAAAACAGGGCTGTCTGCACTCTTAATGCTCTCTTCCAAAATCTTCTCATTGCTAGACAATTGCACTCTTTCCAGGTGGAAAGGTATTGCACACCAAACAGTGGTACATCCTTTCGAAACAATGTGGCTTACATATACAGAGTCCTCTTTCCACCTCATTAAATTACAAAAGACTTGCTCATAAAATCTCGCTTATGCAACAGCAACAACAGGCATTTTATACTTTGCCGACACCTGCATGGCAATGGGTAAAGATACACTGGCGTAACATTTACGTACTACGAAAATATACAGCTTTGCCAGGGGGACAAGAGGCAACACAGAAAGGTGAGGCAGCTACAGATACGAGTGGATTCTGATTTTTGTTAACACATTAATATGCAATAGGTTGGTCTTGCTCGATTTACTAGCACCTGGGGCGTCGCGGGTAGGAAAACCTTGAGGCATGAGTACAAGTCACCCTGGCTCGATTTCGACCCCCCCGCCCCCCTATTTTTCTGAAATATGCAACAGAATGTTAACTTAAGTGAAGAGCTCCCTGGCCAAGCAAATCTGTGATTGGAAGCTCAAGTTTTGTGTTTTTCCTGGCTGCTCTTCCTGCTTCTAAAATCGAAGTAGGATAATCCAAAAATGAATCCGGCTGATTTGTGTTAAAAAAAAAAAAAAAGTTGCTGTAGCTGCTTGAAGTCGGGATGTATTAGAGAGATCAACAAACTGTACACAGCAGCCTAATTCCTCACAGTGGAGATGGGGAAATGTCGCACGCCTCTGTGACAAATCCGATGCCTGTCTCTGGAGGTGCTGGATCATGGGCTGGCTGCAGGGGCCAGGTGCCACCAGACACAGCGCTCCGCGGGACCACCCCACCATAGCCCAGCTCTGTGGCAGGCGACTGTGGCAGATGGTCAACCCATGCAGAAGGGGTTCCTTCAAGGGATGCACCAGGAGGTAGAGTACCACGCTGTTGACATGCCTGGTCGGTTATCGTCATGTAACCTGATCCTCAACCCATGCAGAAGGGGTTCCTTCAAGGGATGCACCAGGAGGTAGAGTACCACGCTGTTGACATGCCTGGTCGGTTATCGTCATGTTACCTGATCCTCAACCCATGCAGAAGGGGTTCCTTCAAGGGATGCACCAGGAGGTAGAGTACCACGCTGTTGACATGCCTGGTCGGTTATCGTCATGTAACCTGATCCTCAACCCATGCAGAAGGGGTTCCTTCAAGGGATGCACCAGGAGGTAGAGTACCACGCTGTTGACATGCCTGGTCGGTTATCGTCATGTAACCTGATCCTCAACCCATGCAGAAGGGGTTCCTTCAAGGGATGCACCAGGAGGTAGAGTACCACGCTGTTGACATGCCTGGTCGGTTATCGTTACTTAACCTAATCCTCAACCCATGCAGAAGGGGTTCCTTCAAGGGATGCACCAGGAGGTAGTGTACCACGCTGTTGACATGCCTGGTCGGTTATCGTCATGTAACCTAATCCTCAGAGTAGAACGAGCAAGAGTGCAAAAGTTGTTACGGCTGTGGGATTGGTGACCTCCAGTTCAGGAGCTTGCAGAACAACATGGCGAGAAGGACACTGGCAGAATCTGGGAGGAAAAAGGGCGCAAGGAATAGGGCACAGGTTGGACAACGTTGTGAGAAGGTGACGGGCAGAAGCTCCGACAAGGAGCTCAGCAGGGGTTATAGGTAGGATGGGTGGAGAAGAGGTGGGGAAGAAAAAGGTGTAAGGAGTTGCGAGGAGGAAGGAGGTGAGAGCACTAATGTGGAGAGAAGTGCAGGTAAAGGAGGCGGCAGAACAATACAAAGAGAAATCCAGAGAGTTTGGAGACCAAACACAGGAGGTACATGGGCAGGTGAGTGAGTAAGACAGGGGAGAGGACAGTGGGGGATCCGGACTGCAACTACGGCATGCCCATTGTCAATGATGCAGACGAGGGCAAGAGTTAGTGAACAGAGATGACACCCTTAGACAGGGAAAACTCAAATATAGAGAAGAGCAGGTGTTCCATTACCTAGTGGAAACTCTGTAGTTGCTACTCCTTTCTAGGCCCCAGTTACCATGCCTGTCGAAGGCCTAGAGTGTGGGTGCATGCAGACAAGGAAGGCCCATAAACAGGCCTACTGTGAAATGAAGCGTGATGGCCAGGATAAGATGTACCTCTGCGACAAGAGAGAAGTGCCAGTGACCACATAAACACCTGAGATTGTGAGTGACTGAGCCTATTCCCAGCCCCAGGACGCAACCCACCCCCTCCCCCCCTCCCTCCCCACTCCTCCACATCCCCGAAAGCGATTTGAGGAACTCCGAAAATGTAAAATCCATGGGGAAATCATCTGGTTACTACTGGACCCTGTTTGCCGTAGCTTTCTATAGTTCATTTGGCCCAATTCTGTAAAATAGCCTTTATAAATCCTGCTGTACTACTGCAGGTTTGTGCCCGCCAATTGTTGATCCTCTGCTTAGTGGTAACTCCCTCTACCTTGAAGCACTCCCTGGCCTCATCTGCGTTTTACTAGACATTGTTAGCCGAGTTGCTCTCCTTAGTCAGGCCTTGCAAATTAAGAATCCCACTGGACCCGCAGGGCGAGTTCAGTCGTTTACATACTAAACTCAAGAGAAATGCACTCACCCCATGGTGAAGGTTGACAAAATATTTAACAGTGCTTTCTGCAAAAAGGTGCTTGTCACCATAACCACACTTCAAATTTGGTGCAATGCTGCCACCCAAAGGCAAGTCATGCATAGTGAAACGTATTTGTATTGTTATTATATACTGTAAACAAAGTTTATTTGCATTAAGTTTCAAATAATCATTTCAATCATGCCATACTCGCCAGCAAAGTCGGGTACCATGCAAATGGTACTTGCCCTTCATAAAATAATCTCACCAATGCAAGTGGGCTAGTAGATTTTGCAAGTCCTACCTTAGTCCCTTATTTGCCATGGGAGTGTACAAGGGGAGCACTGCAGGGGAATTTAAATTTGTGCTGGACACAGCAGGGCTGCCACACACACACAAGCAGTTTTATCTGCCTAAGAAGCAGGGCGATCTTATGGGACCTAACGCTTGCAAGCATTTCGGGGTCATCCAAAACCAAAGAAATTAAGGGGTACAAGAATATCTGATGCCCCTCCCCTTTGCGCTATATATACATACATACAACTATAAAATTGTTCTTTTAGAACACGCTTAATAAGACTTGTTTCGTAGCGGGAGGCCGTGATTCGAACCTGTTTTACTATGTGAGGTCTCGCTTCCAAGACAAAACGTTTTGCACCCGAGCTAAACATTGCTTGATATATTGCCATATCAGTAATCAAAATAAGCATGGGTAGTCTCTTCAAGTCTCTTTATCCCTTTCATCCTTGCTGGAATTAGAATAAAAACAAGTGCCATTTCAAGGGCATCATTAGCACTTCATGATGATAATGTGTTACTTCTAGACTACGACTAACAATAGAGGCCATAAGGAAGGTATAGAAACTAGTTTAGATGCAGGACACAGATCGGTATCCATATGTAAAAGGTACCGATTCCCTAGCACAGACACAGAATTCAGGTTAGCAGCTTCAGAGGATGTCCAAGTGCGCAGGCATCAATGCAGGAGACAGATTGGAAACTACAACCAATGTATCCATTCCAAGCATAGACAATGCAGATTAGAAGTTACAAAAATAGATTAGATGGAAATTAGATAGCCGGTCAGATAGCACAGCTGGTAGAGCGCTCCCTTTGACATCCATGCATAGCCTGCCGACGCAGGTTTGAATCCCGGTAGCACCAAACTCAGCCTTTCATCCTTCCGAGGTCGATAAATGAGCACCACACACTGTGGGTAATATGCAGCGCTCAGATGCCTGAGGGTTTGTAGTGCTATATTAATGTAAAATCACTATTAATATTATTATGATTAGAACCGGACCATAGTTTTCAACTGGTGTTGCCGTGAGAAAGCAAGAAACAACTACCTTTGTGGTGTGTCAAAAAATCTAAGTTCACTCTTCTTAATACACACGAGTCACCACCATACTCGGTTAAACCACGAGGGAGACTTTTTTGAAGAGTGCACACTAAGAAATAAATCAGTCTAAAGTGGCTAACAGTTTCGAAATATTTTAGGCACAGGCAATGTTCACAGGTTAGGAATCATGATATTAATGAGCTGCCCAAGATCACGCTTTGGTAAAGTGGTGAAGCTGGGATTTAAAACTAGTCTGCACATTGCTTCACTGTTCTTTAAGTACAGAGGATGCAATTATGTGTGAATGTTGGACTAGTAGACTTGACTTGTAAAAAGTACACCAATCCCATGATAACCAACATCACAATATTACTTTTTTAAAAAAATATACAAATATGTTCGTCAGAAGGAGAAAGATTCTACTCTAGCTTTAGCTTTTCCTCCATCAAAGGAAGTATACAAGTAATCATCCTATTTAATGCGAACCTCAAAAATCTTACTTGGGTTTTAATACGATATTTCAAAGTTTTAAATACACCCCGCAAAATACACTGTGTGACAAGATCATGTTAGTGTAGGCATTGTTTGACACACAGTTGCAGTTTGTAATTCATGAAGTGAAGAACATCATTTGAAATTGTCTAAAAATGCAAAGTGTGTGTGTAAAGACTGGAGGGGGGTGTATCTGTACCTCTGTCGTCTATATGGTTGGGACAAAGGCACCGAGCAACCCCAGACAAGGTTCTCTATATGGTAGAATGGACGAGCAACCGAGACTTGAGCTCTCATGAGGTGATGCAGGCAGGTTCCTAAATTCAGTGAATCCCCAAGCCCCCATAAAGGAATGTCCACACACTAGGTTAAGTGATAACTCAGCTTCTTTATAGAAAAAGTTGCTACCAAAATATATACAGATAAATATTAATGCTTTGTACTCTGGAGAATACTATTTAAAGAATGGCAATTATATACACTTCTATGTGGCACCAAACAATACTTAAATTCAGTAATACATGCACTAACTGTAGACAGTTTTAAAAAGGCACGTGAATTCTTAAGTGAGGAGTATCAGTATAGAATAGGGAAGAAAGGCATGTTAATTATTAACAGTGGCAGAAAGCTTTCTTTAGAGTAAATATACAATACTGTGTGAGGATCCCCCCCTCCCCGCCCGGGCAACCTGTAATGGCAAGCTTAGGGAGTAACATATCTTGCCTTCTACAGCCCAGTCCAATAATGTTCAATAACCTGCTTTCTTTAAAAGGTTCTACCACACCCAAAGTATCTGAGAGGCCATACTAGAAAATAATCCAAGACGAATCTGGGACCCCTGGACGACTCCTGATGCTAGAAGATGCTCTTCCTCATCACAGTACCTTTGGTGCCTTGGCAGGCGCAGTGGCAGAGTTTCTCAGTTTCACTTGATTCCCTCTGAGGATGGACCCTCCTTGGAAGAAGGAGCCACTGGGATGCTGGGTCCATGAGAAAAATGTAATCAAAGTCTTTCTGAAGTGCAGGAGTTTTACGACGTTTGGTCAACGATTTCTCTGACTGTAGAAGTCCTGGGAAGATGAAACTTGCTGTGGGCTCCTTAAAGGCGTGGCAGATGAGAGTACGACCCCTGGCACCCTTCGAGGACTTCTGTCGGCGATGGGTGCATAGGTCACTTTTGGTGTCGGGTTTTGGAATATCGCAGTTATTTGACTTTTGGTTCTTAGGTGCTGCACGGAGCTCTGGCCAGCTTCTGGTGACCTGGACTGGACCACTTGAGTGGACCTCGGACCCTCTCCAAGTCTCGACCCTCAGGACACATTTGTTGGCTTTTGGTAGCGGGCCATCCCCCGGCGGACCTTCCTCTGCACCCAGCGATTCCTCTCTCCGGCAGGAAAAAAGTGGTCAGTGATGATGGCAAGGATGTCCCTTTGGATATTCTTAGGCAGTTTGGAATTTTCACAGCTCCAGGTATCCAGCATCACTATGCCAGTGTACGCCCTCTTCTGTGCGGTAGACTGCCATGGCTTCCAGCAGTCACGAAACACACCCTGGGTCCACCAATGAACTTCGACTCGAGATGTCCAGGCACTCCCCTTCAGGACTCACAAAGACACCTTCTCTGGATGGCAGGCCCCCTGGACAGGCTTCCAGGGCACTTCGGATAAAGAATAGCAGTTTGCACGATGAACTCTCATAGCTCGAGGATAGGTCCCCTTTGCAGGGCCTCTCTAAATCAGTCCTTGGAAGAACACAGCAGATTTTTGATAACATTAAGAAATCGCAGCAGCAGACTGCTCCTCCAGCTGGGCTTCAAAGAACAGCTTCTTGCTTCTGCCTCGACTTTAGTTTCTGAACAAATTGGTGAGTGAGAGGTCCCCCGTTATACATATTGGTTTCAATTCAATCAGGCTGAGCCGGGCTCAAGTCAACCAGTCACACAGAAAGGCAATTATGCGGGTAAGCAACCCATCAGGCTCACAGGCATTCAGGCCATGCACTCCACCCAGATACCCATAACAAGGAATGCGGATTGGAGCAGTACCCAGCCTTTCAGCGCACTACACTGCTTCATGTCAGTTTCAGTCTGGGCTGTCTCGGTCATTGCGTCACACAGAGAAACCAGTATTATCTCACAAATAATCAGGGTGCGGGATCACATAGAAGGTCCTTTGATGTATTTCTACACACTCACAATGTACACAAAAAATCTTTTACACTGTGGGGTCAGCAATGTCTTTGACCCTCAATTGTTTATTGAACATATCCATTTTTTTGTGACTTTCTCAATTTAAAAAAATGGCAGTACGAGTGGGTACTATCCAATTCAATCCAAAGGACTCAACTCATACAGTGACCATATCTTATCATTTGTGACAATACATTTACATACAGAAGATGTGCTATCCAGAGCGTGATGCATTTCTGGAGTACAGAGACCACAGTGTGACATTAAATACTGAACATTACAACAAGGAGGTTGTCGACACTATAATGTTTCAGCCAGAAAAAGCTATTTCTTGAAGCTCTAGTGAGAGTGGCCTTCTTCAGGACGGGGGGGATAAAGTGTTATCCATGTCCGTCGGGAATCATCAGTTTATTCTTTGCTGCGGTAAGTACTCGCAAAAAGTCCCTCTTTGAACTAGTATGAAGTGTTTTCTTTTAGAAGACCCATCTAAGAAATGATGGTGGTTGCGAGGAATCCTGTTTCTCGGTTTGAATCATCGCTCTTGCCTAGTAAAGGATCATGGTAGAGAAAGTAAACGCAGGCGAAGTGTGAGCAGAGCTGCCGGTGCGGTGTGCCTGGCGGCTTACAGAGATCCTCCGAACACAAATGCGTGTGCCTGGCTGCTGCTGCCACTCCCACTAGAGCTTCAAGAAATGGCTTTTGCTGCTGCAGCCAGGGACACACATTTGGAGGATCTCTGTAAGCAGCCAGGCACAAGTTTTTATCAGCCTCAGAGAGAGGAAAGGTCCAGTCTGCCTTGCTGAGATTTGTTACTGTGATCTGGCATAGGAACACACATCTCTGCAGCAAGAAAAAAACACCGAGCTATCTTCTGAACCATCATGGATACTCAAACTTAAGTTTCACATGATATTTTCTCCAAAGATAGGTGAAAAGGCACACAAGTTGTGCTACAATGAACGCATAACTGTGACAGAACGCATTACAGGATTAATTGATTAGATCAGACCTTAGTTTTACACAACAGCCAGGCAACAGGTTTAGAACGGCAGCAGCCAATAGACAACGTAATTACTGAGGTATTGTAAAAACGAAACTATGTACTGGCTTCATGTCATAAGACAGACAGGTGGGGCCCCTCTCAGGGTTGGTGCCCAAGGAACCTGTCCCTTTCGCCTTCCCATGAAGACACTGCTAACAGGAATGCTACGATAGAGCTGCTGCACCCAAAGGCTATAAATCCAAGCATGCCACTTAAACATGAAAAGCATACAGTCTGCTCTCCTGTGTCCCTCCACCTGCACATCTAGAGTAGAGCGTCTTTCCACTGCATCTACTTCTCCAGTCATCCCAAGTGATCAACTGTGAGGCTTGCTGCCCAAGAGACTGCGGTTCTTGGCACAGAATCAGCTGTTCTCAGTACAAAGACACTAACGTCTGATCTCAGAAGAGCTCTGCTCCATTTTGTTAATTTGTATTGCATGCAAGCGATGCACAGGAGCCTCGCTGGCACTGGAGCCTGTCATATTTTCTTTTAACACTACTCTTTGTTTCAACAGAGCAATTCAAATGTGAAGCTGTTAAAGTTGATGGTTGCACACAGCAGTGAGTTGGTGGAAGTGACTGTTGTATGTGTCCTATATCTTGAGAGGTGTGAAAGTTTGGTGATTAGAAAAGGGCAAAGGTGTTGTGACAAATCACGGGATTCTGTCACTTCTCCCCAGAGGAAGCCTTTCTCTGTGAGGCTAGAGTGGTGAGCCTGCTACGCAATACCTTGCTTGGGGGTAGAAGAAAGCGGGAGCTCACCGGGAGGGATGTCCCCCTCTGGGCAAAAGGACTCCCGTTCTTATAAGGAACTCCCTAATCAACATCATTACCCCTCCTTCAATAACATCCTGTGAAGAAAGAAGAACAAATCAGAATCTGTTATTGTCATTCAAATACACCATTAGTACCTGGAAAAGGAAAACTTATATGGTACTGGGACAACGAAAATCACTGGAAGAATACAGAGTATGAGTCAAACCGAGAAGAAGGACTTTGACAGCATGCCAGGGAAGTCCCACAGAAGTGTCATAAAACTTGGAGGCGGAGACCTTGAGAGAGAGCGAGAACCCGGGAGTTTCAAAATCAGCTGGCCGAGGTATGCAGAGGAAAACTTGGACGTGCAGCGTCTGATGCCCGAGAGAAGCCTGGGTACAGATTGCAATGCACAGCGTGGAAAAAGAGAAGAGACGTGAGAGACTGAGGAGACTACAAGGCAACCAGGGCCTGAGCCGGAGCCAAGTGGAGGCTTGACCGCAGATGAGCCGTGGTGGACCTGGAGGTCCATAAACACCACCAATACCATTCCCACTGAGGTTTCACTGGGCGAGCAAACCAAGGACGGAACAGATAGACCGTTTTTGACACTGCTAAAGAAACAAGAAGCCAACCTGACAACGGAAGGTCCCAACCTGCTACGAACCCCAGTGACATTTTGCCTGAACAATCCAGGTAACAGGGAAAGCAGGAGATCCCGGAGGGGAACCAAAGACCATTACTGGAACACTAATACTCGTCCCAGTCGAGATGAAGTGTCAGGAAAGTGAGAATCTGTACTGGAGCTCAAACTTTTCCCTGTCACAATAAAGCTTGCACATTAAATGAAAGGAAGACCCCAAGTTTGAATCAAGAGAAAGGAGCAAGCGTGGCTATGAAATTAACTAGAATAGAATAGAACAAGAGGAGAATTACAAGTAAAGAAGGAATAAATCAACTTCTGAAAGAACCCAGTAGGAGAACTGTATGATTTGATAAAAGTAGTTACCATTAACTTGCCACTTTACACATATGCACTTTGGGAGCAGCTACAGTTCTGCTGCATGCTCGTTTGACCACAGGGGCTCCCTTTTACCAGGGAGATTAGCCGATCAATGCCATGCTGTATTCTCAATGCGTCTATGCTGGAGTATTTTGAGATGCCCAATGATGTTGACGAAACTCAAGGTCAATTCGCACAGGCTCCCTGTTCCCTGCCCAATATCAAGATGCGCCACCCTGGAAAGAGCCCCAGTTGGCTGGAAAAAGCAGGTGGCACAATGTGCTTGTGCCTGCTTTTCCAGCCACCCGATTGGTTGAGCACTCTTTCGCAGGTGCAAATGTATCTAAACTGCATGAACAACTGGGTACAGCGGAAAATTACAAAAACATTAACTTTTTTAGTCAAAAACAGTTTTACTACCAACAAAAATAGGGCGTAAAATACTCCCACTTCAAAATCTTAATTGGAGCACTACTACACATGACCCATGCCACCTTTGGTGAGCAGAACGGCGTCATGCAATTTACAGCATATTATATCAGAAGACAGACCAACTTTCACAGGCAGCTGGCAGTGCGTGAAAAGAACTATGCATTTGGCGAGCTATCCCCAATGCAGCTCAAGAATCAAGCAAGATGAACAGCAGAGAAGAGCACAATGATCCGCAGTAGTCACATGGTCTATACTATAAAACCGGTCAGCAATGACATGGAACGCTCCCTGCACTATACGTACTGATCTTTTTAAAATGTGCTTAAGCAAATTACTGTTTTTTCCAGGCCCTGGCGTCTTCCACACCAGTTGTTTAAGCCACCAGGTCCATAAAATGAAGACAACCAATTTGCCCACTCTCAATTGGTCACTTTCAGCACATTGCGGCCAATCAGGACCAAGAACTAAAGGGTTAAAAATTGTTGGGAGCTGAGAGCTACTTAGCTCCTGCTTCTAGCTGGGAAGCCTTGTTAGCTTGACACCACTCCCTACCCAGAGTTACTTTTGGCTCCCGAGGCCAACTGGCGTCATACAAAGTTATCAAAATTGCACTGACTGTGTGCTTGGGAAGAAGCATTTGAAACATCTAGAAGACAAAGCATAATAGAGTGTATACAACGGACAGAAAGCTAAAGTGTGCATCTCATGTGGCAGTCGGATTTGCAGCACGCTATGTGAAAGGTCCTTCCTGCTGGGTCATGCCCGATACCCAGGAGCTGGTTTTAGCTCCTGCTCATGGAATCTTAATTTCGATCCCTGAACTACAATTTGAATCTATGGCAGAAATAAAACACAAGTATGTTCAAGAAGTTGCCTAAAGTCTTCCTAACTTCTCAGTACCAGAATGTAAACTTTCCAAATATCCTCTGGCTCTCCGTTTCCACCTCTACCTTGCCCCTGCTGTTTAAGCAATTATACAGAACGTAATTTTAAAACACAGAGCATCCCAGGACAGGCCACTTGTCCAATGAAAAAGCAGTTTGTGCCCGCCCGTTCTCCAATAAAATCTTACCACTTACTACCAGTACTCCTCCAAGGCCACTTGATCCCCTCATTGCATTTAACTTCACTCATGGTTCTCTTGATATTTCTTTCACCTTTGCAACATGTGGTAAATGCCATGATGGTGAATGAAGGGGAGGCACAAACCACATGTTAAGCTACATGCATGTTTTTAAGCTTGGTAAATATATCTTTAACGATTTATGAAGGTATGATGTATTCTTTTTCCTATGCAAGTGCACCTGACTTGCGTTCTGGAGAACCTGGAACATGTTGTGCATTCTTACATGTGGAAATAGGTCTTTGCTGTAAGAAGAACATAGAAGAGAATTGCTGAATCAGATGAATAAGACACTGAAATTAATAGACAATGAGAATTGCACTTTTCTAAAACAAGTTAAAGAATGTAATGGCAAACAGAAAAGGAGTGGCTTTAGTTTTTCAACTATTTCAATTAAATAACTTGGAACCTAAGAATTAAACTCTGGTGTGCATGTGAATGAGTGCAGGATTTGTGAGGAACCTGAGGGCGTCCTCACTTCTTTTCCCATGATATCCTCTTCTCAGGCGGCCAGGGAAAGGCCATTGCTTTTGGATCCCAGCTCTCGGGGTGGATATGCGAGGGAGCATCACCTGTGTGGAGGGAACTTGGGGAGTGGGCAGCGGGCGTCCTTGGGTGAGATATGGTATCTCCCATTTCCCTTTCACCATGGACCCTCCATCCCTCAAGCATTTTTTTGTGACTCCCCTAAAGTATTCCCCAAATTGCATCAGTATGCTACTGGGATGCGAAAGAGGACAACTAGAACAACACATCCTCATTTTGTGAAAAACATTTATCAAACCCAGCCAAGTACTGGGACGAGGAGGAGGACAACAAGAGCAAAGCAGGACTACCATTTTGATGGTGAGCGGTCTAGTCCTTTTTGGCGTGAAAATAGAGGCGGGAGCTTTATAAACTGGAAGCCTGAACTAAATTGAGTCCGCAGTGAAAGAACGCCCATGAACTGCTGGTTGCAGGCGGACCTCTCCGGTGTGGCAAGAGAAGCGCTTGACACCCTTGAGAAAGTGCATAGCGCATGCAGCAGGAAGCAAAGGTACAGGATGCTGGAGGCCGGTGGCAAGCCATGAAGAGGATGCAAGTGGGTGCGAGGGAAGAAGTTGTGAGAGTCCTGCTTTGCCGAGGAAGCACTGCTGGGTGTGCGCGAGCCACCAGAAGACCGCTGGGAGAAGACGTGACACACACAGACACACACACGGCAGAGAGCCGCAAGATTGACCAGTGAGTGCAACCAGGAAGGGGGAACACCGGGCTGGCAGACAGTGATCGGAATAACGCTATGAACGTAAAGTAAATGGAAAACGTGCATTGCGATGAAAGTCAAAGCAAGGCATTTTGAATACCGAACAAAATGAAAGCAAGTTGGGAATACTCTTGAATCTTAAAAGGAGTGAAAGAAAGAGTGTGAATACAACTGAAAGGACGTTTTTGAATACTGAAACAATGCGCTGCATTAACTGAAAACAAGTGCTAGCAAAGCCAAGAGAACACAACCAGTTGTATGCATGATATATCCAGCATTGGTGTAAGCCAAGAAAGTGCAAAGAACTATATATTAGAAGGAAAGGAGCATTACAAAGAGCCAATGGAACACAAGAACCTGTAACATGGGCATGGTGGCCAACCAAGCCACAATATTGTGTCAGGAGAGTGTGACGCGTGTGACTAAGGCGAGCCTCACAGCTAAGGAGAAGCAGTGGACTGGTCTTAAATGGAAACGCAGTCAAGGAGGGTACCGGTTGGGTGACCCGTAATGGGTGGGCCGTTTGGTCCGACAACTGCGCCTAGACCGGGTGCCCTTAAATGGAAAGCCATTGAAAACACTTATGAAGAGGCTTGTGTTGTACAGAGACATTTTTGTGACTTTGAAGTCCAGTATTGGTTTGAAAGCTGGAAGATTTAAACTCTTGGGGAAGGAAATCCCGATGTTTGATGAAATACTTAGAACTTGGGGACGGGGAGCTGATTAAAAGACAGAGCGAGAAGCAACTCTGAACTTTACTTTGAACACTATTCATTTGCCAACATCCCTACACATTGTATGCAGTTAGCTTTGAAGGCAAGTATAGGTTTTTGACACAGACAGATGTTTTCACTTTGGACTTCCTGATGAAGACTGTCCTTAGTTTACTTTAAGTAGGGATATCCCACCTTAGAATAGAGCAAGTTAGGCATTAATCCACCCTGCCCTTTGAGTTTAATACAACTTTGTTAGCAGAAAACCCGATAGCTATAAAGAGAGCACTTTGGGCTGAGGACTGGTCGAAAACTGAAATGGAAAGAGCTCGGTCAAAAACGCACACACTCCTGAAATCTAACTGTGGGGCGATGACTATCATACCAGATTATCTGAGAAAGTTTCCGAACCCCAAACAAAGAGATCTGTTATTACGCTTCAGGTTAAATACCTTGCGAAACAAAACAACAAAGGCAAGATATACTAAAGAAAAAATATGTACAAAGTGCAGACTGTGCAACAAAGGTGAAGAATCACTACATCACTTAGTGCTATTTTGCACAGAACTGAGGGAACTGCGAAATTTATACTTAACCAGTAACATCACTGACTTATGCGGACTAGATGCAGAAAAATGGTGGAGCAAAATCTATGCCTGCCAATCTTCAAAAATAAATTTCATAACAGTCACATTTCTGGAAAACACACTAAAAAGGCTAGACCTTATTGATGAAGGAAACGCATCACAAAAACTGAACTGAAATGGCTAAAAGGACTCACCGTGCAGTGTTGTAAATATTTTATTGAACATTTTTTTGTGAATTAATCCAATTTTTTTTTTTTTAACTGCTTGATGTTGACTGGCTATGACAGATCTCTTTGTAAAATGAAATGTTTTATTGATGGTGAAAGGTTTGTAATAAACCAAATACACTTAATAATAAAAAAAAAATAATAAATAAAACTTTGTTAAAGAACTTGAACCGGTTGTCTGTGTCTGACTCAGGATGCCTTCACAGGTTGGAATTCGTCCAAGATTCCTAAAATGAAGCAAAGTCCTGCTCCTGTGCCACTTTGTGCCCTTAATTTAATAAGTGAAGTTGGTTTCATTGCACTGTCTCCTCCTTACCTGTGACACATTGACATCTGGTGGGGGGTGAAAGCCCTATCTTTTTTTATTGTTATTACTAATCATGTGGGTAATTCGGTTTGTGAAAGGGAGGTCTGCTAATCAGACCCTCCTTTCAAGATGCTCCATGTCACAATTGTTGTGCACACAGGAGACTTCCTGTAAACAGTCTGACAGGACAGCACCAGCTCTCTTGTGGCACAGAGCAGGTTCAAAGGTCACCATTGCATCCCTGACAGCTGCTTGAACACAAAGTCACTGCAAGCAGAGGTAGCAATCTAACATCTACACTGCTGATCTATGTTATAATAACTGTCTTAATCAGTCTTGTGGTTATTAAGTCTCTAAATATAAGGTATTCCTGGCTGTGGCATGGTGACTGGTAAGAGCACACAATTATAAGTCAGAGCAATCTGAGATCACATCAGTGTCTGCTCTATGAGCAGGTGCCAGATGTGACAGTGCTGGTCTGTATTGGTGTCTAGGCTGAATATCTCCACAGCTGCATTATTTGGAGTAGCCAGTCAGGGAAGGTAGGCCTGGAGAGGGTTTCCACTATCTTGCTTACTGTTAGGGTTATCTTCCTTGTTCCTGACCCTCCATTTCCTGAAAGCAAGGCACTTCTCATGGGCTGTGCACCAAGGCGTCTCTGGTCTTGGTACACGGTCCATTTGATTCCTATCTACAAATGTGGGAGTAGAACAGATCCTAAGAACGATCGCCCTAGATCATTAATTGATGTGGATTGTAAGATCTTTTCTGCATTTCTACGCTCACATTTAGAGGAATGGGCCAAGGGGGCCCACCCCCTTGATAAAATGCAGACAGGGTTTCGTAAAGGCCATGCAACTAATATCAACGGGCTGGTCCTTAAATGTATACAGAAAGATGCCTGAAGAAGACTGAAGGGTTGTAGGTTTATGGCCTCAATCGACCTTTCGGCCGCTTTTGACTGTGTACTCCATAGTAAACTCTGAGCAAAGTTGGCAATATGGGGATTGCCAATTGGTTTGATTAGGCTGATCCAAGGGGTATACGAGAATGGTGGAATACAAGTTCGACTAAGGCAAAAAGGGATCTATCAGAACGAATACAGTGTTACCGGGGGTTAGGCAGGGTTGCGTCCTAGCCCTTTGGTTATTCAATCAATATGTGTCAGATGTTGCGGTCTGCTTAGCTAATGAAGGACTCATAGCCCCTAAAGTAGAGAATAGTAAAATCATCGGGCTTGCATACGCAGATGACTTTTTGATATTTGATCTTACACAGGTCGGGTTGCAGTGACCTTTGAACAGTTTTGCCAGGTATGCTAAAGACAATGGCCTTATAATAAACCCTGCTAAAACTAAAATCTTGGCCTTCTCGAAAGTAAAATCTAACAAAAGCCACCATTCTTGGTCGACTGAAGGGACCCCTATTAAAGCATCGGGGAATCTCAAATATCTGGGTTTCCATTTTGGAGCAACAAGGGAACTAAACTGGGCATTGATATCCTGATGCAAAAAGCTAATATGCGCAAATCCCAAATCTTAAAAATCAATCGCAAGTTTGGGCGGTTCTCATTGAAACCAGCGATTATGTTCTTTGAAAGGAAGAAAGTGCTGAAGTTAATCTGTGGCCTGGAATCATCTGCGGCGGGTATAATACTATGGAAAAAAAATTTGGGGACAGTCCTTGGCATCCCTAATGTAGTGCCAATTTCGGCCATCAAGTATGAATTTGGGGTGCCTTCTCTGCTGGCAAGGGTACAATGGCGCTTACTGACATATGCCAAAATTACGACCTCTATACCAAACTCCCTGTACCAACTTTTGGGAGGTAACCTAAAGTTGTCAATGGATTTGACTGATCTCAAGGGAAGATGTGAATTGAGCTTATCCAATATTGGTTCTAATTTAGACATCTTGACTATTAGCCCTTTGCAAAACAAAAGGTTTTGTTGGACTAGGATTGGATAGCAACTACTGATACCTTCCACTCATATGCATCGATGAGCCATCTTGCTCATGAACGCATGCAGAGGAACCGTCTACCCGTCGTCCTTCAATTTCCAAACCGCTTCTATCGCGGGTTCATCCTTAGGGTAAGTTTGAACCTTTTACCAACCAAGGACATCCTGTACAGGAGGAAACAAATCTCAATTGAAGATCTGGGATATAGATTCTGTAAGGCAAAACCAGAGTCAATTAAACATCTTGTTTTGGAATGTGACAACACTCTGGGGCTAAGAACTAGATTTCTGCCTGCCTGTTGACAAAACTTGCATTCTATGAAGATTTACTGTGGAAGCGGTGCCTTAGTATCCAGAAAGTTTCGGAGGCACTGGCCCTTCCAGCCTTTATTAAAGCTCTAAATGTATCGAATATGTGAGAGAAATTATGAATTGTGAATCACTGTGAACCACTACGAACTATAGTGAATTAGTTACAGATGCTTCAGCGTCCCAGTGTTGCTTCACCTAGTATTCACAAACACAGGTAATTGGTTTTCAATGTATGTATATCTATTAACAATTAGGCAATCTAGGTTCTGGGTGAGTTGTCATATGTCTAAGAACAGTGATTATTCTCTAATTGCTACTCAAATATGGTTTTATTTGTCCTCTTTTAATTCCTCTATTGCTGTTCTTAATTGCTAATGTTATTTGTTTCTATATGATTTTATTATGAATTTAATTGCATCTCCTATTTTCTTTTATTTACCGATGCAATGAATGTTGTATCTTCTGTATCTAACGAATTTGTAAAAGTTTAATTTAAACGTTATACAATTTAAAAAAAGAAAACAAGGCACTCTGGGTGTGAAGGCATTATGTAAAGGTCACGTCTTACAATAGGGATTAGACCCTTTATAGCAGGCTATCTTTAAACCAATCCCCTGTGGCATTTTACCTACAGTAAAAGGACACCCCCTCATTCTTTAATCCATTCCTGGAATGTAAGAGGAATACACCTTTGGACCTCTGTTGGGAGCGCAGTATATTCCGCAGTCCTCTGCCAGGGAGGCGAAGACAGAAGGCATCCAAGGCAGAGGAAATCTATGTCCCCTAAACATCCCCTGGAAGCAGTGGCAGATGACTGCTGTTGGACCAAGGCTACTCTGTGGCTGCACTGGAACCAGGATCCTGTCGCTTGAGGTAAAGGAAACCCTGTAGTCGTTAGCCAAGCTTCCTGGAGAGGGTGTGCAACAGAAAGACTCCCTTGTCCTGGTGCCCCTGGATTGGGACTCTAAACAACTGAAGAACCAAGGAAGTGAGCCTTGGCACCCCCTGCATTTCGGAATTGCTTTGAGGCCAGTTTGGGCACCTTTGGCGCTATCCAAGCTACTGTAAAGGAACCAGCCGTCTAATCTTGGCCTCGATGCTCAACTGCCTACGAATCTCAGAGTTCGCTCAACGGCGAGTCTTATTGCGTCCCCAACTGGACACCGCTGCCTGGTCACCAGCTTCCTTGAGCTCCAAACCGATTACTCGGTCATGTCCCAACACTGTGTTGCAGCAGCCAATCCCACTCCTGCCGAAGTGATAGTTCTGCATCTACATAGCAGAGGCCACCAAGTCTCCAAGTGTTGCAGACCCGACACTGCCTGCCATTCCCAGCGTCTTCGAGCAACAAGCAGAAACTGCTGCCGAATAACACCTCATTGTTGGGACCTGCTGTGCTGATCCACGACTCAACCTCGGCCTGGCACCAAAAGCATCCATGCTCCTTGTTCAACGTTGAAAAGCCTTAATGCTGTTGAGCCCCAAAGAATGAAATATGGTATCATGAAGAGGACCAGTCCCGCCAGTCCCCTTTTGGTACCATTGTGACTTTTAATCCCCCCTTCTCAGCATTATTCTAAAATGTTCTTGAACACTGACATTGTGCCTAGTTAGCATCAGAACACCCCTGTTCATCTACACAGAATGCTATTCTACAACAGCCTACATTTTTTTGTGTTTCTGCTTGTATTTTTTTTGTTTAATTGAAAATATATTTTCCTTGAACCTAGATTAGACATTTTATTTTGGAGTCCTTGTAGTGGGTTTCTACTGTGGAGTTAACACCGGATACAGCGGGCCGGATCGGGTGTTAAGGCAATTAGCACCCCTGGTTACTAAAGCGGCAACCCGGGGTGGTAAAAAATAAAGGTTTTTCATTCCTACAATGGGACGCGCAGGGCGTCACGTTGTAGGAAGGAAAAACCTTTAACATGGCTGCCATGGAAAGGGAAGGCTGGGCTCCGTACGGAACCCCTCTTCCCTTTCTATGACGGCCGTTCTGAGAAGAGAGAAAGGTGCGGCAGCGAGTGCCGCCACAGCCACAATAAGTTAAGTTTAGGGGTGGGCGGGATCAAAAATATTTTAAAAAAGGGGACAGGATGGAGGAAGATGGTGGTGGGGGAGCCGGCCATCAGGTGGCTTGGAACGTGGGCTTACACCAGCGGTTCAAGCCTGCGTTCCTAGCCACCTGATTGGCTGGCTCCACCCTGCCGGGTGCTAATGTCCTTTGCTTACCGTTGCAAACTTGTACGTGTAGAATGTGCTAAACTATCTGGTGAAGGTGCTACTTCCGCCCTCCTTACCAGATGTGTCAGCATCCTTGAATGGGTGTACTGTCACAGGAGGACAGAATCAACCCTGAAAATGGACCAAAAGGCCCAAAATGCATTGGCATCTGGTTCTTCTGCCTCTGTTGTGTGAACACAATCAAACTACGATTAAAAAGATGCACATAATGAAGATTTAACAACCTTGTAAGTACTTTGATACCATTGTGGAATATACGTAACATGCAGCAGTAACAGGCAGCAGTAGTCACTAGAATTAGGCGTCTCGGTTCTGCTGAAGTTTCATCAGAATTATTTTCAGTGTTTATAGTCCCGATAGAGTGCTGATCGGGTAAAGCTGGAAGACGCCTTGAGTTTTAAGATTATTATTAATTAAATTTGTCTAGAAAAGTAATATAGTGGTGCCCCCGTTTTTCTGGGTTTCTACTGTTATCAGTTTGCACCCCTCCAGAAAATGTAGGCTGCCCGTGGCCTGCATTACCACATCAAGCAAAGGAGGTATACCTTTGGGGCTGTGCCCGTTTCACCTTTGTAAATAAGATCAGTGCTGGTTTAGTAGTAGCATGGTTCCGAGTAGGCATCTTAACCATTGCTCATGCCTGTACGCCTGCAGAGAAGTAGTCATTTCGTCACATTATCTTTTCATCATCACACCTGCTGTTTGAACTGCCTTGTCCTCCGCCTTAATTGCAGCTTTGGAAAACAGTATCAGGATGGACTTGGACCCAAAAGCAGCCCTGGAAATTTCTGTTACAACAGCCCCACATTGCACCAAGAAAACGCAGCAACCACACCCATTCCCATACAAGGTGGTCTGAGTGGGTCACGCCCCTGAAAAACCTTTTAAACAAGGCTCCTAAGTGTTGCATTCTACTACACATGTTTCTTTATATACTGAGAAAAGCCACGACTGGGTAACCGTGGATAAACATAGTGTAGGGAGAAGTCAACATGAACAGGCAACCCGGCCACCAGATAAGCAGAATTCCTGTTATATGCCTTAAAATTTGGCAAACACTCACAACAAACCTAAAACATACAAGACTGCCACCTGCTTGCTTTCTTGATGTGTTCTGAGCAGACACGCCCACAGCACGTGCCACAAGAGCTATATTGTGTTATCTGAAGAGGCTCTAACATGATTAATAAAAAACATTTTAAAACACTAATTTCTGGAAATTACTGGGCAAAAATGTTTGTGTTTTAACAAATAATATTTTGTTTTACTCGCCTAACATTAAACTGAGAATAACGAGAACTACTTTACTCCCAACTTCCAAAGGCCAGGAGTAAAACACCGTTACTTCAAAATCCTAAACAAAGACCTGCATGCAACATCATGCAGTTAGTTCTATTTCTTCCTGGGCCTCACCGCAGCCAAACAGACACTCCCTAACCCTTACTGCCAGAGCAAAAACAAAGTGCAAGTTTAAAAGTGAAGTGTGTGTTTTAGAGTGGGTTCCTCCTCCCATAGTCGATGGTTATGGAAGACACAACCCCCACACCCAGCAGTTTACCTGTGAAATGCCTGGTTTCCCATTGGTCAGTCCAAGAGTAGAATTGTACCACGATGTTTCCATCGATCCGGGCTCTAGCTAACTGGGAGCATGCACCCATTTGACTTTTGCTTGTATTTTCGAAGACTGGTCAGCTGAACAGACCACTGGAGCTACTTTTGACTCCAAGACAACTGATACCATAAAAATATGCATATAGGAATTAGGCTCTGTGCTGGCCATTTGGGATTCCCATTAAAATGTATCTAAATTACACTTGCGGAATTTTCCTTTTAAACCATGCAAAACTGTTCAATATAAGTAGAAAGTCTCCTTATGTCCATTTTGGAATGTCTCAAAGTCAGACATTGATTATGGATACATCGTTGAGCAAGTAACCATGTATTCACTTTATTTTTACTGGGCAAAATGTAAGGACTGGATTGTGTGTTCCCTTCAATTTCACATTACATTTGGACTCCTCTTACAAGTATTTAAAAGCCAATAACGTGGTTAAACTTAATGGAATGTAAAAAGGTAACATTGCTTGAACTTACCAGAATTTTGATGTAGTCGCCGCACACTGTGCACAAATTTACACAGCTAGCTACTTTTACTCCCGATCTAGTTCTAGCTCTACGATGTGAAACTCGGGAGCAACTTTTAACCCCTGCTCATCAACTCCGGATTACCATCCCAGCATAAGTGACGTTTGCCTCCCTCCCTTATTTTAAGTGTTCATGTTTTCTGTGCAGTGTATAATACTAGTGGCTTCAGAGAACGAACTTAATAATAGAGAAACAGTAGAGGTGTCGTCGTCAGGTGAGGCTGCACATGGAAGGGGAGGATTTGAGGTCCTTTCTCAGAGGAGACTGGAATTCTATCTCCACTTTGGACACCAACGTTTTGCCCTCAGATAAGATAATAAACCTTTGCGCTTAATAGTTTTCTTTTCCATTTATTTATTGGAGTTTTGTAAACATCGACATCGATCACAGACTTTGTAGCACCTCAAAGCAAATGCAAAGCGAAGTGGAAATCTGATCTCTCACAGGATTTAAAAAGTGCGAGGAAGGAAAAGATACCAAAAAGAAGGGCAACAACCGAAAGAATAAAGGCCCTGTATATAAATATTGCAAGGAGGCTAGGTGAAGGTGAACATTAATGAAGTACATATGCTACATACAGCGAGACAAAAGTGCCCCATGGTTAGGCAGGCTCAGTCGGAATAGTACAATGGACCCCAAGAGACAGATTTTGAAACTCTTCAGAAATGAAGATGATTCTCCACAGACTTGAGGATAACAAATATCACCCGAAAGAGAGCTTTCTGCTGTATCCAGAGTCCTCCCACACACCTGAAGGCCGAAGCCTAGTCAGGGATTCATATCAGGGCTCGAAATTGAAGGGGGCTCGGAGCTATTTAGCTCCTGCTTCTTGCCGTAGAAGAGCCAGGGTAGCTTGGCACCAACAGCTACTTTGACTCCCAACGCCAAATGATGCCAAACACACATAGGTGAATATAACTATGCATTTGGCACAGCCTACAGATTAGCATTAGGGCCCATCTAAAGCTATCGGGAGGATAGCTCAGGGGCAACATGCTCGCCTTGGAAATAAGACGACATGGAGCAACGCAGGTACGATCCCCGGGTCCGCACTTAGAAACCTCTGGGTATTAAGCGCGTTATAAATAACCTATCATATCATATGGGGTCAAAATAAATAAGCAAAATGCTACGTTTGCATCTTATGTTGAAGTGGGATCTTGTACTAGCTCCTGGATCCCCTTTGGTAGCTCCTGCTCACGGGTTAAGGCTGGCTATCCAGGAGCTGCTCTTAGCTCCTGCTTACCTAATCTTAATTCCGATCCATCCCTGGATATGGCTTCCCTTCTCCACTTATTTTGGCCCTCTCATAGACAGCGTTCATGTCCACTTTGGGGCCAGGCCAGCTGGTTTAAAAATATGTACTTATCTAGATAGGAGACATGGTCTAATAATGACTAAATTGTGAACTATGGAACTCAAGCCACAGAACTTAGAATGTATGCTATCTTACAGTCTCTGGGGGAATAATATTTATATACTGTGGTGGGTGTTTTCACTTGATAGTAGTACTATCAAGTGAAAACTGTAGGGTACTGTATGGTGCCATCATTTGTTTGCACCTTCCCATCGTGCCAGTAGACCGTCTGGTAAGCTTGGCCTACTCTACCCATGAAGAGGAGTAACCTGTGCATTTATCCTGGAAGTCAGAGATCTCAGAAACCGAAGTCCTGGCCCTCCTTAAACACATAAAACCCTCCAACTGCAAAGGTAAAAGATGTCCTGTCAATATAATCAAAGACTGTGCAGACACCGTATCACCATTCCAGACAGAATTTGTAAATGCCTCTTCGCCTCTGGCATTGTCCCACCATGCCTTAAAGAGGCCTGGATACGCACTCTCCTAAAAAACCCATCTCTAGACCGATCCTCCCCTAACAATTAACAGCCCATCACCACAGTACCAGTTCTGTTAAAAATTCTCTACAAAGCTGCATGCACCCAAATCCAGCAATACCAGCAATTCCTTGAAACCAACAGCATTTTAGGAAAGAGACAATCAGGGTTCCGCCCAGGCCACAGAACGGAATCAGCTTTACTGGACTTAAAAAACCAACTAGCTGAAATAATGGATGAAGCTCTTGCCCTCCTCCTTGATTTATCTGCATCTTTTGACCTTGCGCACCATAAGACCCTCTGCAGATATCTCACAAATGCAGCCCAATTCACCCCGGATCACCTCCTTCCCTGAAGGGAGAGCCATGAAGGTCTTCTCGGAGCAGGCGTGCGCAGCATCCACCGCCATACACTGCGGAGTCCCACAGGGTTCCTGCACCTCGCCCACCCCGTACAATATATTTACCAAACCCCTCTTCAACAAGTTGGACGCTCTCTGCACTCTCTGGCTCATACGAAAAGGATGCCAAGACACTGCACAAGATGTATGCAATCATCCAAGCCTGGATGGCAGCCAAAGGGCTCTGCCTCAATGGGGACAAAACTGAAATCCTCCTAGGCGGCCCCAAGGAAACCCTCAACAAACTTAATAAACAATACTGCACCTTCACCATTGACAACAAACTAATCACAGTCTCTCCCTCAGTAAAGACTCTGGGGGTGTACCTCGACTCCACACTATACATGACACGCCAAGTAAGAGCCATTGCCTCCTCGGCTTCATTCACAATGAAATTGATCAATGCAGTTAAACCCTACCTGTATACGCAGAACTGTCTTAATAGCCAGAGCCACCATTGGTGCAAAACATGACTACTGCAACATTCTTTTTGCAGGCACCTCTGCCAAAAACCTCAACAAACTTGAAATTATTTTAAATGATGCGCTTAGAGCTGCCCTCAACATACCCAAAAGGGAGCATATCTCCCATGACAGGTGCGCTGCACACTGGCTCCCCATCAAAGAACGCTTCATATTCAAGACTTTGGCCATTATCCACAAGTGCCTCCCTCACACAGCCCCTCTTATCTGGCAGAGAAAGTAGTCAGAGCCAGCTCGACCAGACCCAAACGATCACACTACTCCAACCAGCTGAACATCCCCACCTTCAAAAGGGCCAAAGCGGGCGGCTCCAGCTTCCCGTTCATAGCTCCTAAACAATGGAATGCCCTACCAAACACCCTACGGAGTGAGACCTCTCACACATCCTTCTGCAAAGCCCTCAAAGCGAGGCTCTTTAACTAGTCCACACTACACCCCCTAGGTATACCCAGATATCCAAGTCCCGGAAGTTATTAGTTGTATACAGTTCCCATGTAACCTCTGAACCATAAAGCCCCCAACCAAAAGTAACACTGCATGTTTAACCACCACCTGTCTGGTACTAGGTTCATTGTAACCACGAACCACAGACATATTGTCTTTCTAAGCTGCATTTCCTTCTGTCTCCTGTAACTAAGTAAGCCTTGCTTGTAACAGTGCAGCGATGCCCGAGGGCTGCTGTGTGCGCTTCATATATGTAAAAAAATAAAAATACAAAAAAATGTTATGCATAGGGCAATGATTGCCAGCACTGTCCAAGGAAGTCATCTTTTATTACGTGTTTAACACCGGAGACCAGTCTCTAAGTGCGGGACCGGGATTCGAACCTGTGTTGCTCTGCATTGTCTTGCTTCCAAGAAAAGAGCATTGCCTCCGAGCTATCCTCCAAGAGTAAAAGTACGCTTTTTCCCATACATGTACTCCTTTAAGTCATTGTCACCCACACATTTTGCACAACACTGAACCTCTACAGACACTAGTCACTCAAAGCATCCCAAATGGGGGTAAATAATCCCTTTCATGGGTTGCGTTCAAAAACTCAGGCAGTACTGTAAACAAAAAGGTCACCAATACTGTTGACTCCAATGCACCATCAACATACCCCTTCCCAGAGAGAGAGAGAGAGAGAGAGAGAGAGAGAGAGAGAGAGAGAGAGAGAGAGAGAGAGAGAGAGAGAGAGAGAGAGAGAGAGAGAGAGAGAGAGAGAGAGAGAGAGAGAGAGAGAGAGAGAGAGAGAGAGAGAGAGAGAGAGAGAGAGAGAGAGAGAGAGAGAGAAGAGAGATTTTTATTGGGGGGGAGAAGTCATGCTTTCAAGCAGCAAAAACTGCTAAAATCTCTCGCTGTGGGGGCAACATGATGCGCAAGCATTTCTTAAAAAAAGACTGCCACTTTTTTAATTTAAGAAAGTTTTCTTAAACTTTCATTAAACTAGAAAAGAGCTAATGCAGTCTAAGAAACGCTACATTTGCAAAGGGAAATGTGTGCAGTGGAGTTGAACTCCTTTTTTTGTCGTGCTAAACCATTGCTGCTGGGAGGAGAATCCCCTCCATGCGCCTGCCCTGCATTCCTGATGGCTGCTAGGGCTGTAGGTCAAGCCATAAACCAGGCACATGCAAAAGCCAGGCTCTCATGTCCTTGCACCATATTCTTTATCAGAATATGGCGTTTGTGAGTAAAGGGTTCCTCATTCATGGCAGCACACTTCCTTACGTTTACACGCACCTCAGAATGGGCCCCTCCGAGATACCCACGGGACACACATGCGCAAAGGTTTTACCCTTTTTTAGGGGTACCCAGTTCTTTCACAAGTTCATAAGAATCACGGTTATCTGCCGTAACCTCAAAAACCTTCGTAAAACCTCTGCTACTCCACTATCTGATCCTCAACATCTTAGTGCTCCATAAAAGCATATCTAAAGGGCTCAGTGGATTCGGGCCGCATGTGCATCTAGGGCAATGTCCACATTTCTCCACTGTAGTCTGCAGAGTGGGGCCCAATATTGATCAGATTGCGGGGTCTTTGCCTCAGATTGCATCTTTAAATTCTCCCCGATCCACAGCGAGGAAGCAGTTTTACTTTGAGTTAGGTGCAGAACTTTAAAAACACTGGAGATCCTGGCAGAAATTAGAGATTAGGAAATCATCCCCTTTGGTAAATTGATGGCATCTGGAAACTGAGTGTTAGGAGTTCTCGTTACAAGGGATTAAAAGCAAACGTGTATTTAAAAAGGAACAAAACAAAATCTATTTTCTCTATGTTTAAACGTGTCAGTGTAAATGCCTATTAATGAATGTTTCATAGCCAATGGACTACGTTTTTGCTAAGTAACCTTTCCTTCTCTGTTTTTATGCTCAAAGACACGTTGCCTAAAGTCATTTAAACAACTCTAATAAAGAGCACATGTTAGTGTACTTAATAGCGCCTGTTCCTTAATTGTTAAGGACCAATTATTTCTTGTTTTGTGCATGCATAAAATGCAATATTTTGTATTATTGAGCATTTTCTAATTCGATTGGTGCTGGCACACTACCAGCAACTGCATTCTGCGGTGGGCGTAAGAGTGCAAATGCATTCATTTAAGCAGTAGACGCAGGTGTGAGTTTTAAGGGTCAGGGCTGTTCCAATTCTGAGACCAAATACCATATTTGCAACGCAAACAGACTGCTAGGTTTAAAACGTGCAGGATTGTAGATGTATTTTATTTTGATAGATCATATAGATACACCCTTAACTACGACTTGAAGACACAGTATGTGCATTTACATACAATGAGCTCAAGTTTCCTCGGCCCGCACATGAATAGGTTATTACGTCCTGGTTTTATTCTGGGCATTCAGGGACATGCACTTTTGCTCTTCTCATTGAAATTCAGAATGACCAGAATGCAACAAGAAATTGTAGAACTGGGTGACCTATTCACACATGGCCTATGGAAGGCTGAGAGCTCTGCATATAGGTGAATGTACGTGATTTGTAACGGTCTGGTGTTGGTAGCATCCCCTAGAGCAGAGGACTGCACATCTGTGCTCTATAGATGTTTTAAATTACGACTCCCCCTGGGCCGTCAGCATTGACTAGGCTAGCCAGAGCCGATAGGAGTTGAAGCACAAAACTTCTGGGGAGCTTAAGGTTGCAGACCCCTCTCGTAGAGCAGCAAATGTGCAATTTAAGAACCACTTTGACCGCTCATAAACTACATACAGAATTGTGCATGGGTGACTACCAACTACCGGGAACTATCCCTTTTTACAGGTTCCTAGTCACATCTGATAGGGAACGAGAGCAAAGCTCGAGTGGCCTATGATGTGCCTCAGAACCTGGAAATGGCATACTTCCCCCTCAGTTCGTGGACTGATGTTGTACATGGATTGTAGGCCAGGAGGATAGCTCAGGGGCAGCCCACGCTCATCTTGGGAACAAGACAAAGCCGTTCAACATGGGTTTGATCCCCAGTCTGGAGCCGAGAAGTTGAAGGTGCAATATAAGTCACTAATAATAAATTGTATTGCGACTTTTGTCATCTCTGAGTAATTTAAGCAGGCAGAAGGTTGGGCTGCACAAAGGTTCTTTTTTCAAATAGGGCTCTTATTTACTGGTTTCTCTAGAGGCCTCCTGTGGGCAATAGTAACAGGGTATAGGGTGGCATTCTCTCTCTCTCTCTGCAGTGTTGCACCTAACTTGCAAAGGACATGGCGTGAGATGGGATGTGCTGCCTCCCACATGCGACAGGAGCCTTGTTTGGAGGAGCAGGACACAGCAAGAGTGCGTGCAAGGGGAACCTTATATGATGTGCTTGTGCAGAGGCTGCTGAGAGGTTTGGAGCCATTACAGCGTTCTCTCCCGAGAGATCCCTGTGAGCGAAGGTTGGGGGGGGGGGGGTTAGGTAGTGTGTGACGTTGCCACAGAATTATGCCTTATAATGTTCTGCAGTGATGTCATAGAAAATAGGACTTTCAGAATGTTGTATAATGGCTGGTTGGATTCAATGGAATTCAAATACATTGTTTTTGTTTCCGTTTTGAAAAGTAACTCTGCTCCAAATCAAGATACAGCCATCTCAATTATCTGGAGATTTCAAAGGCCTCAACTACAATCAGGCCAGCGCATGCTCTTTTCTTTTTTGCTTGTTAAGCATTGTAGTACTTCATATATATATATATATTTTTAGTCACAAAAGTCACAATGCATAGAAAAAACATGGGATGGGCAACACTAGCCTTGTGTGGATCTATTTGACTCTGGGCAGTGGCCTGAGAAATAGATACTGGTGTGGCAAACAGCCTGGCCAAAATATTCTTGGTGGTAACAAAATAATTCTAGGTGTACATCCGCACTTGCTTTAACAAATAATAGGACGAGTGAGTAAATATACTGGAACACTATAAAGCAAGTCGGCCAGACTTTAGAATCCTGACATGGGGCAAGGAGTATGGCAAAGGTCGGGGCTATCAAATGTGTGCGTGGGACTGCAGTACGGCTTTCACATTAAAAAAAAGTTGACCACCCTACATACAGGAGAAGAACTGCATGCCCGTCCAGTCCGGCACACAGTCACTAGATCCAGAAGACTATTGCGACATCCCCTATGCTTTCTCCATTCCCCTGTCAGAGAGTGCAGTCCTGATTGAGACTTACGCCAGAGCCGAATGAAAATGTGCATTGTGTTCCCAATTAGAGGCTAACGTGCTGTCCAATGGGCCGACATCACCCCAACAAGCAAGAAGTCAACTATGAGAGCTCACGCATGCGCACTCACTGGCCAGCAGGTAGGAGAGCGCGCGCACTGCGCCCTCGCACTGCGCTGCAGCCCCCGGGTTCTGCGCAACGTAGTCCTGATAGCGCCTGGAGAGAGCCGCCAGCCTCTGGGCGCACCTCGCGGCCATGTCCTACACCCTTTCAGACAGATCCCTCCCTTCGTCCGGGAGTCCAGGGCGCCCACTAACTTCCCAGCTTCCTGTTCCTGCATACGGGGCTTGGACGACGGGGCGGAGCATCGGGTAGGCGGCAGAGATTGCCTACATTTTACTTTACATGATGATTTCCATCTATGGGTGAGGGGCGCCACCTGGTGTACATCTGTATTTAATAACCCATGCCTGTCCTTAAGAGTCTCCATGAAACACTCAACTGGTATCAGTTCTACCGTCCCCATTGACACCCACCGGGGGCACCTCAGACTAGAACAGTGGTCTTCAACTTTTTTGGCCGGGCCCCCCCCAGAGCAAAATTTGGGCATGCCGGCCCCCCCAAAAGTACCAAATGGACAGTGTGTGTTGCGCACCGTCACTGCACCCTACTTCCAGTATAGTCCCTGGGCTCTCCCACCTGCTCCCATCACAGACGTTGGGCTCCCTCATCCCACTCCTACCCTGTCCCTGGGCTCTCCCCACCCCATCACACACCTTGGGCTCTCCCCACCCTGCTCCCACTATCCCATAGTTCCCGCCCATTCTGCTCCCACCACAGTCCCTGGGCTCCCTCCATCCTGTTCCCAGCACAGTCCGAGGGCCAGTGGCTGCTGGTGAATTTTTTAAATGTAGGGGCATAACTATTTCCCCCAAAGATGCCATAGTGACCGAGCGAAGAGGAGGGCGGGTGCTGAGCTCATGGCGTGAGGAAGCTGCCACGCAGAGCTCCCGCCCGAGATCCTTGAATCGATCCTGTTACTGCGGATATACACTGAGCAATGGAATAATACCCATTGCTAAAGAAAAGCGAGGCACTTCCCCAGATCCCCAGAGAAAGTCTGACGAGAATCGGAGCCGGGATCCTACAGTTTTGAGCCCTGGAAGGAACACCCCAGCGGCACACAAGATGGCGCCCACAACCGATGCCCATCGTCTGAGAGAAATGCAGACGCGAACCACCGAGTCGACTGCAGGGAATGCGGACCGAAGGTGAAGGACTGGGTCCCACCCCGTCACCAGGGGAGACAATCCTGAAACAGGGACAACTTCAGGATAGGGCGGCAACGCCAGAGGTTCGGTGACGAGACATTGCAAGCCAGCGGAACATCGGGTCCCGACACTCGGGCTGCCCGCTTGATGTGGAAAGCACCGAGGGAGCAGTAGTAGCCTAATTGCAACGATGGCAGTGGCGGGGCCCTGCCGACTGAACAATGGAAGTGCTTCAAAATAGAGTTGTAATTTGAACACTGCAAGTTGACACACTGGTCAGTGGAAGGGAACTGGGCAGCGTGGGAGGAGCGATAGTTCTGCGGCAGAACACACATAGGAGCGCGGCGCTATCCCGAGGTGAGCCAGGGCTGCCCTCTGAGGAGCGCCCTTGAGACAGAGGCGGCGAGTATGGGTGGACTTTGGCCCGAGCTGGAGGTGTGGAAGACTCCCCTCTGGAACCCGGGGGCTGGCGGCTGCAAGAGTGGTAAACTCTGAAAGAGGTAGGACACGAAGCGAGCTAACACTGCGGGCGGGCCGGGATACACCAAGCTAGGTGCCGTAGCGCGACCCGACTGGCGGTGACACGCAGTGGGGCAGAGATTGGCAACATCACAACAATTCAGTGGACACTGCTGCATGCAACCGAAACGCTGGCACGAAAGCTTATACTGACAGCGCACTGGTGGAGACACAGGGCACCATCACACCACGTGGAGCCCCCAATGTGCAACCGCAAAGAACTGTTGGCAAATACCAGGCGCTACAACAACTGCAGTGGCGAAGCCACCAAAGCCTGCGCGCACTGACGGCGTGGCACGACTCAGGCTACTGGGTGCTCCCCAGGCCCCCACAATATGATCGTAAGGTCTTGCGGGCACCCATGAGGACTGCGTTGCGGTCCACTTCAATAATACTGACACCTGCTGTGGTGTCTGCTAGATTCTGTTGACCTGGGATAGGTGGCACTGAAAAACCCCATGGTGGAAGTCTGTAAGATCGCCTCTGTCCCATAAACAAATCGAGGCGGCCCATGTAATGAAACAGTGCCCCCGTCTGTGCACAGGTGCTGGGAAAGAAACCGCGCCACAACTCGACATTCTTCAACGGCTAATGAGTCCCTCGGTGCACGTTCAGAATTGGGGACGGCCCACATCCACAGGCCTCGCTACACACAGCGTGTAGCCCTCAGGTGTCCATGCTGCAGATAAAGGAATGGAGACCACTGCGGTGGTGTCCATGTGAGGGACCACGTGACAACACATGACAAGGTTACCTAAACTACAAATCCAAAGGTACTGCCACATTCGGATAGGCCACCCGCACCTCCTCACTGGCAGGCGGCGGAACGCCTCCATTCAACATCGCCCCCAGTCTCGGAGGCCACAACATTCTTCTGGACAAGACTACGCCCAACTCGTGAGGCACGGGCCCCGGCACTGCGCTACAGAATCCTGCAAACTGGGAACACCCGAGAGAGCAAGATACTTAACAACGGCCACTGGCACTCTAAAAGGAAATCAAAACCCAATGAGCTGGTCAGATCACGCAAATGAAGTCTGGGAGGCACGCAAACCTGGAAATAAAGTTGGCGGGGCAGCGACAATAACACAGTAATTAACACATAAGCTGAGCTTGACCCAGGGGCCGCAGATTGGTCACTAAAATGGGCGATCCTTCCTGTGCTTGCCAGAACGCCCAATACATTCAGAAGAACCAACCTTGGGCCCCTCTGAAAGGAGAACACTTACTCGGCTAAACTGCTCCACTGTCCACTAGATAGCCTGGACTGCTGCGGAGTGATACTGAACCACTCTTTGGGAGGCAGACATAGGACTGGCGACCAATTCTTGCCACAATCTAGCAGACCTGTCCCCCACTAAAGGAAAGGCAAAATCAACGATAATGGTCTCTTTCTCGGCAGCCAAACCGCAGACTCCAGCTCAAGGTGACACAGCTGCACACAGCGAACTGCAGGCCCCAGAAGATGACTCCAGAGACGGGCAGGTGATGCAGGCTATAGCTGCACTTAGGTCATTTATAGACACAAAAATCAAGGAGGTCAAACCAGACATGCTACTGATGCGTGTTAGGAAAGATTTCATAATTGTATGTAATTTTCCCTCCATGTGTCAACCCCCAAAAGTTTTGCTGCTGTTTAGACACCATTGACTGACTTTGCCAGAGAAGCCCAGCCTTCAGCTGCACTCCTCTGGGCTTTCGCTCACTTTTTATGGGGAAACTGACATGCCATTAAGACAGTCAGTACTGGGAGACTTTGTTTCCCTTAGTCCTTTCCTTGTGTTGCAGCTTTTGTGCAACATGTAACAAGTGTGCCCTGTATCTTACCATATAGCACACTTGGCCCTATAGTCATTTTCCTAAGGCCCTAGAAACTCTTGCTGGACTTTTTATGAACTGTGCAGATATGTCATGGACAGGACTGGTGGCAGCTATCTTTTCGCATTCTTTTTAACCCTTTCCTGCTATGTTAGCCGCGTTAAACGCGTTTGGCACAAATAGGTGGCCTGGCTCCAAAATGGCCATGCCACGAGGTTCTTTGTCCTGTCCTTTGGCCATCTTGCCCCTTCACCTTCCCCAGGTCGAGTCGACCCGGGTCAGTCCTTATTTGGTCATGCACTTTCCCACAAATCCCAATTCTTTTGCGGGCTTCTGCATGCCTTGTGTGTGTGCCTCCAGGATGTGGGCTGGAACGTCTGGTTCCAATACACATCCTGGGTGCCAGAGAGTCTGGAGTGCCATGAATGACTGGGACCACCGTGGTCTGTGATTGGTCCACGTATGGAGTGTGTGTTTGTGAGCAGATATCCCATTGGGTCCTCTTCATTTTGGCGCAAAGGGAACTTTGGATAAGAGGAGGCCAAACACACCCATACCATGTCAATCTCCTGAATTCTCACTGAACAAAGGATAGGATCCAAGTATCCTGCAACTACGAAGCTGAGTCGAGGAACCGCTGGTGACCCGCTGGAAGGTTTGGCACCCTGAGCCCGCTGTTGTCCCATGGGACCCCTCTGCATCTGGTTGTCCTAGAAGGTCTGCGAAGACGCTTCGACCCATTGGAATAGTGAGTCCAACTATTCTCAGCACTTTCATCAAACCCTGCAAGTAAGCTTTCTCAGAAGTGTTCCTGGGCCAACCAGTGGATTGACCAGCTTACGTAGGACCTTTGCTCTGTCTCCGCCGTCGTTTTGAGGAGGCCCTTGAAACTTGGTATACTGCTAGCTCTGTGTCCACGGCACCCTCACACTGAATTTCGTACACTTGGCGTTCCCATGTCTGAAGTGAGATGAGTGTGTCAGGACCGGAGTAAACGGGGTTACCGTGTTGCCCTGCCGCGGCAACGTCCTTTGCAAGTCTGCTGTATTTGTGACCCTCTTGCCCCTGAAGCCTGCTGCAGTGAAACTGGGTCAATTCATCCACCAGGAGCGGAGAAATCACCACTGTCCCGTTTGGGAATCATTGCTGTATCTCAGGAACTAAAAGGTGCAGAGACGTCCTTTTTGCCGCATTCAAACCTGCAAGCGAAGTGGACTAACCTGCCGAAGTTTGGGTCCGCTTGCGTCAGGGACCGGTGAGTACTCAATGCCCCAACTGGTGACCCCTAGCGCAAGGGCCCATTTTTACGCATGAGTGGCCCCTGAGGGCCCCTCTCCTTTCCACTGCTATATATGACTCCATCCCGAACTCCCGAACTGCCTCTGCCTTCAAGTGGAGGTCCTTCTTGAATAGTGGGAGCTTGTTCTGCATCGCCTCATCCACCTCCCGAGCTTCTAGAGACCCCGCAAGAGACCCTGGTCTTCCCATTGGAACAACCGTGTGCGTTTGCATTGCCTGTACTATTGAGCCCAAGGCTCTTCTTTTCTTAGGGCTTGGACTGCCTCTTAGTTAGGTGTATTGTCAATGTCGAACTGGGCCTAAAGACTATCTGCACTGCCTGTTTCCTTCCCATCTAGGCTGTCGACATATTTCGTGCATTTAACCCTTTAGATCTCAATGGTCTTGTATATACATTGTATTGATAGTGTTGTGTTGGTTTACTTAGTGTTACTGTGATTCTTTTGTTATGGTCTATGTTACAAAGGCCTTGTAATAAATGTGTCTATATTTTTGATATAACACCTGTCTGGAGTAATTTGTAAGTGTCCTTGCTCTGTGTGCTCATTGAGGTCCTTCAGTCACCCCCAACTCTCCCGAGACTTAGTCTTGACCGCCTGCCATAGCTACCCTGATTGGTTTGCCTTGTCCAGAGGTTACCCTGTTCCAAGAAACCAGGCTGGCCTTTTGAACCTCTGCCCACCAGGTGAGAGTTTAGAAATCCATCTTAACAATGTGACAAGATGTGCGCAACTTGGCAGCGAGGGTGACCACAACGGAGGAGAGGCACCAGGAAACAGTGGAGACCACAGCTGACCTGAAAGCAAGGGTGCATGAACTGGAAAAAAAGGTTGCAACATTAGAGGCAAGGTCGGAGGAAGCTGAAGGGCGGGCCCGCTGCACCAATATTCGTCTGCTGGGAATCCCAGAGGGAATGGAGGGCCCGAACTCGACCGGGTTTGTGGAAACTTTACAGCAACAAGAAGTTGGTGCTGGACGGCTATCACAGGGCTTTGCGGTGGAAAGAGCCTACAGATCCCTACAAAAGAAGCCTCTGCTGGGCTCACACCCTTGCCCGATGATCGCAAAGATCCTAAATTTCCAAGACAGGGAGGTCATACTCAAATATTCTAGGGACGGAGGAGAGATAACAAGAGATAACTCTAAAATTGCTATTTACCCAATTACACACTCACAATACAACAAGCAAAAACTCTTTAATACCAATTAAGGCCAGGCTCCATCAATTGAACTTGAATTACATGCTGATGTATCCGTCCCACCTGAAAGTGCCCTACAAGGGACGGGCTGTATTCTTGGAAACTCCAGCTGCAGCCAACATGTGGCTAGAACACAACAACCTGGCTGAAGGAGAGGAACCGGCCATGTGAACACACCGGATGAGGGGGAGGGGGCAGGCACTAAGGTTGAGCGACGGCAACTAAGACTGGGGTAAGTCAATCGAGCAAAATGTGTGTCCACCGTGGCGCCGTTATATGCTTGAAAACCGGCAGAGGGACTGCTTGGTCACACAGACTGGGCTCACAGGCCCGACCCACGGAACAATTAGTGCAAGCCTGTTGCTAGCACAATACTCGCACCCAATGGCCTGGAGGGGCCCGGAGGGTGAGGGGGCGCCCGAGCGCTGCAGGACCAAGACA